>NC_134585.1:110065149-110365149 GCF_037038515.1 Microtus pennsylvanicus
ATCTGAACTCAAGTCCTCATGCTTACACAGCAAGCATGCTCAACCGAGCCATCTCTCCAACTCCTCAGTGAGATAAAACAATGGGGAAAAAATCTGTGTAGACAGTGTAGCATAATGCCATGTAACAAAAAAGAGAACTAACTGGACTTCTTCCTCTTTAGACCTGGAGGAGATACATAGTACGTGTTGTCTGTAAAGGTGATATCCTAGATTACTTTTCAAAGAACTGAGCCACTCCAGAAAAATCCATTTTATTTGCAGAACTGTTGCGTAACCCAGCCCTCCTCTACTTCAGTGGAATGCTCCCGTCATTGCCAAATGTTGCTTGCCTCGTGGAGATTCTTGGCCAGACCTATGGATCGCCAGACCTTGCAGCTGTTTACCCTTGAAGTCCAATTCTCCTGTCACACCAAACCCAACGACATTTCCTAATGACCTAACGAGAGTGGTCTCCGAGCCAGTTGCCAGTGAGGATAAGATGTCACTATTGCTACCCTCAAGCGGTACTCGACCGATATAAAAACAAGCATCTGAATATCAAAATAGTAAATACAGATTTAAGTGACAACTAGGAATAACAGAGATCGTCAAGACACAACACAAAGAAAACGGCTGTCTGTGTTATCAACATGTATTTTCTGCTCCTAGAACACGGTGCAGATTATTTCTACACATCCCTATCTTTCTGCCTAAAATGTGGCTTGCCCAGGACCACCCTTTCTTCTAAAAGGAAGAGGCTTGGCTTTGTCTAAAACAGTGCAGTAAATACAGCTGAGGACGGTGGGACTTGCCTGTCCTTCCAATGTTCAGAAGGAAGAGACAAGCATATCTAGGGTTCATGGCCAGCCTTTGTTGCATAGTGAAACGTTGTCTCAAAAATGCAAAAACCAAAGCCAGCGCGAACAGAAAAGTTCATTGGGTAGCCACGGCCTCCTCTTCCCCTCCTGCTCTCCTCTTTCCTGCCGACCTCTCGCCTGCGGCCACTTTATTCATTTCTTTATGAGAATGAATGCCATCCCATTCCAGGTCTTCAATCAATGTGTTCTAAAAGGAGAGAAAGCCTGAGAGTATGAGTCAACTTTATTCCTGGTACTGAACCCTGTTTGTTCTTGTATTAGTTGCCCTGAGGAACAGGGAAGAGAAATGCAACTTCGGCTTCTCCGGCTATTAAAAGGAAATGATTGGCAGTCAACCCGTTTGACCGAGTGAGAAGGAAGAGTTTGCACACTGAGCTCCTGTTAGGCTGCACACTGGAACTTTTGAAGTATTTGCTTTATAATGCTTCCTGTGGGCTCCCCTTGCCTTTACTAATCTTGGTGCTGGCTTCTGAGGGGCAAAGAGAATCCAGCTACCCCCAGGAAATCTCCCAAGTAGCTTCCTGGTGGCCTGGTGAGTGAAATGCTCTCCTTCACCTTTGCCAGGTAGAGTGACTCTCACTGACCTGCCCTCTCTGTTCCTCCCTCCATAGTACAGCGGTTTGTGTAGGCGCCAATGTCCTGGTTAGAACACAGCCTTCTAGAAGATGTAGCTCAGTGGTGGAACACTTGCCTTGCAAATGTGAGGTCCTGGGTAGGATCCTCAGCACTGAAAAACAAAAAAAACCTCTTAGAGTTAGGGTCAAGAATTCATTTCTTGGAGCTAGAGAGACGACTCAGTGGGTAAGGGCACTGACTGCTCTACCAGAGGAACTGGGGTGCAATTCCCAGCACTCACATGGCAGTTCAGAGCTGTCTGTAACCCCAAGATCTGACACCCTCACACAGACACATATGCAAGCAAAACATCAATGCACATAAAATAAAAACAAATATGTATAAAAAAGCATTCATTTCTTATGTATCTTCATTCCTTCTTCATATCAAATTCTGCAATACACATGCCGGTGCTCAACAAAGGTTTTGTGTTCAGTCAATCAATCAATGAATTGACCAGACCTCAGTAGAATAAGTCTGTTAGTATTGCCTGACTTTATGAAACTGTATCATTACTATATGTCAGTACATTAAGAGTTTAAAAAAATGACTAGGAAGTAGTAGGACACTCCTTTAATTCAGGAGGCAGAGACAGGCAGGTCTCTGTGAGTCTGAGGCCAGCCTGGTCTACAGAGCGAGTTCCAGGACAGATTCCAAAAATTACAGAGATAACTGCCTTGAAAAAGAAAAAAAAAAAGATGACAAGGGCCTTTAAGGTGGCTCGGTGGATAAAGGTGCTTGCTGCAAAGCCTGGCAATCTGAATTGGATCCCAGAACGGATGTGGTGGAGGGAAATAACAGAGTCCTGTAGGTCATCCTCTAACCTCGACCTCTGCAGGTGTGCCTTGGCACAGGCTCTACTCCACTCTACCCCCCAAAAAAGAAAAAAAAAGTGACAGCAGAAGTTTCTTGTAATAAATCATGAACAACTCCCCTGGCAGGCAATGACAAGCAGAGACAGGGTAAAGACTCTTGTGGGGAGTGAGCACTTGTCAGAGCCGTGTTCAGCCCGACGCGGCCAAGGGAGCCTTGCAGAACACCCCCAGCCAGCAGCAGTATCTCTCTGGCCTCTCCACAGTCAGCAGACAGCCTCTGAAGGACCTTGCTGTGGAGCTCACCCCGTGCTCGCACGCGGTGAATGGAGAAGCCTGTAACCCTGAGAGGCTCCCTGACAGGGCTGCTGAGAGACTGACCAGATGTACGAGGAATGCCTGTGCTCTTCGCTGACTGCCTATTTTGGCCATCTCCCTGCACTGAGCCGATGCTGCGGAGGGGTCAGAGGCTTGAGCCAAGCCAAAGATATAGGAGAAAGATCTGGAATCTACCTCAGTGGGTAGGGCCCATTAAGACCAAGAGGAGTGCACTGTGGGGAATGCCCTGAAAAAACAAACCTATTGGAAGGAGCACAAGGGGCCAAATCTTCCCACTTAGTTCCCACTGATAGGAACTTCAAGCATTTCAGCGTGTAGATGTTGGATGGAGCAAGAAATGGTAATACATCTCCCTGTCTTGAGTAAGTGGATTTGACAGTCTGCACCCCTCCTTGGTCTTCGGTGAAGAGGACAGTGCGTGCTTCTTCCAGCCACATCTAGAGATCTCTCCAAGAAGAAGCTGTGGATCATCAAGTGTATTCAGCATTCTGCGGCCCAGAGCGCTCTCTCTCTCTCTCTCTCTCTCTCTCTCTCTCTCTCTCTCTCTCTCTCTCTCTCTCTCTCTCTCTCTCTCTCTCCCTAGGTGTCTTTCCACCCTGCGGGGAAGAGTTGGGAAGAATGAATCTCAAAAGGCAGGGTTTTGGCTGGGGAGGAGTGCCACAGGACTATAAGCCCAGCACTCTGCAGGCTGCACAGGAGGGCTGAATTGGAGGCCACCCTGAACCACCACAGCAAGGCGTTGGATCCCACTACCCTGCCCTGTGTGGGAGCCCAAAAGTGCAGGAAAGAAACTTCCCCCAGAGCTCATAAGGCCCTATGGCCCTATCCCTCCCCGAGGGACTATTGGCAGTTAATGGTTGCTAGAGAAGGAAGTCATTTTCTCCTGTAGGGCAATCACTGATAAATTGCCCAGGCTAACCACCCAACTATGCTCATAAAAGCAACCCTACCTAAACTTTCTCTCTCTCTCTCTCTCTCTCTCTCTCTCTCTCTCTCTCCCTCCCTTCCTCTCTCTCTCCCTCCCTCCCTCCTTGAAAACAGGAGAGAATGGGAGAGAGATAAAAGAAAGCAATAGTCCAGTGTGCTGTTACCGGTAGTCTTTCTTCCCAGCATTTGGGAGGCAGAGGCAAACAGATCTCTGTGAGTTCGAGCCCAACTTGGTCTACATAGGGAGTTCTGGATCACCCCAGACTACATAGTGAGACTAGAGATATATAAAGAAGAGGAGGAAAAGGGAGAGAAGATGAAGGTAGGCTGTATGGCTAAGCAGTTAAGAGTGCTTGCTGCTCTTACAGACATCCTGAGTTTGGTTCCTAGCACCCACGTTAGGCAGCTCACAACGGCCTGTAGCTCTAGCTCCAGGGGCTCCAGTACCTTCTTCTGGCTTCTGAGAGGACCTGTACTCATGTGTACATGCCCACAAGAGGACGGGGACACACACACACACACACACACACACACACACACACACACACACACACACAATTTAAAAATAAAAGCCAGGGGTTGAGGTACGTTTCTTTAATCATAGCACTCCAAAGGCTGGCAAATTCTTGTTCATTTGAGGACTGTGCTGGTTAGTTTTATGTCAACTTGACACAAGCTAGAAGTGGGGTCCTTAATTGAGGGAATGACTCCACAGATTGGCCTATGGGGAATTTTCTTTCTTTCTTTTTTTTTTTTTTGGTTTTTCGAGACAGGGTTTCTCTGTGGCTTTGGAGCCTGTCATGGAACTAGCTCTGTAGACCAGGCTGGTCTTGAACTCACAGAGATCCGCCTGCCTCTGCCTCCCAAGTGCTGGGATTAAAGGCATGCGCCACCATCGCCCGGCTTATGGGGAATTTTCTTGATTGTTGATGGATGTGGGTGAGTTAGCTCACTGTGGGTGGTGCCATCACTAGGCTGGTGGTTCTACGCACCATAAGAAAGCAGGTTAGGTGAGCCACGAGGGAGCAAGCCTGTAAGCAGCATTCCTCCATGGCTTCTGCATCAGTTACTGCCTCCAGGTTCCTGCTTGAATTTCTACCCTGACTTCAACCTTCCATGATGGATTATGACATGTTGCTTTTGGCCATGGTGTTTCATCACAGCAGCATA
Source organism: Microtus pennsylvanicus (assembly GCF_037038515.1). NCBI lineage: Eukaryota > Metazoa > Chordata > Mammalia > Rodentia > Cricetidae > Microtus > Microtus pennsylvanicus. The sequence goes on from NC_134585.1 coordinate 110,069,870, forward strand.
AACCCTAAGACGGGGCCAGCCTGGTCTACACAATAAGTTTCAGTGAATCCAGGTCTCCATAGTGAGATGCTGTTTCAAAATTAAATAAATAAATAAGACTAGTTAAAGAAATAAAAATAAATACTTTTAAAACAGTGGGTTATGGGTACTGAAATTGACCAAAATTCATTATGTGTGTGTATATATATATATATATATATATATATATATATATATGAAATTGTCAGAAAATAAATAATAAGGCTACAAGCAAACCTGCTCCCCTAGAATCTACATACTCTGAAAGTTCAAGAGAGGTGAAGGGTTTGTCTATACTATTTCCCCACTGTGCAAAGTGTTGTATAACATGCACGGGCAGGGGGTCATCCTTCCCTTGTGTTTTAAGCTCTGACATGACCTGGTTCCAGGGTTCTGGCAGCAGTCATTCTCCTTAAAGTCCTGGCTGCCCTAGCCGGTAGGAATTGGAGCCTTGTCTTTCACTGGTTGTCAGCAGGAGACTCCCAGCATGCTAGAAGCTCTGCGTGAGAGCAGGATCCGCTGCTGTTGCTGTAGCCTCAAGAATTGTGGCCAAGAGCCAAGAACCAGAGCCGCTGCTTGCTGTGTGCAGCGACTCCCCCAGAGCTGGCACAGCCAGGGAGTCTGCAGAGCCATGTAAATCTTTCTCCAAGCAGTCTGTCTCTTCGGTAGCTAGAGAAACAGTGTTTGTTATCCTTTGCTTTCAGTAGACAGGCAGAAATCTGATGGCGACTGTCTCTGTTTCTGAAGCTTGGGAGCCCACCCAGCAAAACCTCCTGAAATGAAGGAGTGGCGCCCACCAGTCAATCCTGTCTCTTAGGCTGCCGTCAGGATTTGGAGCCTCAAGAACTTGGAACCAACTTGCCGTTTTAAGCCCACAAAACTGAAAGGCAGTGCAGAATAGATCTGTATAATATTCAAAGATTTAGTTAGTAAAGGGGAACCATGCCCCCATGGCCAGCAAGATGATGCTGTAATGTGGATAAAAACTGACCTCAATTCAAGAAAGGACACAGCAATCAGAACCAGAGCTGGTGAGCCCAGGAGGCTCGGAAATAGGGTCTCAGAGCAAACACTGAGTGTGTTTATCCAGGGGCTGGTAAGTAAGAGATTACCTTTACCTGTTCAGTTCTCCAGGCAAGTAAATCGATGCCTTGGGGCTCATGGACCTGATTTTGTCATGACCTGCAATACTCATTACATAAAACAGGCGTCCTAGAAGCAAAGGAGAAGAGACTCCCTTGTTTCTGACTCCCAGCTCCGCAAACAAATGACCTTGGCCATCAGGCTTCCAGAGTGCTAGTTGTGAGACATGAATGTTTTGGTCTTCAGCCTACATGTCTCTTTTTTGTATCTTTTCATAATTTTATAGCTAAACTGCTATTGTGACTTTAAATACCAGCCTCTGGGACTTTGAATCCGTCTAGGAAACAAACTTGCAGCCTAGGTGTTAACAGATTGGATTTAAAAAAACAAACAAACAAACAAAACCAGAACTCATCCTGTAGTCTCAGGCTGACCTCAAATTTATAGCAATTTTTCTGCTCTAATTTCCCAACTGGTGGTATTACTGCCATACCCAGTAAGGCAGACTGAACATTTAAACATATGTGACTGAGAATCCAAACCTCACCATGGTGAAGTCATGCCACACAGGACCTGATGGGGGATCAAAGAGTCTTTAATTAGGTAGTAGCCAGGATGACTGCTAGTCTGACTAACAAAGTCCCCAAGCATAGGGAGGGTCCCCTCGGTGTGCAAAGATCAGAAGGATATAATTGTGTTTGGAATCTGGTCTGGGATCTGACTTTGTATACCTCCTTCCCTCTATCTTCTCTTTAAGCAAATTCTCCAGGCTTTCTCTGCCTCTGTCTTCTCATCTATGAACTGGGGATCACAAAGTGACGTCTTGGAGGGAGTGGACAGCCTGCTAAGCACTGCATGTGGTACCTAACCCGCTGCATGCGCAGCATGAACTAGTTTTTCCATTTTCTTTTTGAGAGAGTCTCTCTACATAGCTCTGGCTGTCCTGAAACTCACTCTGTAGACCAGGCTGGCCTTAAACTCACAGAGCTCCTCCTGCCTCCGCTTCCAGAGTGCTGGGATTAAAGGCCACCATTTAATTTTAGAGACAGGCCTAGACAGACACCCCAAACTTTTGAGCTCAAGTGATCCTCCTTCTGCCTCAGTCTCCCGAGTGAGAGGGACCGCCACACCCAGCTGTTTCTCCAGTTTGCTCCCTTGAGATGCTATCACCGTGCTAACTACTAATAAATTTGTTCAAAGTTGAACTCTCGGCAAGAAATAGAGCCAGAACTAAGAGTTAATCAGGCCCAAGCTTATGTGTTTGACAAGCAAGTTTAACTGTCTGACAGTTTAATAAACACACAAGAAAGTGTTGTTGCCTTTAAAGGAACAGACTTGGAAGGCTGTATGTTATTCCTATTTGGAAACTTTTGTGGGGAACTCACCTATGAAACCTGTGATGTGTTGTGGGGTTTGCTGTTGTTATTTTGGTTTACTTTTTGAGACTATTTCATGTGGTCCAGGCTGGCCTCAAACTCACGAAGTAGCTAAGGATGACCATGAACTCCTTGCCTTTATCTAACCTTGCCTAACCATTTAGGGTTACAGACATGTGCCACTAAGCCTGCTGTTTTAGGTGCTGGGGATTGAACCCAGAGTCTTATGCATGGTAGATAAAACTATCCCAACGGAGCTACATCCCCAGCCCTTTTGAGTGTTTTTGGTTTTGTTTTGTTTTGTTTTGACATAGGGTCTATTAAGTAGTACTGGCTAGCCTTGACTTACTGTGTAAAGGAGAGTAGCCTAGAACTCACAGAGATCTCTCTGCCTCTGTTTCCTGGTGTTGGGAGTAAAGGTGTGTTGCCACCTTTGATTTTTTAATTTGAATTTGAATTTCTGGATTATTATACGGGTTCTGGGAATAGTCATCAGGTTTACTCAGTAAGCCCTTTTATCTACTTTTATCCTGGGTCTGTTGATTATTCATTTGGGGCAGGGTTCCACTTTGTAGCCCAGGCTCAGGCTGGCCTTTAACTCACCAGGCTGACCTTGAACTGGCAAGGATCGATCTGCCTCAGCCTTACAGTTTTGGGCTATCATGCTCAGATTGAACCTTAACGTTTTTCTTAAATTAGTATTATCACATGTATTTGTTTGGATCGGTGGCGACGTGAGTACAACAGAAGACAGCCTGGTGTGGTAGCACAGGCCTTTAGTCCAGGTACCTGTAGGCAAAGGCAAGCAGATCTCTGAGTCTGAGATCTACACAGCAAGATCCAGGCTAGCCTGGGCTACACAGTATGGAAGCCTTCTCTCTCCAAAAAAGGAAATACAATAACAAAAAGAAATCAGAGAATGTCAGGTAGTGACACACACCCTTAATTCCAGCACTAGAGAGGCAGAGACAGACAGATCTCTGAATTGGAGGCCAGCTTGGTCTAGAGAGGAGTTCCAGGACAGTCAGAGCTATATGGAGAAACCCTACCTCAAAAAGAAAGAGGAAGAGGAGGAGAACTTGGGGGAGTCGTCAGGTCTCTCCACCATGTAGCTCTCAGGGCTCCAATTCATGTAGCCAGGCTTGGCAGCAAGCATCTTTTTCTGCTGAGCCATCTGGCTGGCCCTTGAAGCTTACTTTTGCTTTGAGATCGGGTCTCTTGCATGTCTCTGGCTAGCCTGGAACTTGCTAAATAGACCTTCAGACTGGCCTCAGATTCACAGAGATCAGCCTGACTCTGCTTCCCAGGCACTGGGATGAAAGGCACGTGTTACTAGGCTCTGCTTTCAGTAAGCTCTTAAGATGTCAACACATCCATTTATGTACTGGACTGAACATGTCCTAGAGCATGTTACATGGTTCCCTATGCCATCTACCAAACAGTATGGAATGCAATTAGCCCTTTTGATAATAAATAAGATTGGAATCTAAGGAAATAAGGCAGAATCATGAGGAGTAACATTTTGAAGTCGACAGATACGTTTCATCTTGCTTCTCTTAGTTACACGTGTGGACTTTGACAAGTTTCTAAGTTTGTGACTCATTCTTCAATGAAAAAAGAAAGACATAAAAGGAGGACATGACTACTCCTAAGTATGGTGGAGGAGAAGGTTTATTGTAGATGTGAGGGAAAGCACAGCCAGAGGCAGACATCTGGGAGAGTCCAGAGTAGACATGACCGGTTAACTGGACTGGGCCATGTGAGGATTGAGAGGGGAACCAGGAGTAGTGACCAAGAGGGCAAAAGACCAAAAAAGGTAAAAAAGAACAACATAGTCAAATTGCTGGGTTATATAATAATTGGAGAAGCTGGGGAAAGGGAAGCCCAGGACCTGGGCTGGAGAAGTTTAGGTACGGGGTGGGGTCTGCCTAGCCAGGAGAACCCAGTAGCAGGTAGGGAATGAGGGATGCTGGGAGAACCTATCAGTCAGCACCCACTTTGATATGTTAATAGGCACCTCAGTTAGCGATTTGTCTTGGGTTTGAGACCTAACAATTCTGGGCTGTCACTTGGGGATATTTGTGCCTAGTACACTGATAGTGAATATTAAGTGTAAGAAGTTAGTAAAGCGTACTTCTGGATGTATCTGTGAGAGCATTTCCAGAGATAGTTGGTACTTGGGACAGTCACTGATGGGGAAGGGTCTGTCCAGTCTGCGGGGGTCTGGATGGAACAAAGTTAGAAGAGGATGAAGCCAACCCATGTGCACGATTTCAGCTGTTACTCCTGCTGCCACGTCCACAGCCACAAGGTTCCAGTCTTTTTGACCTTCCAACATGGACCCACCCCAAACCACTCTCCAGAGAGCATTGCTTCAGGCTCCCGCAGGAGCTGTGCCATTGGTTTCTCTTGTCCTGAGGCCCCTGGTTTCTTGGACTGAGAAGCTCCTGAGTTCTCTGGCTCTCCAGGACACAGCCAGCCATGTTATACCACCCAGCCAATAGTGAAGTCCATTTAACATGCCTCGATGTTTACATTCTATTGGCTCTGTTCTTCTGGAGAACTCTACTATAGCAAGTGTTTTATCATTTTGTTGATGGCCTTTGGTGTTATCAGTGGGTGAGTAGCTCCGCTGTGCGCTGTCACTGTGCTCTGAGTCATCTGGATGGATTCTGTTCTTGTTTCTACACAGAATTTCTCTGTGTAGCTCTGGCTGCTCTAAAACTCTCTTTGTAGACCAGGTTGGCCTCAAACTCACAGAGATCCACCTGCCTTTGCCTCCCGAGTGCTGGGATTAAAGGCATGTGCCACCACCACCTAGTATCTCTTCTATCTACCTGCACTAACATCTATGCTTTATTTTTTGTCTGCTTATTTTGTTTTCAGTTATTTTGCATTTTATTTGTTTGGGGGGGCACATGTGTCACACAGGTACAGATGTCAGAGAAAAACTTGTAGACGTCAATTCTTTCTGTCACGTGGGACCCGGGGATAGACCTCAGGTCATCAGGCTTGTCAGCAAGCACCTTTACCTATCGACATCTTTCCCGCTCCTATTTTGAACTTTTCAGGCCGGTGTCCCTGTAACCTCTGCTGGCCTTGAACTCACTATGTAGATAAGGATTATCTTGAACTCTTGCTCCTCCAGCCTCAGGCTCGTGAATGCTGAGATCACGCGTGTAGACCTTGTTTTTGTGAATGGGTACTGTAGCTAAGGTTGGCCTCAAGATTACTAAGTAGCAAAGGAAGACCTTGAATTTCAGATACTCTTGCCTCTACTTCCCTACATTTTTGGTTTGTTGTGTGGGAATTAAACCTGTGTCTTTGTGCTTTTTATGCAAGATCTCTTACCAACTGAACAGCACCTACAGTTCAACCTTGATAGTTTAGACAATAAAATACATTAAGCTGGGCACACTCTTTAATTCCTATTTGAGAGGCTGAGGCAGGCAGATCTCGGTGAAGTTGAGGTCAGTCTGCTCTACAGAGTGAGTTCCAAGACATCCAAAGCTACATAGAGAGACTCTGTCTCAGAAAACAACAAAAACCCAGGTATGGTGGCACATGCCTTTAATCCCAGTACTTGGGAGGCAGAGGCAGGTGAATCTCTGAGTTCAAGGCCAGCCTGGTCTACAAAGCAAGTTCTAGGATAACCAAGACTACACAGAGAAACCCTGTCTCAAACTAAGCAAACAAATAAATAAATAATATATATAATAATAAATAATATATATGCTAGTTGCTAGCATTCAGGAGAAACTAAAAAGACCACTTCATATTATCTTTATTATTAAAATAGAGTTTACATATAAGCAAGGGGAAAAAAAGCAGAACTATGGGTCAGGCATGGTAGCGCACACCCTTTATCTCTGCACTTGGGAGAGAAGTGGATACAGAAAGATCAGGAGTTCGAGGTTACCTTCCTTTACATAGTAAGTTCGAGACCAACCTTTCCGACAAAAGACCCTGCATCAAACAAACAAATAGAAAACCCAAAAGAAAGAAACAAAATACACACACAAAAATTACAAAACATTTTTTTAATTGAGTTAGTTAATTAGTTGAGACAAGGTATTACTATACATGACCCAGCCTGGCCCAGAATTTACTACGTAGTTCACAATAGCCTCAAATTTTTTGATAGTCCTGCTTGAGCCTCGTTGGTGCCGGGATTGCTAGCTTGCTTTGTGACTTCTGGCTTGCTTCCAGATCTGACCTCCCATTTCCTTTTATATATGCACACATCCATTCACTCCACGTGCCCTGAAAAATCAAAATGAGGCCTGCTGATAACTTAGCTGGGACAGATGAGTAACTACCAAACTCTGAAGAGTTGTGCAAGAGAGGCGGACATCACTTGCAAGCGAGCCTCTCCGGAAGTCCAGCCAGAGATAACGGTTGAGGCGAGCGAGAGCTGTCCAGCAATGTCTGCCTGGAAGCAGAGGCTGTGCCTGCTTGGGAGAAATATCGAGCTCTAGCTTGTCAGCATTTGTTTCCTACAAATGAAAGGTCAAGCTGAATGACCTCAAATGCACTTCCTGTCCCTAAATAATCAACTATTTGCTAGAAGTATATACAGATGTCTGAGATTCCCAGCCTGCAGGGGCGATTTGGGTGATTCTTACTTCAAATCCTGGACAGTGAGGACAGCTGCAGATTCATGCCGTGAAATTCATAGGAAATTCCTCGAATAGCTTAGGTGGGGGAATCTCCTCTCCTTTGTCCAAAATTGAGGACGTGCAATTCCACCAACGAATCCCGGTCAATATGGAAAAGAAATCAAAGGGCGGGGTGTGCCTGCGAAAGGCCTTACATCTGATCTTCAGACATTGTTTGTCTGGTTATTTCTTTATTAATCTGAGGTTTGTTTGTGAGAAAAATTCCTGACCTGGCAAAAATTCATAGTAATTGCTCAGGAGAAAGGAACGAGAAGAAAGGAGCAAACAAAAAAACTGAATTAATAAGGTGGGGGAACCTGAGCACAGGGCTTCAGTGGGAGAAAGACGAGCCGTCTGTAGAAGGCCCACCCAAGTGCTTTTGATGTCTGACCAATTATTACCTTATTATTCTTCCTGCCATAGATGCAGCTGCAATTTATGTAACAGGATGTTTAAAAAGATGAAAGAGAAGGTGTAGTGGGGTTCGGAGGTGATAAGGGTTCCTAGAATATGTATTTATGGGCGTTTAGAGTATAAGTTCCCGTACATTCTTAGAATAAACCACCTATTTGTTTTTCTTTTCATAAGAGCAACAACTAAAAATTGGGCTTCGATATGGCCGCTTCCTGCGGCGAGCGATATAGGAACAACAGCAAATAAGGCGAACAAAGAGCATCGCTGAGGGGGTTGGAGGTGGTTCAATCTGTGGCCCCCGCTGGTTCTTAATTAGCTTTGAGCTTTGGGTCCAGAATGTTTCATCTTTGTATTATACAAGGGTTGGAATTTATTTGGTTTCAACCTGTTTATCAGAAAATGGATTCCTCTATTGTTCAAGAAGGAGAATTTGTGGGGAATTCGTGACCGAAATCACCCAGTGTGAAGATGAAAGCAAAAAAACAGTTTTGCTGAATGGTTTGGGGGACCAAAGTTGAAATGAGTTGAACTGACTGTGTTCAGAAGGTTCTGTATTTGCTGGGCATGCTTCTAATCCTACCTCTGCGGAGGCAGAGGCGGGTGGATCTCTGAGTCTGAGTCTGGTTTACATGACAAGTTCTTGGCCAACCAGCGCTATGTCATGAGAACCTGTCTCAAAACAAACAAATCTTCTCTAGGTATCTTAACTAGAGTGACTCACAGGGATTGGAGACTCCTGATGGGTGTGCTGTCAAACCTTAGAACAAATGGGTGCTGGACACCCCATAAAAAGTGTCTTTAGCAGCACCCCATAAAAAGAGTCTTTAGAACACATTCTCAGAATTGCTGTCAGCATGTATGGATTATTTGCTAATTTCAGTTATTTCTCTTAGCAGCCTAGGCAAATGGCACACCCCTCCCCTGTGTGTGTGTTTATTTGTTCATGGTTGCACACAGGTACAGTATATGTGTCAGCATTTTCCTGTTTGAGATTAAGTTGTTGAACTAATGTCTCTTTCCCATAAATCCCTCAGTATGTATTCCTTAAATACGATGGCATTATCAAACAGGCAGGGGTGCCACACATCTTTAGTCCCAGCACTCGGGAGGCAGAATTCTGTGAGTTCCAGGACAGCCAGGGTTACACAGAGAAAAACCCTGTCTCGAAATATCAAAGGCAAACAAACAGAAAAACAAAGACATTATTTTTCATAGCCACAATACAGATATGCAGACTAAGAAGCCAATTCCAACTAAATCATAATTTCCAATCTCTAAGTCTCATTAAAACATGCTTCCATGGTCCCAGAAACATTATAGTACATTGCATGCCAGATCATAGATCACATCCACTTGTCAAGTATCTTTGGTGGTACAGTGAGTCGTGCCCAGGTCCTGAAGTATGCTAGGCAAGCACTCATTCACACTTATACTTTCTAATCAGGAACAGATTTTCTGCATGCAGGGCCATGACCTATTGAAGACATTTGTAGAGTGTCCTAGCATGGGTTGGTTGACTCAAGTTATTCTTAGCAGGAATACAAGTGGTGGTGGCACTATTTATAATCACAGATTGGTTTGTTGCGATGCTGCTTAAGTTAATCCTGGCTGTCAAATGACTTGGTCAAAGTGGTGTCTCCCAAGTTTCTTCACTTCAAGAGCAGTGGTTTTTCTTTGCTTGTTCGTTGTCCTTTTGCTTTGTTTTGTTTTGTTTTTAAAGACAGAGTTTCTTTATTAGCCTTGGCGGTGCTAGAATGAGCTCCATAGATCAGACCATTTTAAAAGGAGAATAAAGGGATATTCTAATGTATTTCAGGGCAATTAGAAGGGTTTAAGGTCAGGGGCCTCAAATTTATGGAGATCTGCCTGCCTTTGCCTCTGAAGTACTGGGATGTGCCCCACTGCCACCGCCTGGTGTGTTTTTCCTTTCATAGTTGATTGACACTTTGTTGGGACATATTTGGGATGATATAAAGAGCCTGCGTCTCATCCAACTTGTATTCACTGGGTTTAGAATCCCATGATGGCTTCCTGTCTCTTCCTCTCAGATCTGGGACTACATACATGCATTCCTTTCCTTTCCGTAACTCCATTTGCTCGCTCCACCTAAACTGGCCTATCACTTGGACAAATCACAGTCCTTCAGGAAAGTCTGCTTGTACTAAAGATCCCTTAGAAAACACTATAAAGTGTATACAAAATGTAGCTTGGGACAGCGGTCCCTGTGGCCATTGTTTGGTCTCTCCCCTTGAGAGTGTGCTCTGCAAAAAGCGCTGTCTTTTATGCCACTCTCTGTGTGTCTCATGAAGGCTTTTAACACAGATCACAAGGACTAAGGAGACAAGGGGGGTCTGGACCAAGATCTCAGTGACACTCTGACATTTTGAAGTCAACCTATACACACACTGATTCTAGGCCACTAACACTTGATGTCAGTTATATATAGCCAATGCTCTCCAGATCCAGTGCTGCCCTGATTCTTCGGGACCATGATGTTGGCTGCTTCAGCCTGTGATGTCTTTCGTAGACATTCAAACTGTCAAAAATCATCCTTCACCCCAACTTGGTTCTACACAGAGAAAGGCATGACAAATCTGAAAGAGCTGGCTTAGAATCCTAATGCTTCGTGGGATTGTATACGTAACACACCACACCACACACACACTTTATAAGACAGGTCTCATAGCACAAGCTACTTTTTTGTAGCTGAAGGTGACCTTGAACCCCGATCCTTCTGCTTTCATCTCCCAAGTGCAGCAGTTGCAAGTGTGTACCTCCGTATTCAGCTTGCATGTCCTTGTTGATTTAAGCTTTTGTAATCTTGATTCAAACAGGAATCTGGTCTGTGTCCAGAATCTCTTCTCTCTTCCAGCCCTATCTAGCAGCCTTTTCTTCCCATAGGATGAACTTTTCTTCCCATTGTATGAGCTGCCAGAGTCTATTAGCTTGAACTCTCTAAACACTGCCTAAATCACTTTGGCTACTCTCTGGAATTGCATGCATCAATAGGAAATTTGAAAATCATCTGGAAGACAGAAGACTGTATCACAGCTGCAGCAATCTGCTCCCAAAGATTTGATCCAAAGAAAAGAATTCTGTTTTGAGCCTAAAGATTGGATCCAAAGTAAAGAATTCCTTTGCTAGGTGAGGTGACAAATATGCCTGAAATCCCAGCACCCAGGAGGTGGGAACAGAAGGGTCTGGAGTTCAAGGCTAGTCTAGCTTTGTGGATCTTATCCCCTTCAAAAAGGGAGAAAGACAGAGAGGGTAGGAAGAATGAAAGAGGAAGATAGGGGAGAAGGGGAGGGAGGCAGTAGGGAAAAGGGAGGGAGGAAGGAAGGAAAGAAAAGGAAAAGGGAAAAAAGAAAATACTCCAACGAGCCTGCTGGCTGAAGGAGAGAAGGGTCTGGAGAGCCCTGAGCCACAAGCAATTGCAATGACACCATTGGTCATTCTGACTCATTAAAGGCCATCAGCAAGACATAAATGTTATTTTCTTTTTATCAACAATGCTAATCTGTCCCAAATATATCATTTTCTCTCTTCTCTTGTTTCCGATGAGTGCATCTAAAGGAGAACTGACTGGGGCTAGCCAAGTAGTCTGTGGCTATGAGACTAAGAGGTATTAGCCTATTTGTACATGGAATAAGGCCAGCACTTGCTAACACTGATGCCATTAACATTTCTCCCCAGCTATGGAGGCAGTTACGCACAGACTAGTTAGCAGGTATGCCTTTTATTATTATGTATCTAACATTTAATTACTTGCATTGAGATAAACATCTCTTGATTACATTAAAGATATACTTGTAAGATTATGTGCAAGACAGGTAATTATGAATTAGAGCCAGAATACATTAAATCTTCAGTATTAAGATATGAATAATAGGCTGTCTATTATGACTACTGAAATTGTTTCCTGGCTACTGTTCGCCCAGCACGCATGAAGTCCTAGGTTTGATCCTTAGCACTCAGTAAACCTGGTGTGGCAACACAAGCCTATAAAATTCCAGCACTTGTGAGGCTGAGACAAAAGGCTCAGGAGTTCAAGGTCATCCTTGGCTACCTGTAAGTTTCAGGCCAGCCTATACTATCTGAGACCCATCCTGTCTTTTAAAAAAAATGTTTTCTTTACTTGACTGCACTTAAGCTTCCTTCATGAAGGATGGAGTTTTGCTTATAACTCTATTTCTAATATCCAGTACCTATGCCTGACACACAGTAAAGATTTAATATTTAATAACTGTTTGTGGAACAAATGAAAATAGTTTAGGGCATAACAGAAGGAATTAGAAGCTACTACACTAAAACCTGAAGGAATTATTGGCAAAGAGAAATAGGGAACGGAATTGCTGGAGAGTCACTCAGAGAACAATTACTACCGGAGAAGTCCTTCCCCTCCCTCCCCTCTTCTCTCCTTCCCTTCCCCCCCTCCACCTTCAGTAATTCAAAGGCTCCCTAAGATGATAAGCCTTTCTAAGAACTGACCTAGATCTTTAAATAGACACTTAAAAATTTGATGTGTTTTGGGAGTAGCTAAGGGAGTGCCTGAGACTTGAAGTTCCAAGGGGGCACATTTTAAAAGGAGAAGATGTTTTAATGTGTTTGAGTGCAATTAGAAGGGTTAGGGTAAGGGGTCTCAAACTCAAATGCCTTTAGAGGAGAGGCCAACAGCTTAACAAGATGAAGCAGTTAGAATACGTCAGGATCATGGAGTCTGAAGACGCCAGTAGCTGCATACAACTGCACCTCCTAAAGACATGAAAGGGTCAATGAGATTGGTTGGTGGGTAGAAGCGCTTGCTGTGAAGTCTAATAACCTGAGTTTGACTCCTGGAACCTGTATAAAACTAGAAAGAGTCTTCTGACCTCCGTGTGGGTTCTGTGGTACACACACACACACACACACACACACACACACCCTTAATAAAATAACTACACTATTTACTGCGTCTAGTAGACTTATCGTGTCTTGTGCCGTGACTATATGAAGAAGAGAATGAACCTATCTATAAAGGGACATGCGTCTTGCTCGCATTTACTCTTTTGCTAGACGCATCTCAGAGCCCAATACCCTTCAGAAGAACAGGCAGTTCAGTCACAGATGGTCCTAGTGGAGAGCTGGGCAGCAGGTGATGTAGAGGCAGTCTGGGGACTGGGGGGGCTCACATGCATGTGTGGGTGCTCACGCACTGTGTGAATGTGAGTGTGGAGAATTCCAGTTGATGCCGGCTGTCTTTGATTATCCTCCATTTTATTTATTGAGGCATGACGCTTCCCTGAATATAGAGCTCAAGAATCCCAGCTAGCCTGGTTTGCTAGCTCGTTCCCGGGGATTCCCTGTCTCTGTCTCCTGAGTCCTGGCATTACAGGAGATTGCCACACCTACCTGGTTTTTATGGGGATTCTGGGGTTCGAAACACGCCTCATATTGGCATGGCTTTCTCCCACTGAGCCATCTCCCCAGCCACCCCCCTCTAAAAACGTACGCATATGTATATGTGTGTGGGTGTGTGCACGAGGGAGGCACATTCCAGCCACAGTACCTGTGTGGAGGTCAGAGGACAACCTCACGGTCAGTCCTTACTTTCTTCCTTGTTTTAAGGCAGAGTCTCTTGTTAACTAAAGTGTGTGTTAGGCTAGGACATCACTGATTCTCCCGTCCTCGCTTCCCATATCACTGTAGGCATACTGCAATTACAGATATGCACTACCATATCCAGTTTTACATGGGTTCCGGGGAGGCAAAGTCTGGTCCTCCGTGACCAATGGACCATCTCCCCAGCCCAGCTATTTGTTCTCCCACAGCCTTTCCTGAGAGTGTTGGACATCATCACTGCTGGCAGAGCAAACAAAGCTATAAAGGCTAATTGGTGTCAATTTGACTGGCTTTAGAATCACCATGAAACGTAGCTCTGAGCATGTCTATAAAAATATTTCTCGAAAGTGCCCTAACTGTGGGCTGCACCATTCCGCTGCCTGGTGCTCTGGGCTGAATAAGAAGGAGAAAGAAAGCCGAGCATTAGTACTCAGCTTGCTCTGCTTGCTGAAGGTGGAGACAGCATGAGCAGCTCCCTCATCCTCCTACCACCGTGCTTCTCTGTTAGGATGGGCTGAACCTGCCAATTGTGAAACAAAAGGCTGGAGAGACGGCCTGATGATTGAGAGCACTGGCTGCTCTTTCAGAGGACCTGAGTTCGGTTGCATGTGCTGAACATTTTGATAGGTAACAAGATGCAAGTGGTGGTTTAAGGGAGCATGGCCCTTACAGGCTCATGTGTTTGCATACTTGAATCCAGCTGGTGGAAAAGTTTGGGAAGAATTAGGAGGAGTGGCCTTATTGAAAAAGCTATCTGTGGTGAAGGCATTGGGAGTCAGTTAGGTGGTTTCAAAAACCCACACCATTCCCAATCCCCCCCCCCCCCGTCTCTGTCTGTCTGTCTGTCTGTCTGTCTGTCTGTCTGTCTCTCTCACTCTCTCTCTCTCTTGCTATGCCTGCCATGCTCTCCACCATGATAATCATGGACTCCAAACTCTGAAACTGTGAGCCCCAATAAATGTTTTCTTTTATAAGTTGCCTTGGTCTTGGTGTCTCTTTACAGCATTAGGAAAGTAACTCAGACAGCAGTTGGTACAAGGAGTGGGGTCTTGCTGTGACAGCCCTGATCATACTGTTTTCGGGAAGAACGTGGAAGACTTTGGGACTTTGGACTAAGAAAATGGTTGACTGCTCTAAGCAGGGCTTAAGGGGTCATCCCTGCAGAAACCTGGAAGACAGTGGTGCCGAGAGCAAGGTGGACGATGAGGCCCAGCTCCAGAGGCTTCAGAAAAGTGTATTAGCAAATGGTCTAGGGACTGTTGTGATATTTGGAGAACGAATATGACTGCCTTCTGCTTTCATTCTAAGAACTTTTCTACTGGGCAATGGTGGCACACATATTTAACCACAGCCTTTAGGAGGCAGAGGCAGGTGGACCTCTGAATTTCAGACCAGCCTGGTCCATAGAGTGAGTTCCAGGACAGCCTGGACTACACAGATAAACCCTGTCTCAAAAAACAAAAACAAACAATAATAACAACAAAAACTTTCCTGAGGCTAAATTAAAAGTAATGGACCAAATTTCTTTAGTAAAAAGATTTAGAGACAGTTATTAGTGGTTATTAGTAATTCTGTCTGGTGGTTATTAGTAATCACTCTTCTGCAGGTTACAATGAAAAAGACCATGTAAGGCAAAAAGAACTGCAAAATTATAGACAGTTTGGAGAGAGAAAAAAAAAAAGCACCAGAAAATTTAATGCTGGAACCAAGGCTTGTGCTGAAAGAAATACGAGAACTGGGGCGAGGCCTGGTCTGCATTGGAGTCAAGGGAGGGATGCTCTCAGGTCAAAACCCACCTAGCTAGGCTTCCAAGACGTGGAAGGAAAAGCCTAAGGGATGCCCTGTTCCTAAGAATCAGTAACAAATAAAACATCCTGCAAATGTTATTCAAGAACGGTCAGCCCGAGTTGGTAACCAAAGGGGCAGTGTCGTCCACACGGTCTAGCTTTGGAGTTGCTGAAGCCACGTGGCAGGCAGTGCCTGTATGGAGGCCCAGAGAGGCTATTGCATGGAGCTGCTCAATTGAAGGCTAGGTGTTGGAGACTCCAAGATGTTGGAGATGATAGAGCCATGAGATGTCCTGCCAAGGAGAGGTTCACACAAGAGGTGCAACAAGCTCAAGAAAGAGAAGTTTGAAGTGGTCAACAAAGTTGGAAGGGTCAGGCCATTCAAGCCCTCTGACACCAGACACGGAGCTATAGGATTTGGAGTTTGCCTTGCTGGCTTCCTGTCTGTTTTGATCCCATATTTCCTCGCTATGGCCCTTTTTATTACCTTTTGGAATGGTAATGGATATTCTGTGCCATTCTATGTTGGAGGTATGTAATTTGCTTTTTTTATATTACAGGGTGTTACGGTTAAGAGATTGCCTTATTCTCAGAAGACTTGGGCTTTTGATTTTTTTTATAGTATTGAGACTAAAAGACTATGGAGATTTGGGAGTTGAACAAATACATTTTGTGTTATGATGTGACCATGAGCCTATGGGGACCAAGGAGTGGAATATGTTTGAATGAGAATGACTCCCATAATCTCATATGTTTGAATCCTTGGTCCCTAACTGGTGGGAATGTTTGGGAAGGATTTGGGGGTGTAGCCTTGTTGAAAGAGTGTGTCTCTGGGGACAGGCTTTGAGATCCAAATGGCTCATTCTCAGTGCTCTCTCTCTTTCTCTTTCTCTCTCTGCCTCCTCCTTGCTGATTAAGAGGTGAGCTCTCAGCTGCTCCTACCACCATGCCTTCACTCTGCCATCATGGACACTAACCCTCTGGAACTTTAATCCCCGTTAAATGCTTTCTTTTATAAGTTCCCTTGGTCATGGTACTCTATCCCAACTGTAGTAAAGTCACTAAGAAAATGAGTAAGTGATACAAAGACTGTAGCTAAAATAATATTTTTCCAAAATAAGAAACGTCTGAACTTCAAGACCAGCAAAATCTGGACCTTTCCAGAAAGCATAGAGCAACGGTTGTCCCAGCTGAATCTCATCAGCAAACTCAATAGGCGTGTAACTGCCTTCCCATGCTTGAAGCAATCATTAGTTTGCATGTCTCCTAATGCAGACACTCATAAATGAAGGATTATTTCATTTTTCTATCTTTCAGAGCCAAGGTTGAAAGGTAAGGTTCAAGTCAAGGCAAAGACTGGGTGTGGTAGCCCACACCTGCACCTAGGAGCCTGAAGTCAGGGATAGTGAGTTAGAGGCCTGCCTGGGCTACATAGGAAGACCCTGTCTCAAAAATCTAATCAGCCCGAGGCACTTTGATAATGGTTTGGACAGTAATCTGAAGCGGGGTGGATAGAGTGTTGAGAACCGGGAAAGGTTTCCCCCATGCTAGGATTTTTTTTTTAATTTTTTTGAGACAGAGTCTCATGTGTAGTAAAAGCTAGTCTCAAACTTGTGATCCTCCTGCCTTTGAGACTAGTTTTTACTACATATGAGATCAAAGGCATGTATCATCACTGCCTGGCTTATTTTCATTTTCCATGTATGAATACTTTCCTGCATGTATGTATGTGTATCATATATATGTCTGCTGCCTATGGAGGCCAAAAGAAGGAACTGGAATCTCTGGAACTGGAGTTACAGGCAGTTGTGAGTTGCTATGTGGATTCTGGGAGCTGAACCTGGATCCTCTGCTAAAGCAGCCATTGCTGTTAACCACTGAGCCATCTCTCTAGCCCTCCCTTTTGTTTTTAAATCACAGAAGATGACTTGAGGTATCTGCCGGGTGAAGAGCAACCCATGTTGGACATAGTCTCTTCCAATTGGCTCTTCTAATAGTAAAGATCAAGAGAATCACTCTGAGGGGTGACTCAGTCCATACTGTCCCGTGAAGGAGACCAGCAAATGTGAACTGAGGCATGGCTTTAAGAGTGAGTGGAGGTCATGTCCTACTTCCAATGTTTCTATTGTCTCAGCCTACTGAACTTTCACCCACTTAAGACCTTCTTTGAACAGTCTGATCAAAAACAAGATCTTAAAATAATTTTTTCCTAGATTGTTTGCTTACAGTTAAACCTTTAGACAGGAGGCCAACTCTCAGTGGTCAATTTCATGAACTTTGGACTAAATAGATTTAGAAAAAAAAAACCCTACAGCCTTCAAACAGGCATGTGAATGATGCCAATACAGTGGCTTTATCTGCTCTCCTGAAGTGTTTCCTCTTTCCCAATGAACCTTGGGGAAATAAGGAGGCTTTAAAGGTGAATCATTGGCCAGTCCTGAAGAGAGGAGTGCAGTTGCTTGGGTCACAGTGACCCACAGATACAGGTTAGAATGGGAGGCCTGCAAAAGGGAGGGGAGACAGGCTAGGGAAAGCCAGGTTGGTTCTGTGAGGTGCGCATTCCTTCTCCCTCCTTGACAGGTGCTTTCTCCTGTTAGTATTATCTTCTCTTCAGTACAGATCATAGGCAAGATCACAAAGGAAAAAACACTGTCTTAAAAGTTGCAATTTTGCAGGGCAGTGGTGGTGCACGTCTTTAACCCCAGCACTCAGGAAGCAGAGACAGGCAGATCTCGAAGTCAGTCTGGTCTACAGAGTGAGTTCCACGACAGCCTGAGCTACACAGAGAAACTCTGCACACTCTCTCTGTGTGTAAGTGTGTGTGAATCTTCTACTACAGAAATGTTTTACTTGATGCCAGGCAGTAGTGTTGCATGTCTTTAATCCAGGAGGCAGAGGCAGGTGGATCTCTGTGAGTTTGAGGTCAGCCTGGTCTACAGAGTGAGCCCCAGGACAGCCAGGGCTACAACCCTGTATTGGAAAAAAACAAAAGAAGGAGGAGGAGGAGGAGGAGGAGGAGGAGGAGGAGGAGGAGGAGGAGGAGGAAGAGGAGGAGGAGGAAGAAGAAGAAAAGAAGAAGAAGAAGAAGAAGAAGAGAAAAAAGAAAGAAAGAAAGAGAAAGAGAGAGAGAGAAAGAGAGAGAGAGAGAGAGAGAGAGAGAGAGAGAGAGAGAGAGAGAGAGAAAAGGACTGTCTAGGAGAAAAGAAAGCATTTTGGATATGGAACACTCTACCTGTTTTTACAATCTCTGTGTTGTTATGTAAAATGTTGACAGTAAGTCTTATGTATGATTACTTCAGTAGTTTTGTTAAAACTGAAATTCCGTTCCTGTTTCTTTTTTTTAATTTCTGAAGGTCTTATCAACAAGAATAAAGTTGCTGCGTCAAGAAGGGTGGAGTTTTAAAAATAAAAGCCATAGCCAAATTGCTTTCCAAAAAGGCTATAGCAATTCATATTTCAATAACAGCACAAAAATACACCCTTTACTCCACAGCCCAGTAAATGAAATGAGGACGCGGCCCCTCAGGGATGGTTGAGGAGAAGGGTTTTACTGTCAAAATGAGGGAGTGTACAGGCAGAGGCATCTGGTAGGGTCCAAACCAACCAGGCCATGAGAGGAGGGGGGAGTGCAGGAGAGGAAGAAAAGAGAGAAGTGCAGAGAAGATAAATGGACCAAGAGAGGAGTTGAGGGTCAAGACACCAAGAGTGGAGGTCCAAGAGGGAGCCAGCCAGGCGGTAACAGGCCGAGAGAGCAAGCAGCCAAAATGGCGCGTGTATACAGGAACAGGAAGCTGGAGGAAGGGAAGTGAAGGCACCACTGGACTGAACTGGTTTAGGGTAGGGATCTGGGTGAGAAGTGCCGAGAAGCCAGGGTACTAAGTCCCTTTCTTTGGGACCAGACACCCTGCAGCAATAGGTATTACAGCTTATTCAGCAGCCATTCTAATATAACATCCCCCACCAAACTAGAGAGCAAAGGAAACCACTTAAACGTACGTAATAAAGATTACTTGCCCTAAACTGGTGGGTGGTGGTGAACACTTTTAATTTCTCACTAGAGAGGCAGAGGCGGGTAGAACTAGTTCCAGGACAGCTTGGGCTACACAAAGAAAACCTGTCTTGAAAAACGAAAATAAGAAAGGGAAAAAAAAAGATTTTTTTTCTTTTGGTTTTTCTTTTTTGAGACAGCCTTTTACTACGTAGCCCTGGCTAGCCTGAAACTCACTATGTAGCTCAGGCTGGCCTTGAACCCTTAGATATTTACCTGCCTCTACATAGGTAGTGCTGGGATTAAATGCGTGCATCTATATTAGATTATATACAATACCTATGATATTAATTGGCAAAATGTAATTATTTCATTTAAATTCAGTGAACCTTTTATTCAGCGTATCTCCCCAGTCTAGTCTACATTTAAGTTTATATGTAATGTACATATAAAATGAACATTTCATAAGTGCACAGGTCAGGGCATTATTTATCTACACAGTCACCACCCACATCAAGGAACAGAGGTTATGAGTTCCTTAAAAATCTCTATTCTGGCCGGGTGGTAGTGGTGCACACCTTTAATTCCAGCATTCGGGAGGCAGAGGCAGGTGGATTTTTGTGAGTTCGAGGCCAATCTGTTCTACAAGAGCTAGTTCCAGGACAGGCTCCAAAGCCACAGAGAAACCCTGTCTCAAAAAATAAATAAATAAATAAATGAATAAATAAATAAATAATAAAATAAAAAAAAAAACTTCTCTATTCCCGATCTCAAACATGGCCCCTTGCCCCTTTCCTCCTTCTAAAAGGAAACTACTGTTCTAACATTCAACACCCAGAGCATCCATCTTGAAGTGGATGTACTGGGAGGATCGCAAGGCCTTTTCTATTGTTTGGATGTCTACTTTATTCTCTTCAGCATCATCTTTGCCCCTCTCCTCAATTCAAACAGGGGTAGTTTATCTATGCTTGCTGCTATGAATTAGCTTGTTGAATTACTCGTATTCCCCCAAGCCATTGCCCAGTCTGTGGTTCATGGACCCTGAGGCTCTTTGGAATCAGAAGTCTGTCACAATGCCATTCATTGCTTTGTGCCATCCAGAATCCAGACAATTACAACATTTTCTGTGTACATGAATTATTGATTTTTAGTTGTTTCACAAAACCACCCAGACATGTCTCAGCAAGAGTCAAGAGATCTCTGTCCAGTTAAACATCACTATCTCAACCAACATTATTTGAGCCAAATTGTTTAAAGAGCTTAAACTATAACTGTCTAGTGTAAATGTATACTTACTTCTGCAACTTGTTCAATTCACATACAGAGTGGGCCTGGTGATACATGCATGGGGTTAGAATTATGAACAAAACAAACCAGATTCCCATCTTCGGAGTAGTTACATCTTCGACGATTTGATAAGTATAAACACAAATTAAGTCATTTGGATTTTTTTTTTATTTAGAGGCACTTTTGCTTAAATGCATGAGGTAAAAGAGGCCACACCCTAGAAACTGATAAGAAAGACAGTTTTAGAAGGAAGCCCCAGAAGACTGGAAAACAGGAGACAGCTGAGCGCCAGCACACTGGATACAGGAAGCGGGAGAAAGGGAGGCCACAGCTGGATCAATCTTGAAGTGCTTTCTTCACAAATACATTGGTGGGTGAGATGCTAGGTGGTGGCACACACCTTTAGTCCCAGCACTTGGGAGGCAGAGGCAGGCAGATCTCTGTGAGTTTGAGGCCAGCCTGGTCTACAGAGCAAGTTCCAGGACAACCAGGACTACACAAAGAAATCCTGTCTTGGGAAAAAAACAAAAAACCAACCAACCAACCAACCAAACAAACAAACAAACAAACAAACAAAAACCATTGATAAGCTAGAAGAAAAAAACAAAAAACCAACCAACCAACCAAACAAACAAACAAAAACCATTGGTAAGCTAGAAGATACACCATCAAGTCTGCCTTTAAGTGAGTCTTGATGCTCAAACATGAAGAGAATGGTCAGTCAGTCAGCAAACAACTTTGAGTTGGCAACTTTTTTAGGGTTTGCTGCCATAGGAGAGAGCTCTGCTGTTTGTTGCTGTTATTTGGTCTCCTTCTCTCCCTCCCTCCATCTCTCTCTTCTTCCCTCCCTCCCTTTCCTCCCTCCCTTCCTCCCTCCCTTCCTCCCTCCCTCCTTTTCTCCCTTCCTTCCTATTCCCTTCCCCTTGCACTGTCTTTTAATCTCTTTCTTTCCACGGTGTCTCACCAATGTTGCCCAAGTTCTGGAACTCCCGATCCTCCTGACTCAGCCTCCTGAGTGCTGGGATCACAGGTGTGCCCCTCCTAGATGGTCTCATTCTTGCCCTGTCTGCTGTGGACTGATCGAGAACCTGCACTTGCCTCCGTCCTCAGCCTGGCCAGCTTGCTCTTTCCTGGTCCCTTCTTTCACAGCAGGTTTTTAGGTTTTGTCTGTAGCACTTTTCACACGTCCACCTCATCTCTGCTCATCCTTTAATACTGCGTCCTCACAGAGGTGTGCCCTGATCCTGCACCTCCCACCCCCACAGCTAATTCTGCTGATTGTGAGGTCACAGACAGCTCTGGGGTTTCTTCCACGGCACTCACGATCGTTCTGTGACTTTTTGTTGATTGACTTCTGGCAAAGAAACAGATATTGGCCTGTTTTGTTTCTGTCTCATTCTTGGTTCTTCCTCCAGTGATTGGAGCCTAGAAAGCACACAATAAATATTTGCTGAGTGGATGAACTTGCCCTTAGTGGATCCACGTTGGCAGTTAGGGTCAATTGCTTTAAGTGCTCATAAAACATGTTTGAATATTCAATGCCAATTTTTTCCAGAGATCATTAAAGGTTTTGTTTGGGTTTTATTTGGGGGGGGTACCAAAGATTGAACCCAGGGCTTCTTACACACCAGGCAAGCACTCCCCCACTAAACTGCCTTTTCACCACTTCTACCCCCTTTAAAAACTGTTTTTATTTTGATACAGGATCACAGTGCCCAGACTGACTTGAAACTCACTTTGGGTTGTATAGGTTTTGATGTGGGAGAGTCATATATCAATCTGTTGATTTCATTGGTTAAGCAATAAAAAAACTGCTTGGTTGGCCCTCATAGGTTAAAACATAGGTGGGAGGAGTAAACAGAACAGAATGCTGGGAGGAAGAGGAAGTGAGCTCAGAGAGGCGAGAGCTCTGCTCTCTGAGACAGACGCGATTCAGCTCCGACCCAGGATGGACGTAGGCTAGAATCTTCCCAGTAAGCGCACCTTGGGGTGCAACACAGATGATTAGAAATGGGCTAAATTAATATGTGAGAGTTAGCCGAGAAGAGGCTAGGTAGAAATGGGCCAGCAGTGTTTAAATGAATACAATTTGTGTGTTGTTATTTCTGGGCATAAGCTAGTAAGGTGGCCGGGGTGCTGCGAACACAGCCCCGCCACTCCAATTACTACAAGGTTTTATTGTTGTTTGTGTGAGACAAGGTCTCACTCAAAAGTTCAAGCTACTAGCCTTGACTCTGCAATCCTTCTGCATCAGCCTTCTAAGTAGCCAAGATTACCAGCATATATCACCAAGTCTGGCTCCTTGAAGACTTTGAAACGACAATTTTCAGGATGTCACTTATTCTACATAGAAAACACAGTCTTTGTTTTAAATTTAATTCCCATGTTATATTAGGTATAATTTTAAAAACAGTACCAAATATTGTCTGGGGTTGCGATTCAGCAATCGAGTAGTTGCCTAGCATGCATAGAGTACTGGGTTTGATCCCCAGCAACACATACACACTTAAGTCCATACTAAATAAATAAAAAAAAAAACAAGTCTGAGCGGGGCTGTGGTGGCACATGCCTTTGAGTCCAACACTTGGGAGGCAGAGGCAGGTGGATCTATGTGAGTTTGAGGTCAGCCTGACCTACAAAGTGAGTTCCAGGACCACCAGGGCTGTTACGCAGAGAAACGCTGTCTTGCAAAAGCAAAACAAACAAAAAAGCTAATCTGGATGGTTATTGTAAGCATTGCAGCTCAAATGGAAAGGGATCCTGACATTTGGTAGCCAAGGAATACTAAGTGTTACAGCTCAGTAGGAAAAGTATTCTGACAGTAAGGAGCCAAGAAATACCACAGTTCACATTAAACATAGCTGCTTACAGCCCTGCTCTAGAGAAAGGTTTCCCCAATGTAACAGCTCTGCTCCACAGGGGAGGGTTTCCCCAGCAAAGTCGTTACAATTTTGCCGTTCTCCCAGAGTGTAATAACTCTGTTCTGCTAGGGGAAGGTTTCCCTAGCGAAAGTGTTACAGCCTTCTTCTGGCAAAAAGTTGTTACTTCTCTCCTTCACTCCATTCCAGCGAGAAAAGGTCTCACCCAAACCTCTTTTAAGAGATTTATTGGGAGGAAAGATTTCAGGAGAATGGCTGCCTCTGCCAGGTAAGAGGCATGGGGTTTATACAGGGCTTCTTAGGGGCGGAGCCTTTCCAGGGAGATGTTTTCAGGGTGGGAATTGGTCAGATTTCAGTCCCTTGAGTTCAGATTGGCTAGATCTCACGTTCAGGGATTGGCTAATTTTCCTACTCAGAGATTGGTTGATTTTCTGCTTATTTAGTCAGGGGTAGATTTGGCTCTGGTTTCAAGGCCAAAGTGTGTTTTTTTTTCCACTGGACCTTTTTAACCTTTTGACTCTAAATTTAGGGTCAGGGCATATTTCTTTTACTGGGTCTGATTCTAGGGCCAGGGTGTTTTTCTTTCACTGGCTCTTGTTTCAGGGCAGGGTGGCTTTCCTCGGCTTGCCCTTTTACCCTACAGTGATGCCTCATGCCTTTGATTCCAGCCCCTAAGAGACAAAGACAGGAGCATCTCTGAGTTTGGGGGAGATTAGTCTACAAATCAAGTTCCAGGACAGCTAGGGTTGTTACACACAGAAACACTGTCTGGAAAAACAAAAACGCAACAATAAAACTGTACCAAACATATTAAATAATAATTTTAAAAATCTGTTCTATTTTCCAGTTATATTCCCTGGGTATATAATTAACTTTAGCTAATTTTGGTCAATTCTCTCTATTTTGATTATTATTTAAGTTATTTGTTTACTTTTTTAAATTTTATTTTTATGTACATTGGTGTTCTGCATGCATGTATGTCTGTGTGAGGGTGTCAGATCTCCTGGAACCGGAGTTCCAGACATTGGGAGCTGCTGTGTGGGTGCTGGGAATTGAACCTGGATCCTTTGGAAAAGCACCCAGTGCTCTCAACTACTGAGCCATCTCTCTAGCTCCCTTTTGTTTTTTGAGACAGAATCTTAGTATGTTACTCTGGCTGGCCTCAAATGCATAATCCTCCTGCTTCAGTTTCTTGAATGCTAGGATTATAGATAAGAACTACCAAATTGGCATTCTGGCTTTTAAAAAGTCCTTTTAGCCGGGCGGTGGTGGCGCATGTCTTTAATCCCAGCACTCGGGAGGCAGAGGCAGGCGGATCTCTGTGAGTTCGAGGCCAGCCTGGTCTACAAGAGCTAGTTCCAGGACAGGAGCCAAAAAGCTACGGAGAAACCCTGTCTCGAAAATAAAAAAAAAGAAGTCCTTTTTCACACTTGACAATCAGGACATTTTGCCTGTTAATAATTTTAACAAAGATCACACATGGTAGTACACACTTGTGATCCTAACACAGGAAAGACAGAGGCAGGAGGATCCAAAGTTCAAGACAGCTTATATAATATATATAAAAAATATATAATGAGATTGACACACAAAAAAGTGGGAGTGGGTAGAGCTAAGGATGATGGCACACACTTAAAAATACCAGGATTCAGGAGGTTGAGAGGCAACCTTGGCTACATAGTGCCAGGCTAGCCCCAAACAAACCAAAGGACTAGAGGCAGCTCTCTTGGTGGAGTACTTGCCTCACAGGCACAGAGACCGGGGTCTCAGGCTCTGTACACTGCAGAACTGAACGTGACCCACACCAAAAAGGTGGAGATTAGAGGATGAGAAATTCAAGGCCAGTTTAAGGTAGCTTGGTCTACAAGGTAAGTTCTAGGCCAGTCAGAGCCACAAAATGAGACTTATAATTAATCTCAAAATGACAGCAATAAAACCTTACTTTCTCTTCCTTTCTTCCTTCCTTCCTTTCTTTCTTTCTTTCTTTCTTTCTTTCTTTCTTTCCTTCTTTTTCTGTGGGGAGCAGGGGTGGGTTTGAGACAGGGTTTCTTTGTGTAGTGCTGGCTGCCCTGGGACTCTATAGATCAGACTGTCCTGAAACTCAGGGATCTGCCTGCCTCTGCCTCTCAAGTGCTACGGTTAAAGATGTGTGCCACCAGAGCCCGGCTAACAAAACCTTTGCCAATGAAGAAGATAGACAAACAGGCCTTGTATGAATCCCCAGCTCTCCAGAAGCAGTAGTGACTTGTTTTCCATTCAAAATGTCATGAGTTCTTCCGGGACGGGCTCCAAAGCTACCGAGAAAACTCTGTCTCAAAACAAAACAAAACAAAAAAACAAAAAAAACCCCCACCAAAACACAAAACAAAACAAACCCCTCCCCCAAAATGGCATGAGCTCAAAAGTGAGGCAAGAAGGAGAGAGAGCTACGGCCAGGGCAGAGAGGGGCAGTGTAGTATCCATCACTCAAGTCCTCCACACCAGGCATATTCTTTTGAATATCTTTTCTAGAATAATATTTATATGTCACAATATGGTTACAGTCCTCATGAAATATCAGATTTTTCCTGGCATCATCTCACAAACCTGAGATTCTAGCACATTAGAGGCTAAAGCTGAAGGGCCATGACCTCAAGGCAGCCTGGGCTACAGAGCAAGGCTCAAAGCTAAATAAAAAGTAAAATTCTGCCATAATGGAACCATTGTGTCTTATGCTAACTGAAAACCTTACCACTGCTAATAAAAGAAGTTCTGGACAGAGCATGGTAACGCACACCTGTCGGGTGCTAGCCTTTGGAGGCCTAGGCAGGAGGGCTGAGAGTTTGCGACCTGCGCTTTTCTCAACACAAAATAACCAAACAAAAAGTAAATAACTCCAGCCGGGTGATGGTGGCGCACCCCTTTAATCCCAGCACTCGGGAGGCAGAGGCTGGTGGATCTCTGTGAGTTCGAGACCAGCCTGGTCTACAGAGCTAGTTCCAGGACAGGCTCCAAAGCCACAGAGAAACCCTGTCTCTAAAAAACAAACAAACAAAAAAAAAAGTAAATAAATCTACTTTAAAAGTCTCTTCACAATTTCCAACTCTGCTTCAAATTTAAATTTTGTTTTTTTTTTTTTTTTCCAGACGAGTTTCTTGTTGAAACAGGAGACCTGCCTTGGGCTCCTGGTCACGCGGCAGCTCCGATATTCATTGGCTACATGACCTGGTGTCTTCAGTGAAGGCTTGGGGATACCTCTTCCTCCCTTGGGGTCCTGGAAGGTGGAGGCAGTCAGCGGGTCAGTGGCGGGAGGAAGTGCTTCAGCTCCTAGCTGGCCCACTTCGAGCCTCTGTGACCTTTGACAGACTGCTCTGGCGGTGGCGGGGCGTTTAGGTTTGGACAGGATAAAGATAACCTTTCCTGCCCCAGTGGCTGTGAGGACGGGGAAAGTAAAGGATGGGTTTAGGCTGTGCGGTCTCTGGCTACGGTGCCTTTTCTCCCTTTTTTACCTTCCTTTCTGTCTAATAAAAACCCACCCACTGTGTTTTTATTAACTTATTTCTACTGTATAAAATAGAAAAATTTGAACTTTGTAAAAGAGGCAGGAAGATCCCCAACCCGAGACAGTCTCTGCTACGTGAACCCAGTGGTTACCCCCCCCCCCCCGCTTGTTTTACTTTCTTTTTTAATTAACAAATTAACTTACAAAATGAAGTGAACTTAAGTAAGACCTCTGTATTATGTGTATTCCCGCCCCTCACAGCGCCGGGTAAGCCGTAAAAGAGAAAACAGACTATTCGGTTCTTTGTGCGCAGGGCTGTGAATGGCTCTGACCTCTAAACCGGGCTTGAATTCCAGAGAAGAGCTCTGTTTTGCTCGTTTGGAATTAAGCAAGCTTTTCCTGGAGCTCGCTCCAGGCAGCAGGGTGAAGGCTGAGAGCTGAAGGCCGGTAGAGGGCTTCCCTCCTGCTAGGGGATCTGGGGTCAAGTTCGCCCTGCGCGGACAGGACACGCGGTTGTGACTCTCCTTCAAAAGGAGAAAAAATGGCTCTGGCACCCTGAAGTAGATTCAGGCACGTGCACAGCGGGGGTGGGGGGTTAGGGGGGGCACACTAGTAATCCCAACACCACAGAAAGGGATGCAGAAGGACAGACAGCGAATTTGAATCCAATCTGGGCTACACATGAGGCCATGTCAAAAAAAAAAAAAAGGAAAGAAGGAAGGAAGGAAGGAAGGAAGGAAGGAAGGAAGGAAGGAAGGAAGGAAGGAAGGAAATAATATAAAACACACAGAGAACCCAAACTATGCTGCTGTTAAGGCCTGTAGCAGTGCATGACTATCAACCCAGCAACTTCAGAGGCTGAGGCAGAAGGAACATTGGAGCCCAGACATTCAGGGCCAGCTGAGGTAGCATAGCATCTCAAAATATAAATAATTAAAATTATCATTATTATAATAAAGACCACACTTGATGTTTATAGGCTACTCTAAAAAGAAGTTAACAGAAGGTTGAAAGTCAACTTCAGCCCAGTATTTTTTGCTTGTCTGTCTGTCTGTCTGTCTGTCTGTCTGTCTGTCTGTCTGTTAGAGCCAGGGTCTCACTACATAGCCCAGGCTGGCTTCCAATCCCTAAGCAATTCTCCTGCCTCTGCTCCTGAGGGCTGGAGTATAGCCATGTGGTACACACTCCACTTCAAGACAGTGCTTTGATTTTTTTTTAAGGCTTTTACAGCATTTCCTAACCCTCTGGATGTTTTGTATTTATGTTTTATTTATGGGTATGCTACATAACTTTTTAAAATTTGAGTTAATGAAGAAAATGTTTAAATTAAATGGATGCCTGCATTATTTGTCAACAAGCAGTAACAACAAGCTGGGCTGGGTGGTAGCCCACCTATAAATCCCAGCCCTTGGGGGACAGAGGCAGGAGCTACATTGGGAGCCAGATAGTAAATTCCAGGCCAGCCTGGGCTGAGCCTCTTAAAAACACACAAAACCACAAAATGACTATGAAAAAAGAACCCCAGGAGTTGAGACATACTAACTGTGGAAATGAGTAATTCGAGTTACCCTATGGGATAGGGTTCTTTCTGGGCGGGAAAGAGAGTGCATACATGTTTAAACCAAGGTCCCGTGGAGATCACAGGTGAACAGCTCCTCTATCGGTGTTTCCCCCTTACACACGCCCTTCTCTGAGCCACTCTTCCTGTGACGGTGAGCGGCAAGGAGCTACTCTCCACACTGTGCTACAGCCCCCAGCCACGACAGCCACTTTGGTGTGTGTATTTCGGCCCATTTTCGAATTAAAGTTTCCTTGCTGCTACCATTCTTTTCTTAAAGAGCGGGGGAGGGGAGGTCTTGGAAAGAGCAGCAAGGGGAGAGAGCAGGCCTCCTTACTCCACAGGTCGGTTTAGGCAGATCGCTTTTCAAAACGCAGTGGGCGGAACTGGAAACTGGGCGCTGTGTGGTTCCCAGGGCAGGGCATCTGGCCACCTTCGCCTCGGCAAACTGCTGCTACCTGGCTTTGGCTCTGACTGGCCTGCCAGAGAGAGCCAAGCCCAGAAACCCGACAGATGGCTAGCATCCTCCTAGTCTTCCCTTTTCCTCTTTACACTCTCCCTTCCCTTGCCCTGAAAATGGCCGGGAAAAGGAGTTTCTCCTTCATGCACTGGTGGCTGGGGACACTCTTTTCTGCTCCTTCCTTCCTAAAGGTTAATAATGTCAAAGGCTTGTCCTGGTCAGGCCAGAGAATGTTACATCAGAGACGCTGCTGCTATATTTAAGCTCCGCTTGCCTTTCAAGCCGAGCGATTTGTGTGATGAAAAACAGTCCTGACAAACTGTCCTGGAGATCTTCCGGAAGAGAAAAACAGTGAATTTTAAAGTTGGGTATGATTTTGTTTCGCAATATGTTTCTCTTTCTCTAGGTGCTAAGTTGACTTGCCCACCTTCTAAATCCTCTCTGTGGGGGCAGGGGTGGGTAGTTCAGTTAGACTCTAACTGTTAGAAGGTGCAGGTGCAAGACCGTGGCTCATCTACAACACTGCAGAAAAGATAACATAAGATAAAGAAAAGTTAAAGAAATGTATAACTTCAGCCCAGGTCCAGTGACCCACAGTGACTGTTTAGACTCCGGGTTGCCACCCAAACCCTGAAGAAACTAAATAACCGGCAGAATTGCAAAGTCTTTGTTGGGATGCTCCAGTCTGAAGATACCCATACTGTTCCCTCCCACGTCATTCAGATGGACTAGTTTTCTTCATTCTCCAAGCCTCAGTTTTCTGCTCCTCAGTAAACAGAGAGGATCAGTCCTATTTCGCAATAGGAGGGCTATTTATTGTGAGCAAAGGTAGCAAAGTGAATCAGGTCTCAAAACCTGGTGGAGTGGGGCTTTCCTGAGAAGGAGTTGGAGGTCAGTCTGGGCTACAGAGGAGACCTTGTCTCAAAAACAAAGTAGATATGGTTGAGAGGGTAACAATGAATTCAACTCTGATTTAATCTAACAGCCTTTCCCTCCCTCTCTCCCTCCCTCCCTCCCTCCCTCCCTCCCTCCCTCCCTTCCTCCCTTCCTTCCTTGTTCCTCCCTTCCTTCCTGCCTCCCTTCCTTCCTCGTTCCTCCCTTCCTTCCTGCCTCCCTTCCTTCCTCCCTCCTTTCTTCCCTCCTTCCCTCCCTCCCTTCCTCCCTCCCTCCCTCCCTCCGTCCCTTCTTTCCTTTCTTTTTTTGAAATAAGATCTCTTGATTATGTAGTCCTAGCTGTCTTGGCACTCTCTCGGTAGACCAGGCTAGCCTCAATCTCACAGAGATCCTCCTGTCTCTGCCTCCTGAACTTTGGCATTAAAGGTGTGTGCCACCACACCTGCTAACCTTTCTTCTCTTGAATGGATCTTACTCTCTTACTATGCTGCCCAGGCTGGCCTCCAATTCCTAGACTCAAGTAACCTGCTTTCTTCAATCTTGCCAGTGCCATAGTCAAGGGCCCCTGAACCAGCACCATTTCCTGGGTGTGGCATCGTATCTACTCTTTTCCTTCCTCCCTCCCTCGCTCCCTCCCTCGCTCCCCCCTCCCTCTCTCCCTCCCTCCTTTCCTTCCTTCTTTCTTTCCTTCCTTCCTTCCTTCCTCCCTCCCTCCCTCCCTCCCCCATCCCTCCCTCCCTCCCTTCTTTCCTTCCTTCCTTCCTTCCTTCCTTCCTTCCTTCCTTCCTTCCTCTCTCTCTTTGTCTCATTTTTGTTTTGTTTTGCTTTTTTCTATACAGGGTTTCTTTGTGTAGTCTTGGCTGTCCTGAAACTTGCTCTGTAGACCAGGCTGGCCTTGAACTCACAGAGATCCACCTGCCTCTGCCCCCCCAAGTGCTGGGATTAAAGGTGTGAGCCACCGCTGCCTGGTTTACTTTTTTTTCTTTCTTTCTTTTTAAAGATAGGTACTTGAACTGTGTAGCCCACATGCTGGCCTGGAACTCACTTTGTAACCCAAGCTAGCCTCTGATTGACAGCCAGTCCCCTGCCTCACCTACCCGAATGCTGGGATGGGATAGGAGGCCTGTCCCACCATTCCCGCAGCTGTATACGTTCTTAAAGGCTTTAAGATAAATTTGCAAAGAACCATAACCCCAAGATTCCTGAGAAAGAATACTGGGGGAATTAGGAGATTTTTCTGGAGGAGCCAGGCTTCAGGATGTGCTTGGGGGACAATGACCGCAGCCGTCTGACATCATTGGGAGCCAGGGGACCCCGCTGAGGTCTTAAGAGGAAGCTAAGGAGGCTAAGCTTAGTTTTACGGACAATGGAATGTTATGGGTATTCTACAAAAGATTTATTACTTTTTTTTTCATTGTGCAGGTACATGCAAGGGCATGAGTGAAGGTGGGGCTGGACTCAGGTCATTAGGTTTGACAGACAGCACCCCGTCTACTGAGCCATCTTCTTTGTCCTGTGTCTTAGATGAGGAAGGATATGATGGAAATGATGCTTTAGGTCCTTTCGTATGACGGACAGGCACTTCAGTGAGGGCAGTGGCAGAGCATCCCTAAGTCTTCCTCAGGGGGTCATCCAAAATGAGCCTTTGTACCCAGTTCATGGGACAACTTCCTTAGTTAGCCAAACAAGCTCTAGATGAGTGTCCTTTACTTCCCAAGGGAATAGCAGTGAGGTGAGAGATGTGGGGACATTCCAGGCGGAACAAAGACTTCTGGCTCCCCATTAAAGGGTGCGTTTTCAGAGAATGGGGCCTTTCTTCTTTATCTCTTGCTTCCCTCTGGGGCAGAGGTCCAAAGACCCTGTGTTGTGGGCCTCGCTGAGTCAACAGACTGACTGCAACCCTTCAGACCTGCTACCTACCATCCCCTTCTCTTGTTTCCGGGCTCTCCTTCATCCCTCCCTCCATTCCTTCCCATTTTTTCTTTCTTAGCTTTTGTTGAGTTGGCGACTCCATCTTCCTGAGTGCTGGAATTACAAGTGTGTGCCACCGTGCCTGGCTATGGAGGGCATTTTCAGCACCATCGAGAAACGCCCTATTAATAGAGAGTGAGGGGGGAGGCAGATATAGGGGTGAGCGTGCTTATGTAACAACGAAAGGCAAAATTTGATCATGGCCCTTTAAGGTTTGTTTTATGACATCTGTCAAGTAGATCGGACATGCCAAGCACCTTGCAACTTATTTATGTTGTGGTGGGTGCTCAGTGAGTGTTCTGCCCTGAGGTGGACAGCCAGCACCCACCTTGCCCTTTAAGTGGGATTGGCATTCCTCCGAGGTAGGTGCTATTGCTTTGTAGATGAGAAAGCTAATGCACAGAGAAGTTCAAGGATTTGCTCAGTGACTCAGGCAAAAACACTGAGTCAAGATTTGACCTGTGTGTCTCTGCTTTCCAAGTCCCATTATTTATTTTGCATTGCTTCACGGAGACGGGGTTCCACTACGGATCCCAGTCTGGCCCGAAACTCATTATGTGCTCAAAGCGGGTCTCCTGCCTTGGTCTCCAAAGTACTTGGATAATAGGTGAATGCTGCCACATCTGGCTCCAAAATGCTTTTGTGGTTTAATTTGTATCATCCTCTGGCTTTGGGTTCTCATGGTGAATCAAGGCTGATAGTATAACTAGTGGAAAGTACGAGACCTAGATACCAAAGCCCAGGTGACCTTCCTTGTAATACACAATGAGTCTCTGTGTAAATACAGCTCAAGAAACAGAAAATCTTCGTTCTTTGGATTGTACCTTCAACAAAGGCCTGTACGGTGGCCTGAGTGGGTTCTTGTCCATCCCGTCTCCCCGTGATGGGCAAACACTCTACTGTTGGGTTGCACCCCAGCCCTCTATTCCCTGAGATTAAATTACAGTTTCCTAATCTCTTCACCACTAAATAGCTCTTGTCAGATCTCAATGCTTATCATTAAATGGTTCATTCTTTTCCCCCTTAAGATAAGCGGGCCGACCACAACAATTGCTGGGATCTTCCACAAAAACAAATAAATTTGGGTATCCTCAAAGGAATTCACAGTTTCTACTGGGCTCTTTTGAAATGGGCGGAACTGTTCACAAGCCTCCATTAATGCCTCCGCCTCTGTGGAGGCAGGGACCCTGCCAGGTGGAGGGCAATAGAAGTCCCTTTCCCACCTTTCTCAAGACAATGAGGGTAAGAAGGAGATACCCAGGAATGAGTGAGGTAAAAGGAGAAAGGAAGAACGGGAGGAAGGCACTTCCACCTTAAGGATGATGCCTGGAGCTTCAGCCAGAGGAGCTGAGAACAGCTTAAGATTCTGGAGAGGGGCTTATTTAGATTTCAATTTCTGCTTCTCACTGCCTTTATTTCCTGAATCTCATGGACTAAAATAATCCTTATAATTATTATAATATGCATATGGTAGGAGATCCTGGGCTTAGGATGTAGTTCAACAGACACACACACACACACACACACACACGCACGCACGCACGCATGTACGCATGTGCACACACATGCACACACCTGTTGCTGTCAAACGGTGGTTTTAATTAGCATCCATTGAAAGTTTGAGTCCTACCAATTGGCTTTATTTGTGTGAGGAGCAGGGTAGGGTCCCTGTGTATTTCAGGCTCTCCTGGAGCTCATGACCCCTCTGCATTGCTTTGCCATGCTAAAATTACAGATGTGTTCTACCACACTTGGCTACAATACACACATTTTGTTATGAAATTCGAGTCAGGTTGAAGTAAACTAGAAAGACCTCGGGTATTTTTAGCTGAGATAAAGTGTGAGCCAGAACAGCATTGTGACCTGGACGAAATCTGCTGTCCCCAGGGGAAGGAAGAGGGTGGACAAAGCGGTCATCATGCCATAGCTTTCCATTCGGCTTCCTAAGGCCATCCTGCTCTGTCTGTGACCAGGGAGGAATCGTTTCAACCTGATGATCACCAAGAATGCACAAGGAGGCTTTGCTTCAAGTTAGATTCGGAGACACACTTTTTGTTCATTTTAGAGGCCTCCTTCCAAACCCTGGGTTAGAGGCCTGGTATTTCGGGGGTGCAGTTTGAGCTTCAAGCTCTGCCAGATTTTCCAGGTTTGTTTTGCTTCGTGGCGGGAGGCCAGGGACTGAGCATGCGCAGCAGGGGCTCCTCGGCAACCTGGGCCCTGAACCCTGGGGCCTTACCTCCCTGGAGCTGGGAAGGGTGAGAGAAAAGGGAAAGGCCCCTAGCACAATAAAATGCACAGGCAAAGCAGGGCTTCCTTCATGGCTTCTTTCTTCCTTTTTCCCTATTTATTTATTTATTTATTTGAGTAGTGTGTGTGTGTGCGTGTGCGTGTGCGTGTGTGTGTGTGTGTGTGAGACTGGCTTTCCTGGAACTCAGAGCAGTATGCCCTCAAGCTCACAACGAAGCTAAAATATACTTCTTTTTAAAAAAGCTTCTGTTGGTAGTGACAATATTTATCAATAGATATTGAACAGGTTTATTGGGTTCCTTAATTTTAACAATAGTCAAAGAAAACAGAATTACCTACTTCCATTATACCATTATAGTGAATTTTAAAAATCACATGAATGGACTAGTAGGTTGGACCATCCTCCTCTTTGCCCTATGGCTGTGCTCTAGGAAACCGATCTGTCAGGTGGGAACAGACAGCCTTCTCTAAAATAAGCATATTCCACAGATAGGAGCTGAATATCAGCGAGCATTTGGCAAGTGGCTCCCTAGAATTGATCAGGAGCTCTTGGCACAAACCCTAAGCGATGAAATAAGGCGGTCACTAAGCTGAGACATGGCCTAATGGAGGTCTTCCTTTGGGTCGCATCACAGCTGACTGCGCATGCGTCTCCTCCGGGCGCCTTCTTATCACCTCTCCTCTCCCCACAGAGATGTGGTTGGGTGTTAGCTCATTTCACACATCCTGAAGCTCGGTACAGCCTTCTGACCAGTCGATTTCGAGGTGTTCACCATGGCATTTGCTTTTGGATCTCCTCTGTAGAAGCGAGCATAAGATCTGGGATCTGATAAAGAGTTAATACGGGTTTGCTGATGGAGAGAGGAAAGGTAGAAGGGAAGGGAGAGAGGGAGAAAGGAGAGGAAAAGTAGAGTAGAGGAAGGAGATGGAGAGATGGGCGATAAAGGGAGAGGAAATCCCATCACTTCTAAGACAGGAGACAGGAGCCGGTGGTGGTGGAGCCACTCAGGAGGCGGAGGAAGGTAGGTCTCTGTGAGTTTAAGGACAGCCTGGTCTATGGAGTGACTTCCAGGACAGCCAGGGCTGCACGGAGAAGCCCTGTCGTAAATAAATAAATAAAGAGAGAGAGAGAGACAGAGACAGGGACCGGAAACAGGAGAGGTAGCTGGTCAGGAACCAGCTACCAGTTCCAACCATTTAGACAAACTCTGCTGCTGTCAACCCCAGATGCCCCACGGATCAAAGCCCTTTGGCTTCACCATCTTGTGTCCTAGGAGAAGACAAACCACTCTTTTATCTCTCACCTGCTACTGTTTTCTTTGTTCTGTAGCCTTTTTAAAAGTCCTTGCCACTTGGCAGGTGTCCTCCCTTGGAACCCCTCCCTTACAGAGTCTGTCTTTCTTTCTAACAAATGGTGTTGGTTGAATCACTCAGCTCTTGAGTCCACAGGCTTCATTCCTTATTGTCCACAGGACTCCATCCTGGGGAGCTTGTCGCTTACAGCTTTGGTTCTGCCGTTCCTCTCTTGCCCCCATTAGAATTCTTTTCCCTCAACTGCTCCCCCCCCACTCCCACCCCCCACCCCCCCACCCACCCCCGCTTTTCCCCTTCTCCCCTAACACACCCACCTTTGTGAGGAGGACAGCCCGGAGAACCACCACTGGAAATTAGTATATACATTTTTATGTTGTTTCTTTTGTTGTTTTTTAATTTTTTTCTCCTAACAGGGCCTCATGAAGTCCAAGATGGCGTGGTACTTGCTAGCGTAGCTGAGGCAGGTCTTGGACTCCCGATTCTCCTGTCTCCCACTCCCAAGTGCTAGGATTACAGGAGTTTGCCTTCATGTCCACCTCTGTGTTTTGAAGAAAAAAAAATTAAGAATAATAGAGTGTATAAATGCAGATCAGGTGACTTTTCAACATAATACTACATCCAAGAAAATTTCCATGTAGGTGTAGGGGTCATACCCATGGTCGTAGTATTCTGGAGGCTTGAGGCAGGAGGATTCTGCTGCTCTGAGGCCAGCCTGGGACACATTACAAGATCCTGTCTCAAGTCTCTTAGTTTCCCTACCCCAAAATGTGAAGTTACAATTATGAGCCCTTTCTCTGAGCCCAGTTACAGGAAAAGCTACAAAATGAGTCCGAGGTTGCATCATCAATTCAGGTTACAACTGGTGTTCTCATGTTGAAATCTCCATATACTGTGTGGTAGGGTTAGGAACGCTTCAGGCAGGAACTTGGTTGGGCTCTAACTTACAATGTAGGACTTGAATCATGGAATCAAATGCATTTCGTACTCTGTGCCAGCTTTCAAGACAAATTAATAACTAAATAGACAAAACTAACCGCAGCAAAAAAAAAAATGTCATAACACTGGTCTAAAGGAAAGTGAGGCCCCTCTCATTCTAAAGCCTTGAATCTGGCAGGACTACAGAGTAACCGTGGTAGGGAAAGAAAGGCTGGTAGGGATTGAAGGAGGTAAGTTAGAACAGCTCAAAACAGGACAGGAGGAACCAAGAGGAAATACCAAAGGTAAAAAGTAGACTCCCTCTATCTGGCCTGTGCTGCCTGTCCTTCAGTCTCTGGCCAGGCCTTTGCCTTTATCTCTTCAGCCCACGCCTCCTTTTTCCACCTCTGGTTATGTGCTGCATGCCCATCTGCCCCACTGACTTCTCCCTGACCAGTCTCTTTTGGAGTGCCCACCTGAGCTGGCAGGTGTAAGGCCTAATTACCACTGAATGTCTGATTGGGGCCTATTCCCTATTCCCATAGTGGTGAACTGCAGTGTAAGACTCCTAACACTTGGAGTTTGCCAGGCGGAGGTGGTGGTGGCGGAGACGCACACCTATCACCCCAGCATTCAGGAGGCAGAGGCAGTCAGACTTCTAAGTTTGAGGCCAGCATGATCTACAGAGTGAGTTCTATCTAGGACAGCCAGGACTACATGGAGAAACCCTGTCTCAAAAAAACCAAACCAACCAACCAAAACACAACAGTCTTGGAGCTCATGTATATCTGGAATATGAAGTAGGGTGGGAGGTGATGAAAAGGTGCCAAGTTCAGATAAACGGTATAGTGCCCAGTATGGGCATATATGGTATATTAATATTGTGTTAAAATGCATATAATACCAACACTCTAGAGGCTGAGGCAGGAGAATTGTTTTGAGTTCCAAGCTAACTACATAAAGAAATTCAGGTCATCAACGAGAGTCTATTTCAAAAAGCTCAAAAGGGGGCTGAAGAGTGGCTCAGTGGTTAAGAGCGCTGTCTGCTTTTCTGAAGGTCCTGAGTTCAGTTCCCAGCAACCACATGACAGTTTACAACCATCTGTAATGAGACCTGGTGCTCCCTTCTAACCAGCAGGCATGCATACAGGCAGAATGCTATATACACAATAAATAAAAGCTCAAACAAACACGGAAATAATGGAGAGAGAGAGAGAGTCGATCATTCCCATGTTATAGATTGGAAGCATGCACAGGGAAGTTTAGGCCCTTACCTAAGAGTGCCCCCGGGGTTCAACTCATGCTTGGCCAAGTCTGAGGCTCTTGGACTCACAGTGAGTAACCTGTGCGGCTAGCTGGGGTGGGGAGGACGCGATTAAAGAGGAAGCTGCAGACTATTTTGGCCCAGTTCTGGAGCTGCCATGCTGTGGTACTTTGTGGGGAAGGCGAGTCCTGGACATCCTGGTTCCTCCCAGAAATAACATTGGCCTACAGCTGCAATCTTCATGAATTTTTGCTCTTGTACTTCTTTTTTTTTTTTTAAGCTTTGAAGCCAAATAGTGGTGCCTACACTCTCTACTTGAGAGGCAGAGGCAAGAGGAACAAGAACATGTCGGACACGGACAGCCTTGGTTATACAGCGAGTTTGAAGTACACATTAGAAACAAAAAATAATTCTGGTGTCCTACAAGGGAACACACAAACAAAGCAAATGCAACTCGGCAGGGAGATTTCTTTCCACACCAAGGGTCCCACAAACCAAACCAAGCTAGCCAGCACGCAGGGGCAGAAGTCCACCTGGTTTTCATTCTCTGCGGTGGCCACTGTGTCTTTTCCCCATCAGCTGGAGTCCCACCTCACAGTCTTTTGAAACTGGCTAATCTTAAAAGAATCTGCACACACGGAATGAAGGATGGGGCAGGAGGCCACAGGTTCTGGGAATGCACGGTGGGGAAGCTGGTTATGATTTACCTGGGGCAGAAAAGAGGGGGTGGTGGTGAAAATATTTGCATAAAGGGTTTTCAAGGTGGGAGAGATTAAAATGGGGAGTGGTGGGGGGGTTAAGGGGTGGGAGTTTTTTCAATATTGGGCAGCCACCTTTGATTGAAACAAAGCAAAACAAAATAACACATATCTCACACCCTTGCAATGCTGGGCTGCAAAGACCAGGTAAAGACGCTTGCTGCCGAGCCAGACAACTGAGTTCAACCCCAATGACACACAGGGTAGAGGAGGGAAACTGACCTCTAACAGCTGTCTTCTGACCTCCACGTGTGTGCCTTGGTAGGTACCACCGCCCCCCCCCCACCCCGCTGCCAAATAAACAAACAAATAAAATGCAATATAAAAATTTGAAAACAGCAAAAACGTTTTGAAAAAAACATGTACTTCCTTGTTCATATTCTCCCCCCCCCTCAAGGTTTATTGTAGCCCAAGCTGGTCTACAACTCCCTCTGTGGCTCAACTAGGCAGTCTCTCTTCCTCTATCTGGTAGTACAGGTCTGTGTTAGCATGTCTGGCCACTCTTGCTCCTTTTGAAGTTGCTATTTACACTAGGCATGGTCATGCCTCCCTGTAATCTGAGCACCCAGCACCCAGGAAGCTGAGGCAGGAGGATTGAGATTTCAAAGTCAGGATGGGCTACATACTGAAACCGGAGCTCAAAAAACCAAGCCAGGCCAAGCCAAAGCAAACTCATAAGCTTTGGTGTTGTGTAACACTCCCTTGAATTACAGACACACAAAAAATTCCAGAGACCAGAAAGCTGTAATTTTTAAGAACTATTGTTGTAAGTAGTATTTATCAAAACAACAGAAATGTACATTTTTGTTATTAATTTCCTTTTGGGAGGCATGGCGGGGGAGGGGAGATCCTGAGGGTGGTTACAGGGACTCACAAGGACTGGGCAAGTTTCTTCCACTGAGTTCTGCCTCTAGCCCTCAAAACAGGGTCTTGATAACTTACCCAGGATGGCCTTGAACTCACTCTGTAGCCCAAGTAAGCCTTGAACACAAGCCCTATATGGTTTAGCTTCTCAAGTAAGAGGGATTCCAGGCCTATTTTACCAGTCTGGGCTGATAATTCACTTTCTGTCCTTGCTGTTTTTAAAGCAGGACCTTATACCCAGGCTGGTGTCAAACTTCCTATGTAGCTGATACTGACTTAAAACAATAATTTTTTTATATTATATTTATTTTATATGTATGAGAGTTACCTCCATGAATGTATGTGCACATCGGCATGTCTGGGCCCTCAGAGTTCAGAAGAAGGCATCAGATCCCCCCTGGAACTGGAATTATAGACAGTTGTGACCCACCATGTGGGTGCTGGGAATTGAGCCTGGGTCCTCTGGAAGAGCAACAAGTGCTCCTAACCACTGAGCAATCTTTCTAGGCTTCCCTCCTCCTCCTCTTTTCTGAGACTGGGACTCACTATGTAGCTCGGACAGTCCTAGAACTCACTATGTAGACTCACAGCTCAAACTCACAGAGCTCTGCCTACCTTTGTCTCCAAAGTTCTGGGACTAAATGGGTCCTACTACTACTACACCTAGTCCCTCTTCTTAAAAAAAAAGTTTGAAAATTTATTTTATGTGTGTGTCTCTCTCTGTGTCTCTGTCTCTGTCTCTCTCTGTCTCTGTCTCTCTCTGTCTCTGTCTCTGTCTCTCTCTCTCTCTGTGTGTGTGTGTGTGTGTGTGTGTGTGTGTGTGTGTTAGAGTACCATGGCACACTTGTGGAGGTGGGAGGACAACTTTGTGGAGTTGGCTCTCTTTCCACGTTTATTGGGTTCTGAAGCCTGAACTCAGACCATTAGGTTTTCATGGCAAGCACTTTTACCTGCTGAGCCTCCTTGACAGCCCCGTAATTCACTTCTTAAGTCATGAAAGTTTATTGGTAATTTGCCTCATAAAGCTTTGGGGAGAGGAGGGTGGTGCTTATGGCCCCTTGATGAAAATAATTGAGACTGGGCATGGTGGCACACTTGTAATCCCAGCCCTCAGGAGGCAGAGGCAGAAGGATTGCTGTAACTTTGAGGCTAGCCTGGGCTATATGGGCAGTTCCAGGGCAGCTCAGGCTGCCTAGTGAGACCCTGTCTCAAACAACAAAAAACAACAATTGTAACAGCAAAAGTATAAATTTAAAAAAAAAAGAAAAGAGAGGAGTGAGAAGGGAAGATAAGAATTGTGGAGGAAGCGGTGTGGTGGTGGCGCACACCTTTAGTCCCAGCACTCAGAGGCAGAGGCAGGCGGATCTCTGTGAGTTCGAGGCCAGCCTGGTCTACAAGAGCTAGTTCCAGATGGCCAGAGATACATAGTGAGATTGTGCCTCAAAAATAAATAAATAAATAAACAAACAAATAAATGATAAACAAAAATAAGTTAAAAATGGTTTAAAATTATGGAATGAGAAGGCTTCACACTCGGCAATGTAGTAGGGCATCCTTAACAGGAAGGATCCAGAGTGTGTGAGTTGGGGGGCAGGGGGAGCAGGGAGGGGGTAAGAAGTGACCTTTTGTTGTTGTTCTTTAAAGGATGAGGAGAATTAAGAAAAGGAGGTGGAAGGCTGTAGTTCAGGGCTGCAGACACCCCACACCCACCCAGCCTATCAACATCAGTTTCAAGGAGAAACAGACTGAGGATCTCAACTTGGATTCCTTTGAAAGCATCCAAGGCTGGCATCTCCCACATCCTGGTGACTTGTGGCCTTACTAAATTCAATGATAGCTTGTCTTTCCTATGCCCTACTTTCTAGGGAGGAAACTGGATCAAAGGAGCAGTAAAAAAAAAAAAAAAAAAAAAAAAAAAAAAGGTCTGCTCTTTGTCCCTTATTCCGCCGGTTATGCACAACTAATAGTCTCCAGGATCTTCTAAGACCTTCTGGAGTCCCTGAGGGTGACTTTTGCTTTTCTTTTTATTCCTCGTTAAGAGTAAAACTCAGGGCAGTAGGGAATTAACCTCAGAGGCTTAATTCACTGTGTAGAACAAGTGGGCCTGCAGCTCACTATGTAGACCAGGCTGGCTTCAGACTCAGAGACCCATCTGCCCCTGCCTCCTAAGTTCTAGGCTTAAAGGTCTGTGCCTCTACACCCAGCTCAATTAAAACACATTTAAAAATTTAATTTCTCTCTCCTCTGTCTTCCTCCCTTCCTTCCTTTCTTCCTGTTTGTTTTTTGAGACAGGGTTTCTCTGCGTAACCCTGGCTGTCCTGAAGCTCACTCTGTAGACCAGGCTGGTCTCGAACTCCTAGAGATCTGCCTGCCTCTGCCTCCTGAGTGTTGGGATTAAAGGTGTGAACCACCACTGACCAGCAAAATCAAAATTTTCTAAAGTTTCAGGATCAAAAACTGTAAGGCAGCAGTGTAAAGCTACAGCAGATTTCCTGGGTCCTAAAACAAACTAAGTTAGTATAGATGGGACCTCGGTGCAGTTTTGTGTGCCCATGCTGATTCCTGGCTGATCCCGTAGACTTTAAATACGATTATGTTCCTCTTATATAAGCCTTCTTTTTTTTATTAAATTTATTTATTTATTAAAGATTTCTGTCTCTTCCCCGCCACCGCCTCCCATTTCCCTCCCCCTCCCCCAATCAAGGCCCCCTCCCTCCTCAGCCCGAAGAGCAATCAGGGCTCCCTGCCCTGTGGGAAGTCCAGGAACCCCCACCTCCATCCAGGTCTAGTAAGGTGAGCATCCAAACTGCCTAGGCTCCTACAAAGCCAGTATGTGCAGTAGAATCAGAAACCCATTGCCATTGTTCTTGAGTTCTCAATAGTCCTCATTGTCCACTATGTTCAGCGAGTCCAGTTTTATCCCAGGCTTTTTCAGACCCAGGCCAGCTGGCCTTGGTGAGTTCCCGATAGAACATCCCCATTGCCTCAGTGTGTGGGTGCACCCCTTGCGGTCCTGAGTTCCTTGCTCGTGCTCTCTCTCCTTCTGCTCCTGATTTGGACCTTGAGATTTCTGTCCGGTGCTCCAATGTGGGTCTCTGTCTCTGTCTCCTTTCATCGCCTGATGATCATATAAGCCTTCTAAGACTTAGGAGACTGCTTTACCAAGCTGCTGGGCTGCGAACTAGAACCATGAGTGGTGCTAGCCTCTCCCATCATTATCTCATCACTATTCTTTCGTAAGCAAAACTCAATAGGCATGTCCTACTGCTGTCATTCCAAGCGGTGTCTCGTAAGGACTTACAGGTTCAGGGTATTGGTCTCCTAAGGAATCCATATATAAAGAAGTTCTTCATTTTCAAATTAGTTTTCTTTAAATATTTTTCTCTCTCTTTTTTTTAAAAAGGCATTTCATCATCATCATTGCTATGATTAGTGTGTGTGTGTGTGTGTGTGTGTGTGTGTGTGTGTGAAGGACTTCCGTGAGTGTGGGAACACGTGTGCGGTCACAGAATGATTCTCTCCTTCAGTGGTGTGTCCCAGAGCTTGAACTCTGGCTGTCAGACTTGCAAGGTAAGTGCTTTCCCTGCCGTGCCATCTCACTGGCCCAGTGGTTGTCCCTGGAGACTGTTTGTGTGTTCTCCTTGTCCACTTTGGCAATGGTTTTCCTTGGACGTCTGCAGAAGGAGAGTGTTAGCCGCAGAGTGCTCACCCTGAGCAGTATTATTTTCGAGATGCGTCATTCACGGGACAGACAGAATTAAATTCCTGATGACCTAAGAGTCACTTCTTCCCTGCCTCTTAGTTGCTTGACTTTAGCCCTAAAGGGTTTTACTGGCATTGACTCTTTGTTATATTTTGATAACTCTCATAATGTGGACACACATCAGACTGAGACAGGACTCATTTTGGTGGCTAGGGACAGTCAGCATCAAACCACCAGATGGTTCATCACAAGTGTCTTCAGAGATGGAGGAGAGAGTTGTCAGCAGAAATGGATTGCATTTCTAAGGGTGAGGAAAGTCCAGGAGTTTCCGGGTTGCATGATTACTTATACTAGGCAAATATCATCCCGATGTTTGTTCCAGCATAGCTCAGGAATTCTCCCTTCAACTGCAACCTATTACCCCAAATCCCTCAAGATGGAGATCTAAAACAAATAGAGCAGAATTAGGTCCTGGCAGGAGGGAAGGTCTTCTAAGGAGCCCCTGTGCTCCTCTCTCAGGTTGTGGATTAATGAGACAATGGTCTCCAGGACTTTGGAATTCTCCAGTAATCTCATACTGGGAGAAGCCCTGGTGCCAGGTAGAGGAGGACCCTGTCTCCCAGGAAGAGATTTCTCTCCCATGGTGCTGAGGATTTAGCAGACAAACTACCTTGCCAGACAGACTGGAGCCAAGACCAGAACACCTTACATCTGCACAGCTGATGCCTGGGAGTAGACTTGGAGGTCACAGGGCCTTTTTTTATCTGTTCTTCTTCCTGTTCTGTCCACATCGAGCCGGTCTCCTCTCTCTGCTCTTCATTCTTGCTTGCCATTTTACTTTTTTTTTTTAGAAACTCTAAGACCCAGGCTTTTACCCTAAAAATTATGACCACGGTTTCTGCCTGTCTCGTTTATCCTCTTTAAGTCTTAACAACAGACTTTCCAGCCTCCTCCTCTACTACAGTGAACAGAGCGGTCACCTTATCCAGGGTCTTGGTTCTCAAGGTTAGTTACCCCCTCTGCCGCCCCCTCTAAGACAGGGTCTCATTTTGAAGTCCAGGCGACCCTAAGCCGTCCATTTTCCTGCCACAGCTCCTAGGGCTGTAAGCATACACTATCACTCCTTGATTGTGTTTTCGGAGACAAAGTCTGGCCGCCACGTTGTAATCTTTCCGCCTTAG
This sequence comes from Microtus pennsylvanicus, assembly GCF_037038515.1. Lineage (NCBI taxonomy): Eukaryota > Metazoa > Chordata > Mammalia > Rodentia > Cricetidae > Microtus > Microtus pennsylvanicus. The sequence goes on from NC_134585.1 coordinate 110,113,568, forward strand.
CCCCTAGGGTGCCTCGTGCTCATTTCGTGTTACAACTTCAACTATAAAAGTTGTAACTATAGCACATGGTGAAGAGTTAGGAGGGGGACAGAGTCGGACGTGTGGGTGGAGAGTGTGATAGGGAGCGTATTCCAACCCGCAACAACGTATATCTGAAGGCACCGAGCCTGCTGGAGGATCTCATTCAGCTAGGATCCCTGGAAAAGAACAACACAAAGGAATAGAGGCACAGATTCATGGAGAGGCTTGGACTAAAATACACACACACACACACACACACACACAAATATGAACAAACCAGGCCCAGTAGTGTACAGAGTAAGAAACTTACCACATACTCTGAGAAACAAGAACAAAAATGATCTTCTCATGTTCCGCAATAATATCAGAAAACACAGGTGAGAGATGTCTTGTTTATGGGCTAGTTCCAGCAATATTTCATCTCAGAACTAAAGCAAAAACCAACAAATAAAACAAAACACCCAAAAAACTAGGAATTAAAATGGTTGGAATTCGAAGGTCCGTGAATGGGCTGGAGAGATGACTCATCAGTTTTAAGAGCCCGCGTTGCTTTTCCAGAGAACCCAGGGTTGGCTCCCAGCGCACTATCAAACATCCCACAGCTGCAGGTAACTCCAGCTCCAGGGAATGCCGACACCCTCTCCTAGGCACCCCACCCCAGTGTGGCACCAATCACACAGAGTCATACACATGTTAAAATAAAAAAGAAACCTAAAAAAAAGCCCCATTAATGATAGATAATTCAGACAGATGTGGTAGTGCGCACCTTTAATCCCAGCATTCGAGAGGCAGAGACAGAGGCAGATGGATTCCTGTGAATTCAAGGCCAGCCTGGTCTTCATGATGAGTTCCAGGACAGCCAAAGCTGCATGGTGAGAACGGTCTCAACGAAACAAAACAATGACAAAAAAGACCGATCACCTGGCCGTTCATAATGCCCTATGAAAATGAAAGCCCAGAGGGTACAGTCTTACCTCCAAATGCAGCCTTATAATCTCAGCCCTTCGACCTGGGAATGATTTGGTTTGTCAAAGGCCATATCTACCCAATTGGTGTTTGATCATATTTGGTCAGCGATTGATGCAGACCATAAATAAGTCTGGGTACAACACAGAGCTGGAAGGCCATTCACTATCACTTATTGGAACAACACTGATTTCATCAAAGCTTCGCCAGACAGATTAAAACCTAAGACCATAAAAACCACTAGAAGAAAGTATGAAGTCACGATCAACTTTGAGGGCTTACTGGGGGTGGTGGAAAAGCTAGAGTAATCACTCTCATGCCAAGACAAGTCGGTGGAAGAGCATATGCTAACGTGCTGGAGGAGGAAGTGGTCGAGCAGACGGAAGGCAGCGGAGAAGTGTTAATTAATAAGTGAGGATTGGAGGAGCCTGTGGAGCCGGCTTCAGAGGGAGGTAAAGATAAGGAAGAAATAGAAGCGGGGCTGGTGATGCCTACATGACTCAAACATGCCCAACTGCTGAGTCACCCAGCAATTGAAGCACAAAATGATGGGATATGATCCTCGAATGGAGCATCACACAGAGTCACCCAAGTCACTACTGAAGGGGTACCCCCTCAGCACCATGGGCCTGAAGTCCTCTGAAGACGCTGTATCTCTATTGAAGATCCTGCAGATATTGCGAGCTTGTCTGATAGAAGACTGTGGACCGGGGAATGTGCTCAGTCCAGAGCCAAAGTTATCTTAGGCTATCTTGGGTCCCTTAACAGCCACTTAACTTTGTAGCTGACCCAACATTCTCCTGGCTAATAGGTAAACTTCTTGGAATGTGTCACTAAGCCCAGCATCCCCGAGCTCGTACCAAGCCTACAAGTACCAAGAGATAACATCAGTGAGTCTCTAGAAAAGATTTCCTGGCTTTGGAGCCTGCCTACCTGGAGCTTCCACCCATGTAATTAGGAAATTGATATATGGCTTTCTTTTGTTCTGTGGCTATAAAACTTCACCTTTTCCATAGTGGGATGTATCATTCAGGGCAATTGGAGTAAGTGTTCTTGACCCGTAGTTACTTCTCTTTAAAGCAGTTATTCTTTTCTTTGAAGTTGGACAGCAACACTGTGATGAGTTATAAAGCAAAGACCGCAACTTTGTTTTTACATTGTATTTTATTATTGTGTGTGTTACATGTTTGTGCCTGTGTGACCACAGGTGTGCATGTACTACACACGTGCAAATGCATACACACAGACAAATAAAAAATGTAATTAAAAAATTAAGGACCAAGGTTCACTATATTTACTAGTTGAAACTCATGATCTGATTGCCTTAGCCGCCTGGGGCTAGGATTACATGGGTCACCAAGTTTGGCTTACTTCTCGGTCTTTCTTTTCTATTAGAATATGGATTGTTTTAGGGCATGGAGATTCACTAGATCACCTTCAAATAGGATTGGAGAAGACCACAATCTGCCTTTCTAAAACAGGTTTTTCCGATATATTTATTATTTTAGTTATCTTGAGAAACTATAGACAAAGAGTAAGAGAAATTTATACTTTAAAAGGAAATTTTAGTTTTAAAGGTCTTCTTTGCACCAAAAAGAGAAGGACTAGATAATTTTTAACAACAGAAAAGTCATGCACCCCGCCTCACAAAGGTTTATTACAGTCTTTGAAATCTGGGGGGTAGACACTGGGAATGGCCCTGAGAAAATCTAGATGCCACCCCAGTTGCAATCAGGATGCACAGGACCCCAACATATCTGTCCTGGGTCAAGATTTCCTCCTGCAGTGGGCCCAGCTTCCTGGCTCAATGACTGGGGGTCAGGGTCAAAGGTCAGGAAGATTACTACTTTGGCAGGTGTGTGTGTGTGTGTGTGTGTGTGTGTGTGTGTGTGTGCGCACGCGCATGCTGGGGGCTGTCGGGTCAGGATATACCACTGAGGAGATGGTGGGCTGAGTAAACTGGCCAAAGTTAGAGACAGCGCTCTTTCTGATTTGGCCAGGTAGTTAGAACCTCAAGAGAGCTGGGAGGTGGAGAGAGCAGTGATTCTATAGAGATGCTGGGCAGCCCCCGCCTTGCAGAAAAATGTGACACCAGGACATGGTGCAGGTTGCTCCAAGGACCCCTGGGTTGTAAATAGCAGCGTCACAGTTCATCTCTTGGTCGTTGTTTGTTTGTTTGTTTCAAGGCAACATTTCTCTGTGTAGCTTTGGAGTCTGTCCTAGAACTTGCTCTGTAGACCAGACTGGCCTCAAACTCACTGGCCTCCTACTCATTGAGATCCGCCTGCCTCTGCCTCCCAAGTGCTGAGATTAAAGGCATGCGCCACCATCGCCCACATTCTTTTTCCTTTTTGAGGGAACAAAATCGTGATGGTTTCAGGCATTTGCATGCCATCCTTAAGGAGAGAGCATGCCAGTCTCTGTACGGTTCACTTCTGTTGTGCTCGATGACAAACTGGGCACATGTACTTTAATCCGTGTTACATATCTCGCTTGTATATGTGCTTTTCCTGGCTGTCACTTCTGGATACATATTTAATTATTATCTCCCCACCCTTTCTTCTTTATTTCAGATATTGGAGAATTTAAGCCTGAAGTTTAAACACTTTCTTTGAAACACTTCTAGACATTTACACTGAGCATATGAAAACACACATATATTAATAAATCCAAGTTTTTCTTATTTCTTATTTATGTATTAAGCAAGGCATCTCAGTTTAAGAACTAGAGGACAAAAAAAAAAAGAACTAGAGGACAAACCAGGTGATGGTGGCACCATGCTTTTGATTCTAGAGGCAGGTGAATCTCTGAATTTAAAGCTGAATTTAAAGTGAATTTCAGGACACCCAGGGCTACACAGGGAAACCCTGTCTTGAAAAGTCATGAATGAATGAATGAATGAATGAATAAACAAACAAACAAATAAATAAATAAGATCTAACAGTCAGAGAGAAGATTACCCCTTTCCTCTTATAAGAGCTAGGAATAAGTTTCCTGAGGTAACTCATTTTGCCAAGGAACGAAATTATAACAATATTTATTTTATTTATATGCCTTTTTAAACCAGTGTATGTCTGCATGTAGGCATGTGCAGGTGCCAGTGGAAGCCAGGCAAAGGTGTTGGGGATTGAACTCAGGTCCTCTGGAAAATAGTAAGTGTTCTTAACCATCTTTCTAGCCCTCTTATTTGTATTTTTTGACACAGGATCTCCCTAGTTATCCCGGGCTGTTCTGAAATTTGCTACATAGACCAAACTGAGCTAGAACACAGATATCTGCCTGCCTCTGCTTCCTGAGGGCTGGGATTAAAGGCACGTACCACCAGGCCTGGCATAATTGCAGTTTTAGCTATCTTAACAGTCTCCTTTGGTTCAAAAACTATGTAATACTTCATTCTACAAAACAAAATAAGTGTCCCAGTGGGCTGAGAAGAGATGAACCAGTTTCTAATGAGAAAGGCTGAAAAAAAGCAAAAACCAAAACAACAACAAAAAGACTCACAAATCACATTTGTCACTTGGAAGTCACCTGTCTTGAAGGTGGGATAGGACAATAGGAAATAAGGGCCTGCTTGAGGTTGGTTTCTTTCACATTGCTTCTCTGTGTAAGAGCCGAGGAAGAATAAACAGATTACCAGGCATACTGAAACTGTCCTCTTCAGGACTTTGCCTGTTTGTCTGCTCTGGGTTCTTGGAAGGTCAGAGAAGCTAGCTTCTTTTGCATTGGTGATATGGAAGTACATGCAACTCCATTTTGAGTTTTAACCTAGTCAGGGGGCCAGTACAGGACTTCAGTGGTGAACAATGGCCTTCTGTAACTTCTACTTAAAATCCCCTAGTAGCAGACAAAGAAGGGTCTCAATGGGATTTCACTGCCTTGGAATTCATGCCTTTTGGAGAAATTTGAGCTTTTTTTTTTTTAGGATAATTATGCTGGTTTTGGCATATGTGACAATCGGGGACAAGAAGCATCCTTTGTGTTAGAGTAGGAAGTAGTAACCGAAGACCTAAGACTGGTCATTTTGTTGTTACTGTTCTGTTTTGTTGTGGTCAGGTTGATGGCAGCATGGTGCTTTTGTGGGAATCAGAGGACAACTTGGGGTCCATTCTTGCCTTCCATTATAAGGGACCTCGGGATTAAATTCATATCATTAGGCTTGGTAGGAAGCAGCTTTACCCGCTGAACCACCTCACTGGCTGAAACATGCTCTTGGTTTGTTAGAGATTAGGATCTCAGCTGTACCCCAGGGTAGCCTGGAACTCAAGATCTTTCTCCTTCTACCTCTAAGTTTTGGAGCTATCTTCACGTCCAGCTTTAAATCGGGTATCCCAAAAGGCTATAGAAATTGCTGCTTGTGGTTGTGGAGACTAGAAAGTTGAGGATCAAGGTGCCAGCAGATTTGGTATCCAGTGAGAGAGAGCCAGTTCCTTAGAAAAGGTGGTTATTATTATTTTTTACAGGCATGATTTCAGATAGCCCAAACTGTCCTCAAACTCCTATTGAGACAATGCTAACCCTGAATTCTTTTACCTTACTTTTTAAAAAAAATGGAATGTTTCAGAATATGTGTTTAGCTATGTAAAGCTAGTTTTACACACTGTAACTATGTAAAGATGGTTGCATTTGTTTAACTATGTAAAGATGTGCTTGCTGTTTTCCCTTGCCTGCTTCAGGTACCTGATTGGTCCAATAAAAAGCTGAACAGCCCATAGTGAGGGAAGAGGTATAGAGGGGGAACTTCCAGGCAGGGAGAGTAAGTAGGAGGAGGAATTTAGACTAAAATAAGAAAAAAAAAGAAGACAACAGAGAGGTGCTAGGGGCCAGACAGACAGACAGACAGACATAGAGGAAGCAGGAAAGTAGAACATGCAGAAGGAAAGAAAGGTAACAAGCCCTGGAGCAAAATGCAGATGAATAGAAACAGGTTATTATAAGTTAAAAGAGGTAGTGGTACAAGCCTAAGTTAAGGCCCAGCATTCATAATTAATAATAACTCTCCATGTCTTTACTTGGGAGATGATTGGCGGCCCAAAGAAAATTGAGTTTTACTATTTGAGTGTGTGTGTGTGTGTGTGTGTGTGTGAGCACACACGCAAGGGCACACTTGCACACAAGTAAGTGTATGCCTTGGCACATGTGTGGAGGTCAGAGGCCAATGTGAAGGAGTAGACTCTTTACTTTGGTGGGTTCCTGTGTTGAACTTTAGTCTTCTGGCCTGGGTGGTAAGTGCTCACTTACTTGCAGGCCCTGACCTCTGAACTCTTAATCCTCCTGCCTCCACCTCCAAATGCTGGGTTAACAAGTGTTTGCCTCCTTACCCAGTTTAGACAATGATATTTATGTGTTCTTACAGGGTACAGGAAAGGACAAACACCCTCCCTCGAACCTCATTTATTAGGGTCCTTCCCTCATGACCCGCTCACCTCCCAACAGCCCCCACCTTGGCAAGCCATCTAGTTGGACTCAGGAGGTCCTGGATTTGATCCTCAGCACCATAAAAAAGCAGCCAACCCAAACAACAGAAGGCACTGCCTCTATTTTCTTTTTTGTTTTCTTTTTCTTTTTGAGACAGGGTCTTATCATGAACTCCTGGCTGGCCTAGGATTCTGGTGCTGATCTGGAGGTGTTGGGGTGCTAATGTGGTCTACCATTCTTGGAGGCACTACCTGTAACAATTCACAGGGGGGAAGTATGTAGCCGGTGCTACCTTTTCTGTCTTTTATCTTCCGGTAATGAGCAGAAGGAATTCTCTTCATGAGTGAATGGGCTTCTAGGTGTCCTGAGGACACGGGCTCACTGCACACAGCTCTGCCCCCTGGAGGTCCTGGATCTAGAGAATGCTGGACAAGGGACAGCGGACAACTGGGCTCAGAAATGATTATTCATTTTAGTATAGAGGAGAAGCCGTTCCTGCCCAGGGGTGAAGGAGAGGCTGCCTCTGATTCTCCAGCCAGCGATGAAAGAAACAGTCAATGGAGAAGCGGCCTATTATCTGGACTCAACCCCCTCCAAACAATGCTTTTGTTGACACATTCTCTGCTCCTTTTCCAAGGGGGAGGGGACAGCAGTTGGCTGATCTCTGTAGTCTTGCAGCTTGGGAGTTCGGAGGATCTGGGGGAGGTTATTTTATCAGAAAGTTATCCCAGCAAGCCCCTGACCCAAATTGCAACAGTCTATTCCTAGTCTCTAAATTTGAATCCCACAGAGTCCCTCGGAAGAGTTAATGCCAATTCCTGAGCCCCTCCGGACTGCTGAAACAGAATTCCAGGGTGAGGTGCAGGAAGCCGTGTTTTAACAAGTTCTGCAGGGGATAGTTAGATATGCTAAGGTTTGGAGGGGAGAGAGGGAGGGACCGAGGGAAAGAAACTCCTGCAGCTGTTAACGCCACTGGGTCGTTTTCCTATGGTTTCCCTCAGCAGGCCCTGGGGTTTGTTTTTTCTCCACTGTGAATTCCGTTCATTTCCAGCTGCTCGGTGTTGAGAAAGAGATGGAGGGCAGCGAGGAAAGTGGGAGGGAGGGGGAAAGGGTCAGCCAAGGCAGTAGCGCTTTCTGGAATGGAAAGGCAATAGCTTCGTGACAATGTCCCTTTGTCGCGTTCTGTTGATGGAACTGCAAGTCATTAGCAGCTCGGGAGTTTGACCCGGTCGTTCTTCAGGGTCAGATCGCCCTCTGCTGCCCACCAGTAAATGACACTCGGGGACGCCAAGGAAAAAAAGAGTTGGGGCAGTGGTGGGTGAGAAGAGGATGTGACGAAGACCAAAAGGTCATCAGGTCACCACGCGAGCTATAGCAAAACCATGTTAAAATCTTGTTTGTTGGAAGAAGACTTCGCCAATGCCGTGGGTGTTTCCAGGACACATGGAGCAAACACGGGTTTCTGCCAAGAGCCCTCCTGTTCCCATGATTCCAAACTCCACACTTGATTTGATTCTGCGGCTGCTTTCCCCTTTAGCTCACCCTTACCTCACCTTGAGCAGACAGGGTGTTTAATAAAATAGGAAGAGGGAAGGAGACAGAAGGAGAAAAGTGATGGAACGTTTCGGTGTGCAATCATTTATAGGCAATTAGTAAAGAGTCCGTGGTTTTTGTTTTTTTCCCCCTTTCCAATTTTTTTTTCCCCTCAGCCTTTGTTTCTTTCCTCCCGGGAAAGTACCGGTCTTTCTGTCCGTCTTCTCCTGCCAGTGAACTCTTGCCCCACAGCTGTGGAGCCAGCCCTTCTTCCCAGCTTTATTGCCCCATTTTATTGCTGTTGGAATTGAGGGTTCACATAGGTCACTGGTGGAAAGGAGCAAAGATTTCTTCCCAGAATAAAAACTCAAGCTAGCAGTTGCTCCTGCCAGCCCCGGGCAGTGACCCATTTCCTCCTGCCTCCTGCCTTTGCCCCCTCTAGCTCTGACGGCAGTGGAGCCCCAGAGTATCTCAACTCCAGCCCCAGGTTTCTGCAGGGTTTCTGCAGCGGATCTGGCTCTGGGGCAGAGGTCCGTCTGGGAAGTGATTTAAACTCTTGCAAAAGGTTTGGGGTGAATCTGGTCAGGGGTGTGGGAGGTGGATTGGGTGGAGGTGAGGGCTCAGGTAGGGAGGAGGTAAGTAAGGCAGCCAAATTCTGCAGAATGTTCTGACATCATGAAACCTTCGGGCTCTGCCCCAACAGCCTCTAGACTGGGTGAATCTGTGTAGTTCGGAGAGAAAAAAAAAAAAAGCAGACTGAGCAAAGTCAAAGGGAGTAAGGCAGTAAACAGTGCCCCTCCATGGCCTCTGCATCAGCCTCCTGGTTCCAACCCTGCTTGAGTTCCTGTCCTGGCTTCCTTCAGCGATGGACTGCAATGTGGAGGTGTAAGCCAAATAAACCCTTTCCTCCCCAGCTTGCTATGGTCATGGTGTTTCATTGCAGCAAGAATAACCCTAACTAGGACAATAGGACAATCTCATGTAATCCAGACTGGCCTCCAACTCCCAGTCCTTGAACTTCTGCTTCTCCTGCCTCTCTGCCTGAGTGCTGAAACTACCGGTGTAGTATGATGCGGGGCTTCGTGTAGGCTAGGTACAGGTTCTACCAGAAGAACTACAACTCTAGCCCTTGAATAGTCTGTGGCTTCCTTCCATTTTGCCCTCAGCCAGTCCTGTATGAAGGTAGTGACCTTCAGGCATCTCACCCCGCTGAATTCAGAAATTGACGATGGCTGATTGCCCGATTTCATCTGTTTCCTTCCTTCCTTCCTTCCTTCCTTCCTTCCTTCCTTCCATCCTTCCTCCCTTTCTTCCTTTTTCCCCTTTTTTCTCCTCTCCTCTCCTCTTCTCTTCTCCCCCCCCCCCAAAGAAAAGGTCTTACTATATATCCCTGGTTGGCATGGAACTTGCTATGTAGACCAGGCTGGCCCAGGACCAACAGAGATCATGCACCACCCTACCCACTGGACCTTAAACTCTCACTTTTCACAGACATCAGTCCTTAGGGTGTTCAGTCTAGGCTGCACACCAATGAAATATAACAGTAAGTAAGGGACCATATACTTTAAATGTTTGTTTTAAATTGTGTGTTTCAAATGTTTATTCATAAGTCACAATAATTGAAATTTCCAATCTAACTAATTATGATTATATTTAAATTTAACTAAATATTAAATTTAACTAATCATGGTTAAATTAGTGAATAGTTGCTGCTTCTTTCTTCTGAGGGAGGCGGCAGCATGCAGATTGATGGGGAAGTCACCTTGGTTCCTGCTGCATTCAAAGGTTATTGGGGATGGGGGTGGGTTTGGAGAGATGGCTCAGTGGGTTAAGAGCACTGGCCGCTCTTCCGGAGGACTTGGGCTTAATTCCCAGCACCCACATGGCAGCTCACACCTGTCTGTAACTCCAATTCTAGGGGTTCTGACGTTATCACATAAACATACATGTAGGCAAAACACCAATGCACATAAAATAAAAATAAATAAGGGCCGGGCGGTGGTGGCGCATGCCTTTAATCCCAGCACTTGGGAGGCAGAGGCAGGCGGATCTCTGTGAGTTTGAGACCAGCCTGGTCTACAAGAGCTAGTTCTAGGACAGGCTCCAAAACCACAGAGAAACCCTGTCTCGAAAAACCAAAAAAATAAAAATAAATAAATAAATAAATCATTAAAAAAAAAGAAAAGGTTATTGGGGGGGAAGAAAGGGGAAAAGAAAGAGCCAGACTGGAGGCTCCCAGGGGTTGGGTGGAGGGAAGCCTGAGGCTGATTGGAGTCAGGGAACAGAGGTCAGCCGTTTTGCACACAGAGGCAGAGAGATGGGGTTTCTGGAGAGGACAAAGGAATAAGTACTGGAGAACTTGATAAACCAGCAGACTGTAGGAAAGAAAAAAGGACAAGTCCCCTCTGAGTGGTGACCTTGTTTCTATAAGGTCCTTCTGTCCTCTTGGGTCTGTGTGTACGCGGATGCCTTCTGTTAAAAATGGAGAAGACAAGCATTATGTACTCGCTGAGCAGTGCACAGTATTTCTGAGTACTTTACGTATACATACACATTTTATTCATTGTGTGTTTTTGTGAGATAGGATCTCCTGGAGCTCAGACTGGCTGCTAACTTATTATGTAGCCAAGGCTGGCCTTGAGCTCCTGATCCTTCTGTGCCACTATGACAGGCTCTCTTATTCGTGTGTGTGTGTATATATGTGTGTGTGTATATATATGTGTGTGTGTGTGTGTGTGCGCATATTTGTATTGGCGTACTTATGTGCTAATAGACACAGAAGTCAGAGTGGACCTCAGGTGTTATTTCTTCGACGCTGTCCACCTTCGTTGTTTTTGCTTTTGTATTTATTTTATTTTATGTGTACGAGTGGTAATTTGCCTGTATGTATGTATGCATGCATGTGCACACCACGTACATGCCTGGTGCCGGCAAACGTCAGAAGAGGGCATCAGATCCCCTGGGTCTGGAGTTAAAGACGGTTGTGAGCCACCATGCGCATGCTGGGAACTGAACTTGGGACCTCTGTGACAGCAGCAAGTGCTCTTAGCCACTGACCCGTCTCCCTAACCCCAGTCCTTGGTTTTTTTGTTTGTGTGTTTTGTTTTATCTTGTTTTGAGACAGATTCTTGCACCGGCCTGAGATGGCTACTAGGGCTAGGCTGGCTGGGAATCCCAGGGACCTGTCTCTCTCCGTCTCCCAAGCACTGGGATGACAGCTGTGTGCCGTCGAGGTTTCCTTTTTCACGGAGTCTAAGGATTGCACTCACATCATCAGACTTACACACACGCCATTTGCTGACTGAGACATCTCTTCTCATTGTCTGTGGAGGTGGAGATCTCACTCAGGGTTCTGCTTGTGAAGCGAGAGCTGTGCCGCGCAGCTGAACTGCAGCTCTAATATATAGGGATCCACATAAGCATGCAAATATACACTTTATTTTAAACTTAAACTATTTTATTTTAGCTGGGTGTGGTGGCTTATACCTTGAATTCCATCTCTCAGGAAGCAGAGGTGTAGTAATATGGAGCGGCGGCGGGGCTGGTCCCAACACCCCAGCCGCCTGCTCCATATTACTACAAATGACGCCCAGACGTGTGGCTAACTGAGTCCACAGAAAGCCTGAGAAAGCTTGGAAAAGAATAGAGTAAAGCATGTTTCTTATGGCAATTTCTTGGGTCTGCTCTGCTTGCTAGAGGCAAGCAAGCTGCCTCATCTAAGAGAGGCTTCCTGACTCAGCTTCAGCTGCAAACCCTGCAGCTCATTAAGAGGTCCTGCCACGAAACACTTAAACGGTGTTGATGAAAAGCTGAACTCATGCTTTTCGGTTTTCAACCTTAGCAGGAAAAAAGCCATTTGTAGTAATATGGAGCGGCGGCGGGGCTGTGTCCCCAAAACCCCAGCCGCCTGCCCGGCTAGCTTATGCCCCGAAATAATTACACGGACACTGTATTCTTTTAAACTCTGCTTGACCCATCTCTATCTAGCCTCTTCTAGGCTAACTCTCGCATATTAATTTAGCCCATTTCTAATCATCTGTGTAGCGCCCCTAGGTGCGCTTACCGGGAAGATTCTAGCCTAAGTCCATCCTGGGTCGGAGCTTCATAGAGTGCATCTTCCCTGGAGCGGGCAGCATGGTGTCTCTCTGAAGGCGTCTGCTCCAGAGAAGGGAGCTGTGGAGTCTGACCTCACTTCCTCTTCCTCCCAGCGTTCTGTTCTGTTTACTCCTCCCACCAATCTCCTAACCAATGAGATGGGCCAAAGCAGTTTCTTTTAATTTAACCAATGGCCTTCCTACATCACAGAGGCAGGCAGATAGATCTCTATGGTCTACATAGTGAGTTCCAGGCTAGTCAAATCCACCTAGGGAGATTCTGTCTCAAACATCCTGACAAAAACATTTTATTTTATGTGTATAGTTGTTTTGCCTGCATGTATGTGTGTGTATTATATGTGTGCCTAGTACCTGCAGAGAGGTTAGAAGAGGGGGTTGGATCACCTGGACCTGGAATTACAGATGGCTGCAAGCTGTCGTATGGGTGCTGAGAACCAAACCTAGGTCCTCTGCAAGAGCAGGAAGTGCATTTAACTACCAAGCCATATCTCCAATCCAGCTTCACTAAATAATATTAGTGTGGTGTTATTCTATCTATCTATCTATCTATCTATCTATCTATCTATCTATCTATCTGTCTATCATTTCTTTAAGACAGGGTTTCTCTACATAGCCCTGACTGCCCTGGATCTCACTGTGCAGATCAGTCTGTTGGTAAATGGTTGGTAAGTACTCTACTATTGACCTCTGGCTTGACCCTAATTAACTCATAAAAAAGGCTCATTTGAAAAAGCAAAAATCAGGAGCTACAGAAATGACTCAGCAGGTAAGAACACTCACTCACTGCTTTTCCTGAGGAGCTAAGATTTCTGTTCCCAGCACCCATATAGTGGCTCACAACCTGCTACAACTCCAACTCCAGTCCTGGGGGATCCAAAGCCCTCTTCTGGCATGCAAGGGCACCACAAGCACATGGTGCACGCACACACACACACACACACACACACACACAGAGAGAGAGAGAGAGAGAGAGAGAGAGAGAGAGAGAGAGAGAGAGAGAGAGATAAAACACTTATACACATAAAATAAGTAAAAACAACACTAGGAACAGCGAGAGGGCTTATTGGGTTGCAAAGTTCCTGTTTCATAGCTCATGACCCAAGTTCAATCCTCTAGCCCCACAAGGTTGAAGGACAGAACCAGCTCCTGCAATTGTCCTCTGACTTAAATACATGGTCAGGGCCATAGCATGTGCTTTCACTACACTTGCATACACATACACAAAATTTAAAAACAAAAATCTAAACACGGGCTGGAGAGACACCCCGTGATTGAAAGCACTGGCTGCTCTTCCAGGCTAAGCACTTGGTGAAGCCTATCTCAAAATAACAGTAAAGAGGGGTGTAACTCAATGGTAGAGTGCTCACCTAGTGTAGGTGAAGTCCTGCATTAAATCATTAGAACCAACCAAGCAACCAACAAACAAAACCGACAAAGAACCCTTCCTTGTGTGGGCCACATCTGGATCTTCATACACGTGGAGGCCAACCGTGAAAGCTGTCTGGGCAGGTCATCCAAAGGAAGTTCTTTACTTCCAACCATTATCACCTGGTGTAATGACTGTTCCCTCTGTTTAAGAGACAAGCCACGCCCACTCCCTCCCCCATTGGCTGAGGCAAGCTGATCTTCAGCTTCCGGCCTGAGCTTGCTCTCTTTTCCACCTTCCTCTAGGAGAGGCAGCTTCTGCCTTTCTCTCCACTTCTCCCCTTCCCCCGCTTCTGTCTCTCTCTTCTTTCTCCCCCCCTTCTCTCTCTCTCCCCCCTTCTCTCTTTCCCCTCCATAACCCCAGTCTGCATGTCGTGTCTATCCATGTCTCTGTCTCTTGCTCGCCTGCCATATGTCTCCCTGCTGGGGACCAGCCAGGTCCCTCAGGGACCAGCAGCCGTCTCTGCTTAGGACTGGTTGCTCTCAGGGCCAGCTGCCTGCCGCCACGTGACCCACTACCACCACTTGGGGACCTACAGCATTTCTGCTGCCTACTGCTGCAGGGGATCCTGCAACATTTTAAATTTTTCCATAACACATGGGATTCTGGTCATCAATAAATTTAAATGGAGTCTGGAATCTCGATAGTTTACCCTGAGACAATGCCTGGCAGGCCGAGATTACCTGACCCCCACCCAAGAGCAGACCATTCTAAAGAAAATTCCTGGCATTCCAAGCACTATAGATAGAAACACCTGCCTGCACTTCACCAGGACACCCCTAAACAAATGTCAGCCAATCAGGGGTCCTGAACTTCAGAGACCCCTCACCCCCACCTTTACTACTATAAAAACCCAATTCTAATTGAGCTTGGGGCTCTCTGGATATTCCAATATGTTGGACATGTGGAGAGACCGAGTTTGCAAATTTGATTAAAATAAAGGTTCTTTGCTTTTACATATGAGACTTGGTCTCCTTTGTTGGCTTTTGTGGGAACCCACTGATTTGGGCTTAACAAAACACACTGCATATGCTGTATGTATGGGGAACCCTTTAAAATCTGGGGAACACTCAAGGATGGTAACACTGGGCAGGGGTTTTGTCATACATTTTCTGGTTTTGCTCTTGGGATATTTTTTTTTTAATGGTGCCATTCTTGTTAAACAAATTAAGAAAATAGGCATAGAGGTTGGGCAGTGGGGCGCACGCCTTTAATCCCAGCACTCAGGAGACGGATCTCTGTGAGTTCGAGACCAGCCTGGTCTATACAGTGAGTTCCAGGACAGGCCCCAACGCTACAGAGAAACCCTGCCTCAAAAAACCAAAAAAGAGAAAAAGAAAAAGAAAAGAGAAAATAGGTATAGTAAGATTAAGTCTTTACTCCATATCATGAATGAAACTATATCAGAATTTAAACACAAATTGGCATGGCTTTTCCCATATGCTGAGTCACTGTGTACATGGGCTTTCAGAAGAAATAAGTCACGGCAATGAAGTTATAAATTAAACTGTACCTTAATACCAATTGTTAAAGGCCTTGGGTCTGTTTAACTTAGAGAAAGAGAAGTGCTGGTTATTTTCAAATATTATTAATGTTTCTTGTGGAGACTGTAGGTTTCGAGGGCACGATTTTAAGGCGAAATTGTCTTTATCTGATCTACGTAAAGAGAGGCTTTCGATCATCAGAAATGTGTGAAATAAAATGGGGGCTGAGGAGATGGCTCAGTCAGAAAATTATTCCCTGGTGCCCATCTACAAAGCTGGGGTTAGCGGGGTATGTTTTTAACCCTGGTGGTGGCAGCTGGGGTCAGATAATCCCAGGAACTCCCTAATCGACCAATTTAATTGTCAACCCCCAGCCCTCAGTGTGAGAGAACTGCCTTCAGAAACAAGGAGGGTAACGGGCCGAAGGGATGGCTCAGCAGTTAAGAGCGTTTGCTGCTCTTCCAGGGGACTAGGGTTCAGTTCTCAGAACTGAATAGAAGGGTCACAAACATCCCCAAACTCAAGTTTCAAGGTAACCTAATGCCCTCTTCTGGCCATTATGAGTACCACACACATATGAAACTCATTTGAGGACCTACACATACACATGAAATGAATAAATCTTAAAAAGCAAAATGAATCGATCATTTAAAAACAACAAAAGCCAACAGGACATGGTGGTGCAAATCTTTAATTCGGCCCTTGGAGGCAAAAGCAGGTGGATCTTTGTGTGTTTGAGGTCAGCATGGTCTACATAGCAAGATCCAGGACCACCAGGGCTACTTAGTATCACCTTTTCTCAAAACAAATGAAAGAACAACAACAAAAAATAAACAAAGCAAAACTCAGCAAGCTCATAAAGAATGACACCTGAAGCTCTCCTCTTACCCCTCTACAAGAATACACACTCATGCTGGGCGGTGGTGGCGAACGCAGGCCTTCAATCCCAGCACTCGGGAGGCAGAGACAGGTGGATCTCTGTGAGTTCGAGGCCAGCCTGGTCTACAAAAGCTAGTTCCAGGACAGGCTCCATAGTTACAGAGAAAACCCTGTCTCAAAAAACAAAACAAAACAAAAAAACAGAAGAAGAAGAAGAAGAAGAAGAAGAAGAGGAGGAGGAGGAGGAGGAGGAGGAGGAGGAGGAGGAGGAGGAGGAGGAGGAGGAGGAGGAAGAGGAGGAGGAGGAGGAGGAGGAGGAAGAGGAGGAGGAGGAAGAGGAAGAGGAAGAGGAAGAAGAAGAAGAAGAAGAAGAAGAAGAAGAAGAAGAAGAAGAAGAAGAAGAAGAAGAAGAAGAAGAAGAAGTCGTCAGGGGAAAAGTCCATATGATTTCTCATCTCTACAAAACTCTAAGACTACATACATGAATCTCTATTAACAGAAAGCAGATGGGTGCTTGATCACAGATAGCACAGGAAGATAAGGGGTGACGGGTGGATTGCAGAGGAGCATGGGAAATTTAGGAATGAGGGAGGGTTGATGTATTTTTCACGTGGTGAGAGTTATGGTGTCAGAGGTATACACATCTATATATCAAAACCCAGAAAAAAGTACTCTTTAAATATTAAATAACTAGTATGTCAATTAAACTTTAATGAAGTTGAAATTAAAGGAAAAGAAATGTAAGTATTTACTTCTGAAGTTGGGTCTGTAGAAGAGATGGCAGAACCCCCCTCTTTGTGCTGTTGAAACTATATATACTAAATGTTCTCAGATGTTTTATTTGAAAATGCTTGTTTTATTATTTATTTATGCATATGTGTCTTATCTCTCTCTCTCTCTCTGTGTGTGTGCACCTGCATGCAAATGTCCAAAGAGGCCAGAAGAGGGCTCTGGATACTCTCTAGCTGTAGGTAGTTGTAGCCACCAGATATTGGTGCTGGGACCTACATTTAGCTTCTCTACAGAAGTAGCAGGTATGCTGGGCAGTGGTGGCGCTTGCCTTTAATCCCAGCACTTGGGAGGCAGAGGCAGGTGGATCTCTGTGAGTTCAATACAAGCCTGGTCTACAGAGCGACTTCCAGGCCAGCCAGGGCCAGCCAGGTCTACACAAGGAAACCCTGTCTCAAAACCAAACCAAACCAAACCAAACCAAACAACAACAACAACAAAAAAAAGCAAATACTCTTAACTGCTACACCATCTCTCGGTCCTTATTTATTTATTTATTTATTTATTTATTTATTTATTTATAGACAAGGTCTTGCTATGTGGCCTCGGCTGACCTGAACTTTTGATCTTCCTGGCTTGGCCTTCAAGTGGTATTAACTGAACATAGAATTAACATTTTATGACAAAATTAAAATATTGAAAGAAACCATAAACCTATTCACCAAGACAAAACAAAAAAAGGTTACCATTGTGCTTTGGGTTTAGGTGTCCATGGATTCAGGAAAACGTGGAGAGCAGAAAAGGCTGTCGTAGAGTGGGATGTTCAGAGGTGCCCTAATTACTGAGAACTGCAAAGACCGAGCTGCAGCCTTCAAAGGTTCCCTTATTTTCCTATTTCCCTGGGTCAAAGTCTTTGGGACCCAGTAATACTCCTAGAATAGCCTTCTGCCTTTCTGGCATTAAAGAGACATCATTACATTAAGACATGTTCTCACAGGGCTTGATCAAGGGCTCTGAGGTACAGGCTGCTTTTGTAGAGGACCTTGGATTTGATTCCCAGCACCCACGTGGCAGCTCACATCTGTAATTCCAGTTCCAGGGAATCTGATGCCCTCTTCCGGTCTCTGTAGGTACCAGGCACATCCATGGTGCACAGATATGCATGCAGACAAACCACCCATATACATAAAATTAAATAAGTAAATCATGTTTTTAAAAAATATGGTGGTTTTGAAAAATATGGCTCTTTACATAGATGCTTGAAATTCAAACTCAGGCCTCTTGCTTGCAGAGTTCAGTGTTCTTACCCATGGAGCCATCTCACCTGAATTTTATTATTTATTTATTTATTTATTTACAGTGTGTGTGGGAGGGGGATGGGACAACTTTTGGGAGTCTGCTCTCTTTTATAGGATAAGTCCCAGGCATGGAACTCAAGTCCTAGGTTTGGTAGCAAGCACCCTACCCACTGAATCCTACTGAATTTTAATCTGTATTTTACAGATAAAGAAATTTGTCAAGACTGAAAGAGAGCCGGAAGGCGGTGGCACACGCCTTTCATTCCAGCACTTGACAGGCAGAGGCAGGTGGATCTCTATGAGTTTGAGGATAGCCTGGTCTACAGAGTGAGTTCCAGGACATCCAGGGCTACACAGAGAAACCCTGTCTCAAAAAACAAAACAAACAAGCAAACAAAAGGGTCAAAGAGAACTTAACTACTTTATCTTAGGTTACTGAGTCAGTAAGTGGTAAAGCTAGGATCTCTTATCTTGTTTTTTCCGGTGTTGGTGACCAAACCCAGGCCTTTGCACACACGCTAGGCAAACACTCCATCGCTAAGCTACACCTCTTATTCTAGAGCCAGGATGTTAATGTAGGTTCTCTGAAGCGGTTCACTTTAGTCACCATGAAACAGCTCTCTGGTGTTCGGGAATGAAGAGAGAGGCCCTGTTCTCCAGATCTCATCACGTGGGAGGCACACTGGCAGAGAGACACATTGGCCTACCGTGTGATAAGCTATAGTCGAGGTGTGCACTTCGGACTATGACAGGGCCAAGGAAGGCTCTGGTCCTCTGGGATTGGGGAAAATGTCATCAAGCTGTACCTTGAAGCCTAGATGGGATCTGCCTCATGGGAGGGAAGTGGCAGCAAGGGATTATATGCCCTGAAAGCCTGTCAGATCTGAAGGAGAGCAGAGAGCACGCAGGAAGAGGAGCTCAGAGGCACATGAGGACCGAATCAGTTTAGGAGACTCGGGTTGCCCTTCTGGAATTAGTTTCCCCAGGACTGTGCCGCTTTCCAAAGGAAGAGTGGGATAACTGGGAAAGGCCGGAACGTCACGTTCCTCTCTCCTTGGTTAGCCAGGAGATGCACCTGCAAGGTTAGGCGGTGCGGTCCCGTGGCAGAACACTTGCTGTGAGAGGCCCTGTTTTGATTTTTATGAAAAATGTTACTAGATATTGTCGCATGCTTTCATATTGCCTGAGCGTTCCGTTGCTGAGTCCTGGAGCACACAGATACTTAGTTACATTAGAGAGAGAGAAACAGAAGTGTGCATGTCCTCCTCCAAAGCTTCCTGAATATAACCCTGCTGAACATCTTTCCAGAATCATGATTATAAGAGATTTCATTTACAGTTTAACTTTGCCCCGCCGTATTTAGTCGCTGACACGCCTCTGCGTTTGGCAGGGCCTGCCAAGTCACATTTAGGTGGGGTTTTATTTTTAAACCACCTCCTGGTGCTTTATGTCCTATCTTCACATTTTATATACATGGTATTGCGATCCTCGGATTATACTTAGAATATTATCTCCTTGTATAAAACGGGGAGTGGTCGAAATATGTGTTAACAAATTATACGCGGTGCACTTAGAGTTTATACTAGTACATATATACTTCTGTTTTATACACCCATAAAAGTTTTACATGTGATGGAAGGGAGAGGACACTCTTCTTTCTTTCTTTTTTTTTTTTTTTTTTTTTTTTTAGGTACTGAGGATTGAATCTAGAGCCCTGTGCAGGCTAGGCAAGTGTTCCACCGCCAGCTGCTTCTCTAGCCTTGTGAGCCTCCATGGCTTCCGTTCAGTCTTTCAGGCATCTGCAAATGAGGAGACAATGGATGCTTTCTACCTGCAGGATGATCTGAGGATCAGATGGGCTCCCACACCCAGCAAGTCTTGCCTGCGTGTCTTTCTCTTCCAGCTAATGAGCTGTCCGTATGAACTGCCATAAAGCCGCGTGACGCAATGCCCAGTCGCTGGCTACCCCTGTTGATAGACGCCTCTCCCCTGCTCACACACTTCTGAACTCTGTGGAAAGAGCATGGTTCAGAGATGGAGTTGAACAAGAACCAGGAGAAAGGGCAAAGGGTGGGAGGAAATGGAGAGTATTTTCTTGTAAACTACAAAATATACTGTTGGCTAAAATAGAAGAAAAAAGTAGGCAGGGTGTGTGTGTGTGTGTGTGTGTGTGTGTGCATGCGCGTGTGTGTTTGTTGAGAGTGAGACCCAGAGCTTCACACATGCTAGCAAAGTATACACCATTGAACTGTATCTGTAGCCCCATAAACGACAATTTATGTACTCTGTGAGTGTGACTTGACAAAACAACAACAACAAAAAAAATTATATGCAGAAGACCTAGTTCAGACCCAGACAGACCTGCTTGTTGCTTTAGTCTCTGTGAGCCCATGTGAGCCCCGGTTGGCTGATTCTGTGGCTTGTGTTCTTGTGGTGTCCTTGACTGCTGTGGCTCCCTCAACCCTTCCTCCCCCTAGTCTGAGGGCTTTCCTGAACTCCATTTAAGATTTGGTTGTGGGTCTCCGTACCTGCTCTCATCGGTTGCTGGATGAAGCCTCTCTGATGATGATTATGATCCTCTTGTCCCCACCTTACCTCCCAAGAGCTAGATTTTTGTTTTGTTTTCTGAGACAGGGTTTCTCTGGATAGCTCTGGATGTTCTGGAACTTCTTCTGCAGACCAGACCAGCCTTGAACTCACAAAGATCTGCCCGCCTCTGTCTCCTGCCACCACCTGGCTTAGGCTTGTTCAGTGCGTGCTGCCGCACCTACCCTGTTTATGTAGTTCTGGGGCTTGAACCAAGGGCTTTCTTTGCACTAGGTGCCCTACCAACATCTCTACCCCTGAAGGCTTCCTTTTTAACTTGACATTTGCCCGTGTGGTTTCAAAGTGCCGACAATCATTTGTTATTATTACTTTAAGAAGTGAAATATGAAGGGCTGGAGAGTTGGCTCTGTGGTTAAGAGCACTTACTGCTCTTGCAGAGAAACCAGGCTTAGTTCCCAGCTCCCACATGACCGCTCACAACCACCTGTAACTCCAGTTCCAGGGGATCCAGAACCTCTTTTTGACCTGGGCAGGCACCGCAAACGTGTGTTATATCTCCATACACTCAGGTCCACACACAGAGAAAGTAATAATCATAAACTCTCTCTTTCTATTTTAAGTGAATTATGCCCAGGTCAGGGAATAGCTAGGTAGGCATGCGTGAACTCTGCTCTCGTGCCTGTGCCCTCGACCCTTGGCTCCTCCCCGCAAGGCCACTCTCAGTCCCAGGAGAATGTTGACCATCTGCCCTATTTCCCACGTGCTGTTCTGCTGTCCATATCAGCTGCCTAAGCAGTAGGTTCCCAGTGGCTGGTCAGCTGGAACTGCTTCTTCAGACAAACAGGAAGGACTCACCATACCCCACTGGCCTCACTGACAGAAAAGAGCAAGAATTCAATCTCAGAACTGTTGAGGAAAATGTTGCGCACTCAGCACCCGCGGGCCTCTGCTTGGATCTGGCAGGAAGCTGGACTTGGATGCTCTGAAGGATCCTTGCCTGTGGGTGTAACAGGCTGCTCCCTGGCAGCTTGCCTCATGCTTGGTTCGGGTTCTAACTATGTCAGCTAAGTTCTGATGACCTTCGTCCTCCGTGTCACACTGGAGCTTTCTGTGGACAAATAGGAAGCCTCAACTGATCGCCTTATGGAAGAAGCCTGCCAGTTCTACCATGTAGGAACTCAGGACAAAGGTGGATTCCTGAAGAAAGGCAATGGGATGAGGCCAGAACTGCAAAGGATGGTATACAGCTAGCGCAGACACCCCTTAATGCCAGTGACTTTAGGTAAACGATTTCACTGGCAAGTTTCTTCATCTGTAAAAGCAGAGGAGGGTAAACATCTCTGCTTCATAGTCTTAGAGATGCTAAGATGAAGGCTTAGTGTTATCAGGTGACTGCGGCTCACACCTTTAGTCCCAGCACTCAGGAAGCAGAAGCAGGAGAGTCTCCGAGTTCAGGCCAGCCTGGTCTACAGAGCAGAGACATGCTCAGTAAATGCTCTTATTTGTGTGTTGATCCTCACTTCCTGCCATGTCTCACATTGGCTGTGAGTTTGGACTCCTAAAGGATAGGGCAAGCAGTTATACCCCAGCAATTCCAGCACTTGGAAGGATGCGAATTTTAGTAAGGAATGGTAGCCTACGATCTCAGGCCTGGGCAGTGGAGGCAGAAGGTTGACGAAACTGAGGTCATTTCTGGCTACATATGAATTTCAAAGCCAGCCTGGGCTACCGATGACTTTGTCTTTTTATAAATGTCATGGAGATAGATAATGCATGGGCCAGGCATTTGCTGCTCAGTCTAGGCAACCTGGGTTCAATTCCCAGAACCAGCCTAAAGGCAGAGGAAAAGCTGACTTCATGCAATTGTCCTCTGACCTCTACAGAGATGCCATGCCCTCTCCATCCTGCGTACACATAATCATAAATACAATTTAAAAGTAAAAAAAAGGCCGGGCGATGGTGGCGCACGCCTTTAATCCCAGCACTCAGGAGGCAGAGGTAGGCGGATCTCCGTGAGTTCGAGACCAGCCTGGTCTACAGAGCTAGTTCCAGGACAGCCTCCAAAGCCACAGAGAAACCCTATCTCGAAAAACCAAAAAAATAAAATAAAATAAAATAAAAGTAAAAAAAGGAATATGAGTGTGTTAAACTGTCTTCTAAGTCCCCCCCACACACACACCCTCCCCGAAATACTGAGAGTGTGGGTCATTGGTTCCATCCTGAAATCTCCTTCATTCTTCTGTGTGCTAAGTTCTTCCCGGCTTCTCAGCCTCCTTCCCAGTCTGCCAGCTTCTCTTTCTCTTCCTGCCTAGGCCTCTCATTAGTCCAATTAATAAATCATTGCTGTCATAACAGCCCCCGGGATCGGGGTCCCTTGGGGATAGGCATTCTGCTGGGGAAGTGAAACGGTTGGGGGAGTCGCAGGGGCATTCTCATTTCCATAGGAAGTGGACCCAAGGAAGCAGGGTTGGCAGGAGATGAACCTCCCGGGGCCCAGGTCTCTGGGGACACCATCAGGACAATCATCGAGGACTTTATTATACAGCGAAGGGCTGTCAATTTGGCAGAACACTGGGGCCCACTCAGGGACAGGAAGGCTTGGAGCTAATGACCAGCCTCAGGCTTCTGGCTTTTTTCCATGATCTGGCCTTCAGCTTCCTCTGGGCATTCGCACACACATTCACGCAGGCACGCACACAAGTTCCCTCGGTGTTCTGTGAGCTAAAGAGTTTGTGGGTATGTTTCCAGCCTGGAAGGCTGGTGAACGGCTGAAGCTCGGAGGGCCCAAGAACGCATGAGTGCACCTGCTGATTGCTGAGAAGAACCGGACTCTGAGGTTCCCAAGAGTCATTAACCATCATCACATCCAGGAAGCTTGATTCTCTCCCAGCCTTGAAAAGAGGAAAGGAGCAGGCCTGGGGAGTGGCCCAGCAAACTGAAAACCCCCAAGTGTGGCTTGCTTCAGATGTGCTCAGAGGCTCAAGCAGCCCAGGGTCTGGCTGACATGGTGGCTGGCGGAAGTCAGCATGCTCAAACCTCTCCTCCCTAGACCCTCAAAGCATGAAACCAGAGTTTAGGCCAAGGATGAGGGGTGGACGGGAAATCAGGGGGCATGGCTAGGTGGGAAGTCAGGCGCTTTATCTTCTGTCCAGCTGAATCAGGTTCCTTGGGTATGCAGGTGGGGAAAAGGAGTGAGAATGGTACCCATTGTGCGGACACCTGGTGTCTACCTGCTGAGCTGTCAACACTCTAATTCACCACCTAGAATTACGAGCTTCTCTGCTGGCCCCAGCCCGACAGGAGTGGAGGAAGTATGCCGCTGTTTTCTTCCATGCTTGGCATCTTCCTTCTCCTCAGCCACAAAACACACACAGTGTTTGTTTAGGAGGCTTTTGCAGATCTCAAAGGGCAGTCTTAACCTCTCTTTCTTCTTTTTTTCCTTTCTTTTTCAATTTAGTTGTTTGAGACAGGGTTTCTCCGTATATAACCTTAAGTGTCCTGAAACTCCCATCTCTTCCATCCCCTGCTCTGTGTCTGCGTTGCTGAGACAGGGTATCATGCTGGTCTCAGACTGGATATGTGGCCAGCGATGACCTTTGATGTCAGACCCTCCTGCCTTTGCCTCCCAGATGCAGAGGTTATAGGCAGGCACCACCATGCCTGGGTTACGAGGGGCTGGAGATGTAACCCGGGGCTTCCCAAACCCTAGGCAAGCACTTGCTGCCTCCTGCTCCCTGAAACATCCTCACCTGGTGCTTGTCATTTTTGTGTCTGCCTTTCCTGCTGTTACTACCTCCGTTTTGCATACTTTGAACTTGGTTGTTTTGGCTAAGCTGTGCTTACTGTTACCATTTTCCCAGTCTCTGCTGAGTGTGCAGATCTCTTCTCATGCTCCTGTACCCTGTCTTTTCTAGTTGGTGGACATGGGGTGGCTGCTAAGGTTCAACTATTGAAAGTCATACTTTTCATAGTTAACGCTCGTGTGCGTGTCCCTTTCTACCAATGTGTAGGACTTTCTCCAGGATTTACGCGTAGGAATGGAACAGTTGGGTTCTTGGTAGAGTGGTCCCATCAGCTTTTCTAGATCTTTTCGAGGGACTCTCCAATGTGATTATGTGGCTGGGAAGCATAGTGACACTCTGTCTAAAGAAACAAGTAACACCCTCAACACCTAGACAGGCTCGTGTATCCATGACTGTCCTGGAACTCAATTTGTAAACCAGGCTGGTCTCGAACTCTCAGAGATCTGCCTGCTTCTTAATCCCAAGTGCTGGGATTAAAGGTGTGCACCACTACAGCCTGGCCACAAACAAACTCTTAATGTCCCCAAATCAATGGAGAGAAGCTAAACAAACAATAGGAAATCTAAGAAGAACCCTGAATGGTGTGGAGGCCACAAGCTCCCTCAGTGACGGGGCTGGAAGAGCATGCTATCGAAATAGTCTCTATTGGGAGGGAGTGGAAGCCATCTGGAGGTGGGGCCAGATGGGAGGTCGTCAGTTCCTTGGGGTCACGGCGCGGAAAGGAACAGGGAACCCCAAGCACCTCTTACTCATTTTTTTCTTTTGCTTCCTGGCCACGAGATAAGAACGCTTGCCCTACCATGCCCTACCGCTGTAGCATGCCAATATCATGGGGCCAACATAAACTTATGAAATCTCAAGAGTTAGAAGCCAACATAAACGCTTTTTTATAACTTGGCTATCTCAGATATTCGTTACCTAGACGAAAAGCTGACTAACACTCTTGAGGAGGGGCGTTTGGCTTGAGAACATCTGACTGCATCAAAGTAAAAAACAGCTGGGTGTGGCAGCTCACACCTGTGATCCCAGCATGCCGGAGTTCGAGGCAAATGGAGTGCCATGAATTCATAGCCAGCTTAGCCCCCTGAGCGAGTTCAAGGCTATGAGCTATAGAGTGAGACCTTGTCTCAGGTACGTAGATACTCTGGGCTAGTGTTATTCATAGACAGACAATAGATATAGATAGTTGGGCTATAGTGTGAGATTATAGGTAGGTAGGTGGGTAGATAGATAGACAGGCAGGAAGATTAAAAATATTGCTATCACCAGGGATGAGAACATATAACTATAATTCCAGCACTTGAGAGGTGGAGAAAGGTGATCAGGACTTCGAAGTCAGCCTCAGCTATATGGTGGATTTAATGTCATTCTGGGCCACATGAGTCCTTGTCTTTAAAATAAGTTAATTAAAGAAACTATGTTATAAAAGATGAAAACACCTGCAAACAGGGACTGCTTATTCATTTCCTGGCCTCCCAGACCCGAATAATCACACAGAAACTATATTAATCATAACACCATTTAGCCAATAGCTTAGGCATATTTTTAGCTGGTTCTTATATCTTAAATTAACTCATTTCTATTAATCTGCGTATCGTCACAAGGCTGTGCCTTACTGGCAAGGTTCCGGGTCTCTCTCTGACTCCACCTACTCTCCTTCTATATCTCTGTTCGGATTTTCTGCCTGACTCTACTCTGCTAAGCTGTTGGTCAAAACAGCTTTATTCATTAGCCAATAAAAGCAACACATATACAGAAGGACATCCCACATCAACTGCCCAGGGCCTTGTCCACGCTGTTATCACTCTTACACTGAGTTTCACCCCCCCCCCCCCCGCAGCTTTGACTAACATTTCGAATAATGGGATAAACATTTGGCAAATGTCTGGCTTTGAAGGCAATTAGAGAAATGCAAATTACAATTCAATAAAATCAGGACTGGTGAAGAGCACCTGTTGAATTCAATGCCCTTGCTGCCCTTGCAGTTAACCCAGGTTCGGTTCACAAGCAGTAACACCAGATCCAGGACATATGGCGCCCTCTTCTGTCCAGTGGGGCACCTGCATACACATGGCATGCATACAGACACACACACAATCACATTTTTAAAAAATCTTGCCGGGTGGTGGTGGCACACACCTTTAATCCCAGTAATGGGAAGTCAGAGGCAGGTGGATTTCTGTAAGTTTGAGGCCAGTCTGGTCTACAGAACAAGTTCCAGGTAGCCAGGACTACACAAACAAACCCTGTCTCAACCTCCCCTCCCCCTAAAAAAATCTTTAAAAAAATTACAATAAAGGACTCTTCACTGGCCAAACCTGACAAATTATCAGTTTACCAAAGCTGAATACGGACAATGAGCAACAGGAACTCTCTTGCTTGTTGTGGGTTTGTTTGTTCATTTGTTTGAGATAGGGTCTCCCGCAGCTCAGGACAGCTCCCGTGTGTCTGAGAATGACCTTGAACTTTTGGTCTTCACGCCACCTCCTCCTCTGCGCTGCACTGGAATTACAGTGACAGCCACTCCAGGTTTTGCATACCAGGCAAGTATTCTACCATTCCTAGCCCAAGACACAGGAATGCTGTACTCCCTTATTCTAACAGTTTTTTCTCTTCAAAACTTTCCTTTTTTAAAACTTTATCTATGTATCTACATATTTATCTATGTATCTATATATTTATCTATCATCTATCAATCTATGTATGTCTGTACGTGTGTATGTATATATGTACATATCTATGTATCTACCTATTTTTGAAACAGAGTTTCTCTATGTAGCCCTGGCTGTCCCGGAACTCACCATGTAGTCTAGGCTGGCCTCAACCTCACAGAGGTCTGCTTGTGGTAGAGGAGATCTGTCTCCTTAGTGCTGGGACTAGAGATGTGTGCCACTTAAATGGTTCTTAATTTTTAAGGTGTTAAAATATAAATTAGACAGCCAGGCATGGTGGCACACACCTTTTATTCTAGCACTGGGGAGGCAGAGGCAGGTGGAACACTGAGTTCAAGGCTAGCCTGGTCTACATAGTGAGCTCCAGGACAGTCAAGGCTACATAGAAAGACTCTGCTTCTCTAAAAACCAAAAACCAAAACCAGAACCAAAAGAAAGGAAAGAAAGAAAGAAAGAAAGAAAGAAAGAAAGAAAGAAAGAAAGGAAGGAAGGAAGGAAGGAAGAAAGAGAGAGAGAAAGAAAGAAAGAAGTGAAAGCCAGAACCAAGAACAAAGCAGAGGTTGGGGGAATGTGCCCAGCTACAGTGTGCTTATCTGGAAGAATAGAATGTCTTTAGAGACAAGAGGTAGTCTCTGTCACACCTTCTCTACCTACATTCAAGGAAAGTCTCTAAATTTTTCTTCTAAAAAAGGTTTTTGTTGGGGGCTGGAGAGATGAGGGGCCTGGAGAGATGGCTCAGCGATCAAGAGCATTGCCTGCTTTTCCAAAGGTCCTGAGTTCAATTCCCAGCAACCATATGGTGACTCACAACCATCTGTAATGAGGTCTGGTGCCCTCTTCTGGCCTGCAGGCATACACACAGACAGAATATTGTATATGTAATAAATAAATAAATAAAATATTTGAAGATAATCTCTGATATATGAGTGATAATGTAGTTCATATAAATAATTAAAAGGTTTTATTAAAAAATTGTAAGTTCTGACAGGATTATTGTTTTTAGTGTGAGCAGTCTTTTTTTTTTTGACTAACAAATAGCTCTAGTGTGTGCATGCACCTGCACACATACACACCAGGGCCTCAAGTATGCTAAGCTCATGTTCTACCATGAGCTCCACATCCAGCCCCTAGCGTGTTTGATGGCTGATCCATCGCATTGTACTCCGACCTTTGACCATATGTTTCCTGCATATGGGACTTGAATTCTATACCCCTCCTTCTGTCGGGTTTGACTATTTGCTTATGCACATTCTTCTTCCTCATTTTCCTGCTAAGCTATTTCGTCGTGTTTGACTCTTTGCTGTGACCTTTGGCCTTACATTTCCTGAGTGCGGGACTTTAGTCCTATACCCCCTTCTGCTGTGTTTGACTGTTTGCTGTGCACACACTTCTTCCTCGTTTCCCTACTAAGACTTGTTCGGAGTTGTTTTCTGGAACAGCAGGTCCTTTGGCTTTTCCCTTTTGCACTGGTGATTGAACCTCGGGCCTTGTACATGACAGGCAAGCATCCTAGCACTGAGTTACATTCCCAGCACTTTTTGATTTTTTATTTTGAGACAGGATCTTACGGAGTTGCACAGATTGGACTTAAGCTCACTTTGTAGTCCATGTTGGCCTTGAACTTGTGATTCCTGACTGTTGGGATTACACCAGCTGGCTTAGCCACCAGGCCCGAGTTTTGTTTTATTTTGAAGTTTTGTTTTGGTTTTTGTTTATTAAGTTATTCATATGTATTACTAGCTCAGGCTAGTCTAGAACTTACTATCTGGCCAAGGCTAGCCTCCAACCTACAACAATCCTACTGTTGATGCCTTCTGAGTACAGAGACATAAGTATATACCATTGAGTCTCACTTTTTTGTTTGGGTTTTTTGTTTTGTTTTTTGAGACGGGTCTCCCTGTGTGGTCCTGGCTGTCCTTGAACTCGCCTTGTAGACCAGGCTGGCATTGAACTCACAGAGATCAGCCTCTCAAGTACTGAGATTAAAGGCACACAGCACCACCCGGCTTTTTGTTGTTGTTGTTGTTGTTGTTGTTGTTGTTAGCCAGCCTCTCATGAAGTTCAGGTTGACCTCAAAGTGGCTATGTAGTCAAGGCTGGCTTTGAATTTCTAATACTCCTGCTCCTTCCTCCCAAATACTGGGGTTATAGGTGTGTATTGCTATGCTCACTTGTTTTGTTTGCTTGTTTATTTATTTACTTTAGACAGGGTCTAATTATCCAGCCCCAGTTGGCTGGAATTCAGCATGAAGACACCAGAACCTACAAGGTGGAAGAAGAGAATCAGTTGCTGATTCCTGGAAGTTGTCCTCTGAGCTCTACAGGCATGCTTTGGTTTTACACAAATGGTGGGGTTTGTTTGTTTGTTTGCTTGCTTGGTTTGGTCTTTTGAGACAGGATTTCTCTGTGTAGTCCTGGCTGGAACTCACTCTGTAGACCAGGCTGGCCTCTAACTCAGAGAACCAACCTGCTTCTTCGTCTTGAGTACTGGGGTCAAAGGCATGTATCACCAGCACTCAGCTAATAAATGTAATAAAATGTAAAGACCAACTGGACGGGGAAGCTGTATTATGTTCTTAGACTGAAAGTTGCTTTCTGTAAAGATCTCACGTTCTCCCAAGTTTAGATATAGATTTAGTGCAATCCAAAAATAAAAAAAAAACCCAATAAGAATTGCATTGCAAAGTAAAAATAACAGCAAAGATACAGTTGTGAAAAATGTAGACCAACTTGCTGAGCCAGTTACCAAGATATATTTGAAGGCTACTGTAATAAAAAATATAGTACTGCCCCAGGGAAAGTTAAATTGACTTTTGATAGCTATCAGTTGTTAATTAGATATTTGATTTATGACATAGAACCTCAGAGCAGTGATTGAAAGGATATTTCACTAAGTGAAGCTCAGTTCTCTGGATTGTCACACGAGAGAAAAAATGGATATTTTCCTTTTTTATAGTTATTTTATGTGTGTTTGGGAGAGGATTTGAGACAAGGTTTCTCTGTCTATCTCTGTCTGTTCTGGAACTCACTATGTAGATCAGGCTGGTCACAAACTCACAGGGAGCAGGTTGTCCCTGCCTCCTGAGTGCTGGGATCAAAAATATGTGATACCTGGATCTTTTCTTTTAAGATTTATTTATTTATTATGTATAGTGGTCTGCCTGCATGTTTGTCTGCAGGCCAGAAGAGGGCGCCAGACCTCATTACAGATGGTTGAGAGCCACCATGTGGTTGCTGGGAATTGAACTCAGGACCTCTGGAATAACAGCCAGTGCTCTTAACCTCTGAGCCACCGGATCTTTTTTTAATCACTAGCAAAAACCAATATAAGGCCAGGGAGATTGTTCAGGAGATAAAAGTGCTGGTTGCTCAAAGCTAATAACCAGAGTTCAAGCTCTAGGACTCACATGAAGGTGAAGGGAGAGAACCTCCTTCCCAAGGATGACCTCTGACCTCTATGCTAAATCATGGCATACACGCCCCCCCCCCACATATTGTGTACCCACACATATAATAATTAGTGATTGGAGAAATGGCTTATGGGTTAAGAAAATTGGGTGTTCTTCCAGAGGCTCCAGGTTCAATTCCCAGCACCCATAAGGTGGCTTACAATGAATGGTGTGTTACTCCAGTCCTGGGGATTTGATGCCCTCTTCTGGTCTCTGTGGGTACTGCATGCACATGGTGCACAGACAGATGTGCAGGCAAAACATCCATATACATAAAAAGAAATACTTTTTTGTTTTTTGGTTTTTAGAGATAGGGTTTCTTTGTGTAGCCTTGGTTGTCCTCAAACTAGCTCTGTAGACCAGGCTGGCCTTGAGCTCCAAGAGATTCGCCTGCTTCTGCCTCCCAAGTAAAATTTAAATAAATTCCAGACCAAAAAGTCATAGACATAACTATAACTATTTTGGAAGAAAATTATCAGAGAATATTTTTTTCACTTTGGAGTAGATGTAAGTAATTATAGATATTAAAAGTTATTAATCATAAAAGAATAAGAAATTTGACTATATTAAAATAAACTTGTGAGGTGTGATGGTGTATGCCTGTCACCCAAGCACTCTGGAGACTGAAGCTGAATGGCCTTGAGTTCAAGGCCACTTTGGACCTCATAGTGAGACCCCTATGTTAACAAATAAAATCGTGGTTGATGGGGAGGAGAGATGGCTCCGTAGTTAGGGACACTGACTGCTCTTGCAGAAGACCTGGATTGGCTCTCAGGCACCCTCACTGCAGCTCACAACCTCTGTGACTCTAGGGGATCCCACGGCCTCTTCCCTCCTTGTCAGGTTCTTCGTGCACGTGTACACAGACATGCCTGCTGACAAAACACCATACACACTGAAGAAACAGTCAGGGTGGGAGAGATGGCTTAGCTGGTGTTCCTGTTCTAGAAGACCCTGAGAGGCCAGGAGAGGGCACTGGAGTCCCTGGAACTGGGTTTCAAACCGTCTAGTGTCTGTGCTAGGAACTATGTGATTTAACCACGGAGCCACCTCTCCTGCCCCCACAGTTTTACATCTTCTTGATAAAGTCTGATATCTGGATCAGTTTTCTGGCCTCACATTTTGCTTCAATAATAAAAGAGAAACCTCCAGAGACAGAAGCTGAAGGTAAACGTGAAGTGCCCACTGAGGGGAAGTGGGCAGGGAACCAGTGATGTTCATGGCCCAAACTGTGCCCAATTTATGAAAAGTCATAATTATCTGTGACTGGAATATGGACATGATGGTGAGGGGATACAGGAAATCAAGAGATAGTTAGGCTGGGGGCTGACGGCAAATACATGTTAGACAAAGAATGTAGACCTTGACAGTAGAGGTGAAATGGAGCCGTTAACGCAAACATTCTTCCTATTTTCCAAAATAGTCCATGTTTATTAGCAAATATTAAGAGAAACACAAATAATAAAAGCCATTTGACAATCCCAAATCCTCTTATGTGGAGAGACATCCAGTGATGGCCTCCAGGAGGAGAGGAGAAGGGCTCAACAAAAGCAGCAGAGGAGCAGAGTGTGCTGGTGGACACCTATAATCCCAGCATTCAGAAGGCCGAGGCAGGAGGACGGAGGCAGTTTAGACTACATAGCAAATTCATGGCTAGCCTGGTCTACATGGTAAGACTCTTATCTCAAAAATCCAAAAACAAGCCAGGCATAGTAGTGCATGCCTTTAATCCCAGAACCTGGGAAGCAGAAGCACGGGGATCTCTGTGAGTTCCAAGGACATCCTGGTCTACACAGTGAGATCCAGGACAGCTAGAGCTACATAGTGAGACACTGTCTCAAAACAAAATACAAAGGCCAACAACAAAAAGGGGAAGGTGAAGGGATGGAGATGTTTTAAATATAATTTAAAACAAATCTGCTGGGTATGATGGTCTATCCATCTAATTCCAGCACTGGGGGAGGCTGGGCAGATCTCTGTGAGTTCAAGACCAGTTTGGTCTACATAGTGAGTTTTAGGACAGTTAGGGCTGTTTAAAGAAAGAAAAGAAAAAAATAAAGATGTATTTTTAAATAATTAATTTTAGGCTGGGCGGTGGTGGCGCATGCCTTTAATCCCAGCACTCGGGAGGCAGAGGCAGGCAGATCTCTGTGAGTTCGAGGCCAGCCTGGTCTACAAGAGCTAGTTCCAGGACAGGCTCCAAAGCTACAGAGAAACCCTGTCTCCAAAGACCAAAAAAAAAAAAAAGGTAAGATTTTAGGCCTGGGATGTAGCTCAGTGGTAGAGCACTTGACCAATGGGCACGAGGCTCTGGGTTTGGGCCGTAATGCCTCTAAATACATAGAATTCCGATTTTCTGAGCAGGAGCACTGGATCAGCGTTGCCACAGTATTTTTAACTAGACATGGATCTTTTGCTTGTGTGTGCGTGCGTGCGTGCGTGCGTGTGCGTGCGTGCGTGCGTGTGTGTGGTGTGTGTGTATGTTGCTCAAGTGCCACAGCATGCATGTGGAGGTCAGACCACAGTGACTTGCAAAAGTAGTTGTCCCCTTCTGCCATGTGGGGTCTGGGGATCCAACTGAAGTCGACATGTTTGGTGGCAAGGCTGTTACCGCTGGGCCATCTCACCCGCCCTGTTTTTCTCCTCCTCCTCTTTTAAACGAAGTGTAACTGTAGATGAGGCTGAGCAGGGACTTGGGCTCCCCCTGCTTCAACCTCAAGTGCTGGGGCTGCAGATGCGCTGGTCCACGCCTGGCTTGCAAGCAGTTTTTGAGAAGTATAAACACACTACATGCCAGTAAGCCATTACTATTTTCAGTCTCATTACTATTTTTCAGTCTTATTCACTTTGTAGGCAACTCGCGGCTGAGAGGCACAGGTAGCTAGAATCCGCTGCAGGATGATTTCCTCTCAGCCTTCACTTTGCTGATTGCTCAAAAACCACGAACAGAAACCAGAAAACCCCCTCCCCGCAAACAACCCTTTATCTATTTGCCCCGCTTGCTTTTCTGAAGATGGACAAGGGTCTCCCAAACCGAGGAAAGATTTTTTTTCCTTAGAGACATTTACGGAGCTCCTGGCTACAGCAGAAGCTGGAGGTGTACAGATGACTGCACATCGCCTCTGCCACCAGGACCATGAAGTCGCTCCACAGAGAGAGTCTGCAGTGCGCCGGGAGTACCAGCTGCTGCCCTCTTTCGGGGTAGCACATGCCGCAGAGGCCGCCGTGTTTGGGCTCCGGAGGCCGACGTGGTCAAAGTTAGGAGGGCAGCCCTTTGCCATTCCCTTCTGCAGTCTACAGAAAAGGTCCTTTTCCACTGCTACAACACATCAACCGCAGTGAAGACGCGGCGGACAGAACGTCGTTCTATTTTAAGGACCCAGTGCGTCCCCAAGCGGAGGTACAGCGGCTGAACTGCAGGGGAAGCGCGGAAAAGCGCTTTAAGTCACGCCTTCTAAGGGGCGGGGCTATCTCAGGCCTCGCCCCCTCTGGACTCCATTTCCGACGCAACCTAGTCGTGCGGCTCCGATTGGCTGGTTTCTGAGCGTGAGGACGTCGCGTCGTGGGGCGGGGCGGACGAGCGGTGTCTGTCAGGGCCTGAGCTCTACGCCCCCGACCGCCGCCCCCCTCCCCCGCGGTCGCGTGGTTGCCACCTCTCGCTTCCCTTGCCGGGGGACAGGTGACGGCCGGGGCTCCGGGTGGCGGCGCAGCCTCCGGGCATCTGTCCGACAGCCGCCTCTCCGAGCCAGCCGCCGTCCTCGAGCGGGTCCCGGCCGCGGGAAGATGGCGGCCGCGCCCCGCGGCGTCTGGGAGCAGCGGCTCCTGGGCTGTGGGTCGGGACCCCTGGCGCGGCTGCTCGTCCTTGCGCAGGCGCTGCTGCTGCTGCTGCTGCTGCCCGCCGCCCGGGCAGGCCTGTGCCCGGCACCCTGCGCCTGCCGCCTTCCCCTGCTGGACTGCAGCCGCAGGAGGCTGCCCGCGCCCGGCTGGAGGGCACTGTCAGGCCCGCTGCCCCCCGACACTTCCAGCCTGTGAGTAGAGGGCCCGAGGGGCGCGGTCCCGGTCGCCAACCCGGGTTCTGAAGGCAATTGCCCTGCGGAGATTGTGAACTTGGAGTGTTAGCTTTGCCGGGACTCGTGGGAAGTTTGGGACTAAGATCGGGGGCCCCGGGGAGTTGGTGATGTTCTGGGCTGCAGATGGTTAACGTTGGACTCGGGCATCCTGGGCACAGCGGGTGCTCTGGGTGGCCTTGGGCCGGCTCCAAGCGCGAAACCCTCTTTGGGCTGCATCATTTTTGTGTTCCAGCTTGACTGGTCCTTGGGCGGGCACGTGATGCAAACACGATCTCTCCCAAAAGACACACGAGCTCTCTTTTGTCCCCAGGTCTCCCATTGGCTCATTATATGCTCCAGGTTGAATACTTGACGGGGTTGAAAAACCTCATCAGGCATAAGGAAGGTCATTGCCGACCCCGAATATTTTTGTAAGCCGTCAGTTTAAAGAAGGGAAAGATTTTTTTCTTCCCAAATCACGATACTTAGTTTTCACTATATTGCTTTGAGGCAGAGAACCTTCACATCAGATCTCTTTGTTTATATATGAGAGTCCAATACAGTGAGTGGTTGAGTAGATTCAGGAGTCCGACTCCATATCCTGACAAACTTGTATTAGCTAGTGGCACCTGGAGCGCTCATTGGTCTGAGTCAGTAGGTATTAAATACAACGTAGGTATTAAATACTGTAATTACGGGACTTCTTAGCCACCATCATACAGTTATGTATTTTTGCCACTAGCTGAGCGACGTGCTTATTAATTGTCTTCTAGTTACCGCTGAAAAAGAGTTATCACTGAAAATGCTTTGGGGTGTAATTAAAATATGAAGAATGGTTGGGTTGTCATTGAAAATAGAATGCAGGTGGAACGTCTGCATTGCAGAGGTTAAGTATAGATTTGCAGTATGACTTATAGGGTAGAATAGAGTGGGAAGAAGCTAACTCGTGTATTCATTGAGAAAGTTAGCAACTGCTACCGTAAGCGTAGAATTGGAATATAGTAACACAGCTTCTGCCGTTCTTATGGTGGTGACAGCTGTAGCGAATTCTAGTTTTGTTGACCCAGAATTTAAGATTCTTATCATGTAGTGTAGTCTGAATTAGCATAGCATCTTCCTTATACAGCAGGTGTCTTTTTTTCGAAGAAATTGTTGAGACAACTACCTGATTATGCTAGACTGTTTAAACGTAAGTGTGAACACAGTGTGACTTAATGTAACTGTCATTGAAATAAATATGGCCTACTTTTGGAGATCCTTCGTACAGGCTTGCCGAGCATGCTTGTTTGACATGCGTGAAGGCCGGGGTTTGATCACTAGCACTGAAAAAGAAAATCATTAGTAGGTAAACATTAGAAGTAATGTTACCAGAGGCTGACATTTAGTTGTTTGTTTTGAGAGGATGCATTCAGGTAGCCCAGGCTGGCCTTCAGCTGTCTGTCCTCCTGCCTGAGTTTACGCAGTGCTGCACCATCATTCCCAGTTTGCAGTCAGAAGATTTAAATGTCCGTAATGAAACTGACATTTTCAGTTGGAGTGGAATGTCTCTGAGAATGATTCTCTTAACAGAAATGGAGTCTTCTTCCATTAGCACAAAAACTCATAAGACCGCTCAGGATAGAATTGTATTAAGTCCAGGCTGAAGCATTCTTCAGCAATTGCTATTAGCTACATAACCGTCAGGTATACTTAGGGCTCCTTATGTTATCTTATATTTTTTTTCAGTGCCGGGTATGGAATCTAGGTTTTAGGCATGTTAGACAGCTGTTGTCTTACAGAGCCACACCTCAAGCACAGCTCTGATTTCTTTTTAAATTTATTAGGTATGGTCTTTATGATTATCTGTCTTAGCAATTCTCTAAAATATTTGATTTTTCAAAGTTGGGCACAGAACTTGATGTCGTGTTTTATTTAATTAAGCATATACCCATATTCATAAAGTGAAGGACCAGGTAATATTGTAACTTCTTTTCTTTTTTAAAAATATTTTATTGTATTTTTTTATTGTTTTGTATGTATGACCATGTGTGGAGGCCAGAGGATAACTTGTGGAAGCTGGTTCTCCCCTTCTAACGTAGGATCCCAGTGGATCAGACTTTTGCTCTCAAGCTTAATGGCAGATACTCTCATTCACAGTCAGGTTCTCAGCCTCCCTGACGCTGTGACACTTTAATACAGCTCCTCATGTTGTGATGACCTCAACCATAAAATGATCTTCTTTGCTACTTCATAATTGAAATTTTGCTACTGTTATGAATCATAATATAAATTGTGTTTTTTGATAGTCTTAGGCGAACCTCTGAGAAGGGTCTTTTGATTCCCCCCAAAAGAGTTGTGACCCACAGTTTGAGAACTGTTGCTTTTAGCCATCTTACCAACACAAAGGTATAGCCCAGGCTAACCTGGAACTTGTGGTCCTTCTACCTCTGCTTCTGCCTTTTCAGCCTGTCCTACTTGTGTGGATCATCACAACTGGCTGAGCTTTGTATTGTCTCTATAGCTCTCCTTTTTCAGAGCACCATGTAGTTGGTGCTATGGTTAGAATATGAAGTATCTCCCATAGGCTCACATGGTGAGAACTGGCATTGTTTCCAATCCCTTTCTGTGTCTGCCTGCTTTCTGCTGGTTGGGGTTTTGTTTTGTGTGTGTGTGTGTTGTTGTTGTTTGTTTGTTTGAGACAGGATCGTATTGTATAGTTCTGGCTGGCCTGAAACTCCCTCCAAGGACTAGAACTCACCCAAGTTTACCTGTCTCTGCCTCCCAAGTGTGAGTCACCACCCCTGGGGGGGATTGTAAGGTTTGTTTGTTTAATTACATTTGTTTGTTTATTGAGTGTATTGGATGGGCATGTACATGCTCTGATGCATACGTGGAGGTCGGACAACCTATAGAAGTCAGTTCTCTTCTGCCATGTGGGTCCCAGGTATTGAATTCCGGGTGTCAGCCTTGGCAGCCAGCACTTTTACCTGCTGAGTCATCTTACTGGTCCCTCATTCTGCTTTCATTACAATAACTAAGACTTGTTTCCATTTGTTCCTTTAGAATAGTTGTAAACAGGTTAATTCTTTACTACATAGAGAACATTAGTTTCTGTTGAATAACTCTAGCTAAGTCATTCATCAAGTTTCCATAAACTTACAGTTTGAACATTGTTCAAAAGTCCAAAGTCATCTGGGCCGTAGTTGCACATGCATTTAATCTCAGCACTCAGAGGGCAGAAGCAGGTAGTTTCTTGAGTTTGGGGCCAGCCTTTAGCACAATTAATAAAAACCCAGAGACAGAAATTGTTTAAGACAGCATCACCCTGAAGGTTAGAAATGCAAAGCAGCCTGCAGCTGGGTCTCACCTCCACCTCAGTCTGCAATGGCGGTCTTGCCTCCTGGAATCTCAGGATGAGACTGTGTGAGAGCTATCTCCTCCCATCTTATATTCCTCTCTAGTGCTGGGATTAAAGGCGTGCACCACTACCACCTGTTCTGTGGCAAACTACTGTGGCTACTGGGATTAAAGGTGCGTGTCACCACTGCCTGGTCTGTAAGGCTGAGCAGTGCAACTGTTTTACTCTCTGAACTTCAGGCAAACTTTATTTATTAAAATACAAATGAAATATCACTGCACAGCCTGGTCTATAGATTGAGTTCCAGGACAGCCAGAGATACACAGAATCCCTGTCCTGAAAAACAAAAACAAAACAAACAAAAAGTCCAAAGTTTCATCTAAGGCCAAGGAAGTTTTAATTGGGAGCCTCTTGCAAAATCAAAAAACAAGATTCTTACTTCTAATGTATAATGGAATAAGTATTATTCCTAAAGGGGAAATGATACATAACAAAAGAAATCAGACCAAAGGAAGACTGAATCACTTGTCAGGCAGACACCTGACCTTGTAGCTCCATGTTGTTTCTGGGACTGTGATAGCATCTTCAGTTCTCCAGTGGGCTTGGGTAGCACCATATTTCCTTAGATACATTGCATAGGAGACATATGGTCTTTCCATTGGGCCTGCTTCATTTGGTGCCTCCACTTTTCCTTGTTGAACTTAACACATTTCTGGCATCACCAGTATCTTAGGTTCTCCATTGCACCTTTGGTTCCCTCTTCACAGATAGATGCATAGCAACCTACTTATGGTATCCCTGCAGGGGATTTGATCCTGCTATAGTTTTCCTGGCCTGGCTTTCTGGAACCTTGACTCAAGCCTCCAAGACTTCCCACTCTTGCGTTCTGTGTGCTTGTAAAACTAGTACCTACCTACCTAACCCTGTTAGACCACAGCTGTAGGGGCTGTTGAGTGTTTGCTTAGCTGAAAATATTTATTTTCTGTGTGACTGTATTCTCAGTTCAGGTATTCTCTTTTCAAATGAATTTCATTTTTACAAGTTGGTGCCTTTGATGAATGGTGTCTTCCACTCAAGGCATCTTTCCTGTTGTCCCTGTGTAAAGTGTGTAATTTTTCCTTAATGGTGCCTTCTCAACAAATATAGCAGATTTGTTCATACTCTTTTCATGGCTTTAAGCAGGTTCGTGTTCTTTTCCTGATTCAACTGCTTATTTTCCATATCCTGTCCACTTTCTGATTTGAATTCTCACTATAAACTTTCCTAAGCATACTAAGAAGTAACTCTGACCCAGTCTGAATGTATGCTGTTTTAAAATTTCTTCCATCAAACTTAGTCAATTATTTTGAATTCAGCCTCACCAAAAATTTCAAAACACAGGCAGAATGCAGCCATGTTCCTTGTCAGAATTTGTAATGTGACTGCTGTCTAGTCTAATTTCCAATAGAGTCCTTGTTCTCTGAAGCTTTATGAGCATAGCCTCTACTGTTTATACTTTTATCAGCATTTTGGTGGTATCAGTGTGTGGCTCACTAACCTGTGTGTCTTAATGTTCTAGAGCTTCTCTAAACCATAGTTTAGAGAAATTATTTCTCTTTTCTCCTGCAGACCAGTTTTAAGGCCCACAAAACAAGATCAGCATATTGTAACAACAGCTCTATCCACCCCCACCCCCAAGACAGGGTGTCTTTGTGTAGCCCTGGCTGTCCTGGAACTATTTCTGTAGATCAGGCTGCCCTTGAACTCACAGAGATCCTCCTGCCTCTGCCTCCAGAGTGCTAGAATTAAAGGTGTCCACCTCGGCCTGGCTAGCCCCACTTCTTAGTATGAATTTTTTATACTTTTCTTGTTGCTAAGCCCAATTACCTGGCGTGTATCAACTTAAGGGAGGAAGGATTTGTTTTGCCTCATGTTCTGAGAGATGCAGTCTATTATGGAAAGGAAGACTCCGTGGCAGAAGGAGCACGCAGTGGCTTGCTCATAGCTAGGTGGACCAGAAAGCAGAGCTTTTTGTTGTTTGAGACAAGGCCTTGCTAAGGAGTTCCATGCTGTCCTCAAACTCGTGAGTCTTCAACTTTTGCCTCCTGAGTGCTAAGATCATGCTGTGAACCATCACATTGGACGCTAGTATGTCTAATTTTGACTTGTGGCATTCTGTGTCATTATGTTGCTGCTCAAAAGTTTAGAATTTGAAGCATTTTGGATTTTTTGGTTAAGAATGTTCAACCTGTGTTTTTAAATCCTTCCACTTATATGTATATCCAGTGTTAGTGGAGAACCATTTAGTCAAAATGGTTTTAGAGTGCTAGGACTTTGTGCCTGCTAGGCAAGTCCTCTGAGCTCTGTCTGTAGCCCAAATTGTCATTGCCTCTTAAATGCGAATTTAGGAGATCCGTTTTTACTTAGGTCTTCAAAAATTCCTTTATGCTTTGGAGAACCCACTTAAGTACTAATCAGTGTCCCAAGCATGTTCTGTTTTTATTAAAAATACTTTGTAGGGGGCTGGAGAGAAGGCTCAGCAGTTGAAGTCGCTGGCTGCTCTTGCAGAGTAGCATTCAGTTCCCAGCACTCAAGTGGCAGGTGACAACTGTCTGTGACTCTAGTCCTAGGGGATCTGATGCCTCTTCCGTTTGTTCACAGGTCCCAAGCTTGCTCCTGATACGTAGATATGCATGCAAACAAACACCATGTGCACAAAATAAATTTAAAAATAATAAATCACTTTGTAGTTCTAGTATACAGCATGCATAAACAAGGGAGTAATCAAGCTCTTAATTTTTATTACTATAATTGCATAGTTTCCTAATGCTTGAAAATACATTTCTCTCAACTTAGTAAATAGGATATGTTTTTATTTTTAATTTGTGTGTGTGTGTGTGTGTGTGTATGTATGTGTGTTTGTTTCTGTACAAGTGCCTGGAGGTTGAAGGCATCAGATCTCCAAGAAGCTGGAGTTACAGGGTATCATGAGCTGCCTGATGTTAGTGCTAGGAATTGAACTCAGGTCCTCCTGAAGAGCACTGTGCACCCTTTAAGACAAGGGCTGACCATCTATTCAGCCTAATCTTAGAGTTCTAAAATTTTATATATTTTACATGTTTTGTTCTTGATTTATTTTTATGAGAGAGGGAGAGAG
The DNA here is from genome assembly GCF_037038515.1 of Microtus pennsylvanicus. Classification (NCBI taxonomy): domain Eukaryota; kingdom Metazoa; phylum Chordata; class Mammalia; order Rodentia; family Cricetidae; genus Microtus; species Microtus pennsylvanicus. Next base: position 110,154,426 of record NC_134585.1, read on the forward strand.
AGAGTGCAAGATTGTTCTACATTATTTCTTGAGGGAGGGACTCTTAGTAAACCAAGATCTGGTTGTGCTAGCTAGCTTGCTGGGGGAACTCCTGTCTCTGCCTTTGGGGACTGGACTTACAGATGGACCAGCAGACCCAGACAACATTTATGTGGGTTCTGGGGCTCAGAACTCCAGTCTTTAACCTTGCCAAGTACTTTAACTGCTGAGCCATCTTCCCAACTCTGCTTTATTCTTTAAAGTCCTCGCCTAATGAAAAACTGACATTTAACCAATGGAGAAAGATCATATTAAAAGCTTAGCAAAAATGTTTTAAAGAAGGGCTGTGAATGTGTTCTTATGTTTTCTTTAGTGTGCCAAAGTAAATGACTCAACTTATTTTCTATTACTCTAGTCATGAAAAACGTTAGGTTGTTCAGTTGATACAAATAAAAAAAAAAAATCAAAGCAACTTAATTTTTCTCAAACCAAATTACTAGCTTTATATTTAGGACAATTCCTAGAAGAATGGAATAGTTTATAAACTTTTTAAAAAGAATGTGTATTCTTTACCCCTGCTTCCAAAAATATTATTAATGTCATATTATTTATATAAAAATATGATTATGTTACTTGTAATATTATTTTATATTACAGTATATAACTTACTATTATATTATTTGTAAAATAGTGCCAGGATAACTAGTGATGAACAATTTTACAATTAAGTGATGAGCAGTTTAATAGCAGAAAGTACACTGTAGAAATAATTGAAAACTAAATACTGTTTCTTTTGGGTTTCTCTTATTTTGTTTGTAATATATTTGTTTCAAAATACTATTTCATCTTACTCATATAACTTAAATCATGGCTAGTTTCATTGGAAAATGTATAGATAATTCTGAACATGCAAGTCTTTCTTTGGGACACTGTTAAACCTGGTGCTGGGTTAACTGTGTTGCCATTGAAAGACTAGGAGATGAACTTAGTGGGTAAGAGTGCTTGCTGTGAAAGCAAGGTGACCTGAGTTAAAATCTCCAGAACTCATTTAAAAGCTGGGCATGACTGTACATGGCTGTGACATCAGTGTATTGGGTGGAGACAGGTGGATCCCAGGAGCCGGACAGCCAGCCAGTCTAGTTGAAATGGCGAGCTTCAGGTTCAGGTTCAGGTTTCTTAAAAGGTAAGATGGAGAAATATGGTGAAATGGCTCAGCAATTGAGATAATTTAAATTCCTCCCACAACATAATAAAAAAATAAACAAAACCTATGTTTGTTATTGAGGAATCACGAGTTATTTTAGTGATGAGAAACCCAGTTGATATGTGACTTTGTAATTAGATCTTCACCACATGTTATTTATTTGAATTAAAATAAAAGAGTTTTGGCCTGAATATGTGTGTAGACCTGATGTCCTGATGTGCGTCTGTGTGGTACATAAGTGTGGAGGTCAGAGAACAGCTTTGTGGAATCTGTTCTTTCCTCTACCTTGGGTTCCAGGGATCAACTTAGAACTTAGGTTGTCGGGCTTGTGCAGCAAGTGCCTTTACCCACTGAGCCATCTCACCAGCCCTTAAACGAAGACTTTAAGTGGTAAGATAGCTTTTGTTTTGCTTTTTGAGACAGGGTTTCTCTGTCTCTGTCTGTCCTGGAACTTACTTTGTAGACCAGGCTGGCCTCCAACTCAAAGATCCACCTGTCTCTGCCTCCTGAGTGCTGAGATTAAAGGCGTGCACCTCCACTGCCTGGAAATAGCTTGTTTTTAATGTCTATTTCACATTTAAAAGTTTTGACTTCATAATAATAGTCTCCGAAAAAGACATGAACTCAATTGATTCTCAGAAATGCTCATAAATAATGGAAAATGTATAGTATAGGATATTATATATATATTATATGTGTAGAATAGGATATAATCAACAGCATTGTCCCATTATTTTTAGACTGTTTTGTTGTCTCTCCTTTTGATTTTTGTTTTGTTTTGAGATACAATCTTACTATATGTTGTCCAATTTACAGTCTTCCTGCCTTGGTCTCAGAGTGCTGGGACTGCAGGTGTGTATCACTACACCTAGCCTGTTATTTTTTAAAAGATGTATTTTATTGTTTTAAATTATGTGTGTTTGTGAGTGACTCTCCCTCCTTCAGTTGTAGGTTGTCAGTAGCTCCTCTGCTGAGGTTGGGCATGATGTTAGGGGTGCTCCTCCGCATTCGTGCTGGAATTTTGGCTGGTAAGATTTTGTGCAGATAGCACAGCAGTTGCAAGTTAGTGAGTGCTATAGCCATATCATGTCTGGAAGTTAGCATTTCATAGTTCTCCTCTCCATCCACTAGCTCTCCTTGGAGATGCTCTCTGAGCCTTGGATAGCTGTGTGGGAGTGGGGAGGTTGATGGATGGCTCATCCGCAGCTGAGCACTTAGTTACTTAGGCCTTTGACCACTAGGATGCGTTTGTTTTTAAGCAGGTTTTTTTCATGGTCAAATTTTAAAATAGAATGGAGACATTTGAAGTGGGAAAGTAAAAGTTCTTTAGTCACAGTTAAGAAAAAACACTGTTATTTGTTGGGTAGGCGTTTTACAGATGGATCTTTTTCCTTTTGAAACATAAATGAAGCCACTGTGTAGTTTTTATAAATATGTGTTGTATATTTTAACTGGCTCCAGAGAACTCTGTAGGATGGAATTTTCGTAAGTTATTTAACTTCTCTCATCTTGATAGCATGTAGGTTTCATTTATGATTTTTTTAATACAATAACTTCTTGGTAGATAGTTTTCCAAGATTGTATGATTGTATATGTATAATAGATTCTTAGAAATGGTGTTAATGGGAATATGATATTGGTGTGTACCCTAATATATTGACAAAGTCTTTGGTGGGCTATCTTTTTACTGCTATCTTTTTTATAGAGTCAGAGTTCAGAATCAATATATAGATATGGCTTTAATATTTTATTTATTTATTCGTTTTTTTGAGACAAATTTCTCTGTGTAGCCCTGGCTGTTTGGAACTCACTCTGTAGACCAGGCTTGTCTCTAACTCATAGAGATCTGCTTGCCTCTGCTCCTGGCTGAGTCCAATGATTCTTGAAAACAAACAGATCATTGACACAGAAGTGGACATACCTGACTGAGCAGAAGAAAACTCCTGTATCTTTGTGGCTACAGAAATTCTTGTAGTGCCTTGCAGAGCTTGTGACTTCTCTGGGCATTCTGTAAATAATTTACAGCCCGAGAGCACTGCACAACCACAGTAATGGCACCTCAGGCTTTGGATGATACCGAGCACTTTAATAATTCATTGGTTATCGCAGCTGCTTCCCCGTAGCATGAGTGGGAGGGGAATCTACAACTCGGAGCCATAAAGCCTTCACTGAGATGTTTACACTACAATTACAGGAAAGGTTACTATTGTTAAGTACATTTTGGGGATAGTTGAAGGGAACAGATGGAGCTTTCATAATCATAGCAGTGTCGGGGATGCCTTACCAAACCCTTACTCCTCCTGGTAGTTATTTTCTTATTATGTGTATGTTTGCATATGTGTGAACATATGTATCTGTGCAAGTGTTGGTGCACATGATTGAGGAGGCCCAAGGTTGGTATTGGGAGTGTTTCTTTGAGCAGGTGTCCCTCAACTGAACTCAGAACTCAGCTAGCCAGGTTGTTCTTGGGATCCTGTCTTTGCCTTTTGAGTGCTGGAATTATAGGTGGGCTTCTGGGCCTACATGGCATTTGTGTGGGTATTGGGGATCCAAATCCTGTTCTTTATGCTTGCATGGCAAGCATCTTTTCTAATGAGTCATCTTCCCAGGTTGTTTGTAGTCTAACTCTTGATTGCTCTCCTTCCTACTGGAGAGATGGCTCAGAGGTTAAGAGCACTGGCTGCTCTTCCAGAGGTTCTGAGTTCAATTCCCAGCAACCACATGATGGCTCACAACTTTCTGACTCCAGTTTTAGGGGATCAGGCACTATCACACAGATATACATGCAGGCAAAACACCAATGCACACAAAATGAAAATAAATTGTTAAAATTAGAAATATAGTTTGATGTCAGTACCATCAATTGAAAAATAATAACGATGCTTAGAGTGTAAATAAGTTACACTCTTAAATGAAAGTGGCCAAGATATGCAGGCTTGAATCTAGCTCAAAAACTGCTCTGCTGTGATAGAGACATCATTCAAACCCGCAGGCACTTGCCAACTGCCTGTTGCGGCACAGTGAGATAAATTGATCTGTAGTGTTTCTCCAGTGTGTCCCTATTGCTAGACATATAGTAAGTCTCTTGGGCAAACAGCTTGTGTGGACTACATTCTATCCACTGTAACATTGTAAAGACAGGAATCATCCACGTGAATTTTAAAAGGACTGTTCAAAAGTTTAAGCTCAGGATGAACTTTAGTGAAATTTCTACTCTAACTACTTGTCTGAGATGGAAAGAAATTTTGAATAAATAGCTTCTCTACTTTTAGTTGTGTAACTTTGGGTTGACAAGCTATTAGTTTGCATGCTTGGCAAATGTGAGGATTGTAAATATATTTGTCTTGTAGTTTTGTGCTAATTTAGCTAGTTGTACACAGAAGATTGTCCACCACTTAATAAATATTAAGCTAAAACTGTCACCATCATCAACATAATTTGAATGAGATTTATTACCTTTTCCAGAAGCTGAATAGCTCCTTTTAAGAAGACCCAATTCCCTGAACGATGCAATTAGTTTCGTTTGCTTGCTTTTTGAGATTGGGTCTTGCTATGAGCACAGGTCAGCCTTACATGCTAGTGTTAGCCTTTGTGTATCACCATTGCATATGCAACTCAGTTCAAGTTTTAGTATAGAAACACTCATTTTGACTTGTGACTTCTACCTTCAGATTTGTTTACAGCTAATCTGGCATTATATAATCACTACAAGAGATAAAGAAACTCATTGTTAAGTGAAGAAAGCAAGGGACCAAATGTCCAATGTGGTCCAGTGAACCAAACGTGCATTATCATCTGTGTATGCATAAAACATTTGGAGGGCTGCAATCACACAGTAGTTTCATTTGTTGCTATTGGAAAAAGACAAACTGTTAGGAAGCTGGTGACAAGGATTGAAGACTTTCTATTCTTTTATACTTAACTTTTTTGGGGGGGTGGGGACAGGGTCCCAGTTTCTCACTATGTAGCCTTATAGTCTGGAACTCACAGAGATACAGAAATCTGTCTACTTTTGCCTTCCAAGTGCACCACCACACCCAGCTTGTTTGTTTTTGAGTCAAAATTTTTGTTATACAGCCCAGGTTGGATTGAGGTTTATGTTCCTCCTACCTCAGCTTTCCAAGTGCTGAGATTATGGGTATGGATCACCATAGTTGGCTTTTGCTTTTATTATGGAACCATATTAATATATTCTAAATTACTACAAACACATTGAAAATTGAAAAATATTAAATCTGTTTTGAAATTTGGATGGACTTATTCATAAGCATTTATTTTGGTAATGATGAAATTCAGTTGCACTTTTTTTTTCTTTTTGAGACTACTATGTAATTTTGACTGTCCTAGAGTTTACTGTGATACCAGGCAAACCTCACGTTGGCTGAGCCTCCTACTTCTACCTTCTTAGTGCTGAGAATTACAGACAATTCAGTACCATGCCCTGTATTCACACTTAGGGACTGGTGAGGTAGCTCAGAGGTTAAGGACACATACTACTCTTGAAGAGAGGAATCTTGCAAAGGACCATAGTAAGTGCCTATAACCCTATCTTCGGTCTGGCCTAAAACTTCTGCCTCTGTCTGAGTAGTCTGCCTCCTGAGTGCTGGGATTAAAGGCGTGTACACCTGGCTAAAATGAATCTTTAAAAATTTACTTTTAGTAGGACTTCCAGTATTTCCATTTTAGTTTTGTACTTCCTCCCTTCCTTGGACACATTAGGGAGTGCCTGGATCTTGGTCTCTCTAACACTGATATATCTATATAGCTCACGTTTTGTTTTATTTTTTTTTTATTTATTTTTTTGGTTTTTTGAGACAGGGTTTCTCTGTGGTTTTGGAGCCTGTCCTGGAACTAGCTCTTGTAGACCAGGCTGGTCTCGAACTCACACAGATCCGCCTGCCTCTGCCTCCCGAGTGCTGGGATTAAAGGCATGCGCCACCACCGCCCGGCTTTGTTTTATTTTTATGTGAGGTTCAGCTTCCACCACTAAGCTATGTATATTTGTCTTTTTCAGGGATTTGAGTCATAACCGGTTGTCTAACTGGAACATCAGCTTGGAATCACAAACATTACAAGAAGTGTAAGTTATTTTTATTTATTTACTATTATGATCTTTGAAATAACCCAATTATGAATTTGAGTATTTTTTGGTGTATGTTTGTGTTTTGCCTGTGCTCTTGGACGTGCTTGTGGAGTCCAGAGATGAACATTAGGTGTCTTCCTGAATTGCTTGCCTACCTTTTTATTTAAAATAATGTTTTTATTTATCCTTTGAGAATTTTATATATTTTGACTATAATGGATTAAATAAAAATGCTGCAGGATCCCTGGCAGTTGCATAAGCAAAAATGCTGCAGGTCTCCAAGCAGTGGCAGCAGGCCACATGGCGGCAGGCAGTGGTTCTGAGAGCAGCCAGTCCCAGGCAGGGACGGTGCAGTTCCCTGAGTGGCTGCAGCAGGCCACAAGGAGAGACAAGATAGATGGGCACACCATAAGACCAGGCCGCAGGTCTCCGAAGGTGGCTGGTCCCAGGCAGGGAGCCCACGTGGTGGTAGGCGAGAGACAAAGACATGGATGGGCACACCATGCAGAGTGAAGTTGGATATTTATTTAGTGGGTTATGGAGGGGAAAGGGAGAAGGGGAGAAGAACAGAGAGGCAGAGAGAGAGAGAGAGAGAGAGAGAGAGAGAGAGAGAGAGAGGAGAGGAGAGGAGAGGAGAGGAGAGGAGAGGAGAGGAGAGGAGAGGAGAGGAGAGGAGAGGAGAGGAGAGGAGAGGAGAGGAGAGGAGAGGAGAGGAGAGGAGAGGAGAGGAGAGGAGAGGAGAGGAGAGGAGAGGAGAGGAGAGGAGAGGAGAATGAATTACATTGGCCATATTCTTTCCCTTCCTCCAAATCCTCCTAGATCCTCACACATCTCCCCACCCAACTTCATGTTTTTTTCTCTCTCTTTCTTGTTTTTGACTTTGTTCTTCTTTTGAAACAGGGCTTTTCTGTGTAGCCCTGACTGTCCTGGAATTTACACTGTAGCTCAGGCTGGCCTTGAACTCAGAGATCCGCCCCACCCCTTGCTTTTACCTCCTGAGTGCTGGAACTCAGCTTGTAGACCAGTCTGGCTTTGAATTCACAGAATCCACTTGCTTCTGCACCTAATCAGTGCTCTTTCTCTCTCTTAAAAAACAAAGACTAAGCAAACAAATAAGCAAGCAAATAAAATCTCTAAACAAACATGGTAATTTGTGTTGGCTAGCTATTTCTGAACATGGAGCCTTCCTTGATGTGGTTGATGTACTCAATATCACTCCACTGAAAACAAACTGATTTTCTCTCCCAGCAGTTACCAATTGTAAACAGCTTTTTATCTTGGAGTGGGACTTTGTGTTCACGTTCCCAGGGGGTTTTGTTTGGTTTGAGCTTGTGCAGGTCTTGTGCATGCTGTTGTCTATGTGAGTTCGTGTGTACATTTGCCCTGTTTTGTGTTAGAAGACAGCTGTTTTCCTGAGGTCACCTGCCACCTCTGACTCTTAGGGTCTTTCTGCCCCTTCTTTTTCATGCATCCCTGAACCTTGATGGGAGGGGTATGATATAGATATCCCATTTAGGGCTGAGCATTCCAAAGTTTCTTACTCTCTGCACATTGATTACTATCTGCTTCAAGGAGAAGAAGCTTCTCTGATTAGGGTTGAGAGATACATTGATCTTTGGGTATAGCAGTATGTCATTAAGAGTCGTTTTATTGATGTGTTCATTTAACAGAATAGTAGTAGATTTCCCTCTAGGGCCTATGACCTGTCAAGCCTCAGGTTCTCGGCCTCATTCTACCTTAGTTTTTGAAACAGCAGCTCTCAACCTGGACCTCGCTGACTCAGCTAGATTGGCTGGTCATTCATACCAGGGATTTCTACTTCTTCCACCTCCATACTGGGGGTACAGATGTGTACTACTCTATTCAGCTTTACATTGGTGCTAGGGATCTAAATTTGATCCTTATGTTTGTATAGCAAGCACTTTGCTGCCTGAACCATTTCTCCAGTCTGAATTTGGGAATATTTAATCTAGAGATGCATGAAAAAAATTGAAAAAAGGGCTGGAGTGATGGCTCAGTGGTTAAGACTACTTGCTGTTCTTCCAGAGGACCGAGTTCCATTCCCAGCAGCCATGTGAGGCAGCTCGCAGCCGTGCTACTCTCCTATCACTGAGCTATATCTCCACCCTCCTCCTTTTTAAACATGTTTTTAAAGATTCATTTGTTTATTTACTAAGTATACAGTATTCTTTCTGCATGTGTGCCTGCTTGCCAGAAGAGGGCACCAGATCTCATTCTAGATGGTTGTGAGCCATCATGTGGTTGTTAGAAATTGAATCAGGACTTCTAGAAGAGCAGCCAGCAGCCAGTACTCTTAACCTCTGAGCCATTTCTCCAGCCCCCCTTTTTAAACATTTTTAAAATTAAAATATAATTACAGCACTTCTTAACTCCCTTAAAAATAAAACAATGTTTTTATTATTTTATGTGAATGGGTATTTGTGTACCTCATGCATGCAGGGTCCACAGAGGCCAGAACAGGAAGTCAGATACCCTGGAGCTGGAGTTCAGGGCAGTTGTGAGCTGTCATATGGGTGCTGGAATCAAACCTGGGATTTCTGGTAGAACATCCAGTGTTCTTAACAATGAAACCATGACTCTTTGGCCTTTCAACCCCTCTTCTTAAAAAGATGAAATCTTACTACATAGCTTCGACTGGTCTAGAATGTACTGTGTGGGCTGGCCTTGGACGTATGCATCCTCTACATCCATCTTCTAAGGTCTAGGATTGCTGGCGTGTGTCATCGTCATATCTGGAACAAGCCTTTGTAGTACTGATTTTTGTAGTTGTTGTTGCTATTGCTTTTTGAGACAGGGTCTTTTTGTTATGATCCAGGCCGACTTTGAACTTACATTCTCTTTTCTGTTTTTCCCAAGTAATGGCATTACAGGTGTGCTAAAAACACATCTAGCATTTAATACTGATTTTAATGGTAAGCCATTTACTATGGAGTAACACATTAAAATTTCTAAGTTCTCAGAGCTGGGGAGATGGCTCAGGTTAGTAGAGGACCTGACTTTGATTCCCATCATTCATATTGGGTGACTTACTACCACCTGTAACTTAAGCTTCAGGGGATGCACTGCACTTAATGTGTACAACCCTCTTCTTCTCATGTCATTAGAAATAATAAAAATCTTACATAAAAGAAGAAAAGTTCTAATTTCTCCAAAACCACATTTTATATTAGTCTAACTTATTCTGCGTCATAGACTTTTCCGAATTTGGATACACTAACATATTAGCAAAAAAAAAAAAAAAACAGAATTCAGGAGGTAATTTCTACCATTAAAATTTCAAAACTGTTTTCTCTTTTGCTTAGGAAAATGAATTACAATGAACTAACAGAGATCCCATACTTTGGAGAACCAACACCTAATATTACTCTGCTTTCACTGTAAGTTAAGACTTCATATTTTTTAAATTATGAACTGTATGTGTGTGTGTGTCTGTGTTTTGGAGAACCAACACCTCCTATCAATCTGCTGTCATTGGAATATAACAGTACCTGTTATTTGCTTTTAAAAAGTCCATACGTTTTCTTCTAATTGTTTAGTTTCCTTGTGGCCTGAAATGGGTCATTGGCAATAACTTCAGTGTAATCCTTGTTTTATAGAGTCCATAATTTAATACCAGAAATAAATGCAGAAGCACTTCAGCTTTACTCTGCTCTCGAGAGTTTAGACCTCAGTTCCAATATAATAACAGAAATCAAGACGTCTTCATTTCCTCAAATGTCGCTGAAATACCTGTAAGTAAAATAGAGACCTAGAGTTACTGAATTGATTAGAAGGATAATTTATTGAGTAAACTGCAAGGGAACAGTGGGCTGGCCACTGCCTGCTTTCTGGATTCTCTTTAAAGTGCATTTCTGTAATTCTTTGGTTAACCACATTCCCTCAAATGTCTGCTGTTTATTTAATTTTGATATTCATGTGTAAAATAAGCTTAGTTTTGGGCTTTTGGAGTTATTTATTCTTCTACTTCACCCGAAAAGAAAGAGTACTCTGTTGTCAGAAAAAAAATTACTAGGCATTGAGAGCAAAGTTTGAGATTTGTAACATTGATTTGTTTGTTATTGTACATGGGGTGATGTAATATCTTACAGTGAGAGTGTGACAGTCAGAGGACAACTCTGTGCAACTGTGTTCTGTCTTCCACCTCTGTCTCTCTCCTCCCTCCCTCCTGCCTTCCTTCTTCCTTCCTTTGCTTGCTTTTTTTTCTTTCTTTTGGTTTTTTGAGACAGGGTTTCTCTGTGTATCCCTGCTGTCCTGGAACTGGCTCTGTAGACCAGTCTGCCCTTGAACTGAAGAGATCCCCCTGCCTCTGCCTCCCTAGTGCTGGGATTAAAGGCATGCGCTAATAGTGCTCGATTTTTTCTTCCATCTTTATTTGTTTCCCGGAGATGGAACTCAGGTTGTTAGGCTTGTTTGGCAAGGGTTTTTCTATGCTAGGCCATCTTTTCAGCACAAGATTTAGTTTGAGAGTTTTTCATTTTGGTACTGGGAACCAAATCAGTATCTTGTCACACTCGGCAGTTGCTGTCCCATGAGTCACACCTCCAGTCCTAATCAGCAGTTTTGTAAAAAGTAAACTAGGAATGCTTTGTTATTGTTTGTTAAATAGTAGCTTATCCTGTGTAATGATGATGTTAGTTAGCTTGCATGCCAGTTTCTAAAGCATACTCATTCACACTACCTTGTAACATCCTAAATGAAGTAGACCTTTACTTTTTCTCCATTTGTTTTGAGACAGGGTTTCACTATGTTTTCCTGGCTGGCCTGTGACTTATCAGGTAGACCAGGCTGGCCTTAAACTCATAGAGACCCATCTGCCTCTGTCTTATAAGTGCTGGGATTAAGGGTATATACCACCATGTCTCACCTTCCCCATGTTTATCAATATCAGGGTTCAAATCCCCAGGACCTTGCCATATGCACTCCATCTCTGAGCTGTACCTTCAGCCCTAACAGAATTAATTTTGTAGATGTAGGGAGAAAACAAGTAATTTGTGACTAAAATAATAGTTAGGGGCTGAGGAAATTGCTCAGTGGGTACAGATGCTTGGTTCTGCAAACACAAGGTCCTGAGTTCAAATCCCAAACACCCATATGAAAATAGGGACATGGCTGTGTGTGTCTATAACTCCAGCATAGTTATGGGGGTAGTGAGAGTTCGATGGCCGGCCAGCCTGTCTAGCCAAAATGATGGACTCCTGGTTCCATGAGTGACTGAGCTTCTGGTTTCAGGAAAGACCCTGTCTTGAGGTATTAAAGTCAGAGAATGGTAGAGGTAGTCCTCTCTTCCCCTATACTGCTCTTGCCTCTAAACCCCTCCCCCCCACATTATGCACATTCACCTGGACAACATATACACATGAATACACACACAAAAAGCACGATGCTTGGTGTTCATACCTTTGCATGGTGTGTGTGTCCCATGACTTCGTTACAACCTTGGCACATGGCTTTTCTGACATTAAAAAAAAAAGCATGATTTGGGGGGCTGTGGGGATAGCAGTTAAATGATTTGACAAAATGTGTCTAGTTAAGTGATGGAATTGGAGCCAGAGTTACAGACTTTGGTTAGTTATCACTGTTTCTTTTCTTTTGCTGCTACCTTGTCATTTTAGGAATTTGAGTAATAATAGGATAACCACCTTGGAGGCCGGTTGCTTTGACAACTTATCGGGTTCTTTATTAGTGGTAAAATTAAATCGTAACCGAATTAGCATGATTCCACCTAAAGTCTTCAAGCTGCCTCATCTCCAATTCTTGTGAGTATCAAAATTATGGATTGTAAGAGACAAGTTTTCCTCTACAGCTGTTTTTCTATTTAAATTACTGTTAGAGTAACTCAGCCAGTTTTCTAACTGAAATATTCTGTTCAAGGGAGCTGAAAAGAAACAGGATTAAAACTGTAGAAGGCCTCACCTTCCAAGGTCTTGATTCTTTACGCTCATTGAAAATGCAGCGAAATGGAATTAGCATACTCAAAGATGGAGCATTTTTTGGCTTGAATAATATGGAAGAGTTGTAAGTACTGGGATGGGGAGAGTTGGGAGGACTCTTGCTGGGCTTTTAATAGCTAGTGTAAATAGCTAGTGTAGTTGCTTAGTTAACAGAGATACATGGTTTTTCTGATGTGAGGTAACATGCTAAAACCTTCACTTTCTTCCCCTTCCTCCTCCCCTCCAAGACTGAAGCATGGCCTCACCCATGCTTTCATAGAGACTTTTAAGTTTTTTTTTTTTTATTTAACTGGTAATTTTGTTAAGTTTTTCAATATAAATTACCTTGTTTTGACTCACCAGAATTTATCTGAATCAGAAATCCAATACCACTTGGTGTGTTTGTTTTATAGATACTTAGTCCCTTTAGGGCTAGATCTTAAGTTTCTTGGGTCACTAGAGTTCAGCAAAGGTGTCTGTTTGTCAAAGCATTTAAGGGAGATTTAAAATCTTGGTATTGAACGTCTTGTTTTGAGTTACTCACTTCTCTCTATAATTGAACAGAGAACTGGAACATAATAACCTTACAGGAGTGAGCAAGGGGTGGCTCTATGGCTTGCGAATGTTACAGCAACTGTATATGAGCCAGAATGCTATTGAAAGAATCAGCCCCGACGCATGGGAGTTCTGCCAGAGACTATCTGAACTGTAAGTGTTGAGTGGTGTTTCATGGGAGGGTGTGAGACTAGAGCAGATTGGAGTAAATTACTTAGCTCATGGTAGTCATGAGAGCTAGCATCTGTATTTACTCGGTCTTTGTTAGAAACCCTAAACTTAGCATGTCAATGGAGTAAAATTTGTAGGTTGGGCTAAATACAATAATTTTTGACATTCAATGTTTTTTGTTTTTTAGGGATTTGTCCAATAACCAACTGACCCGCCTTGATGAATCTGCCTTTGTGGGTCTGAGTTTACTGGAGAGATTGAATTTAGGCGACAATAGAGTCACTCATATTGCTGATGGTGTATTTAGGTTTCTTTCCAATCTTCAAACACTGTAAGTTTTTGTTTTGTTTTTTAAAATCTGTTTTAGATTGAAACTAAGCAAATGAATGAAAATAATCAGTATGAAAATGGATATATGCTAGTATTTTGAGCTTCTTTTGTTCTCTGTCCCATAAATAAATTTTACTGCAGCTTACACTTTAATTCTGAGTTAATCTCATAACATCAAAGCCTTTCCATGCCAGTTGGCAGTGTTAGAATGCAGTCATTGCTTGTTCTCTTGGTGGGTAGTGTACCAGAACTCCAGCCTTGTCTGGAAGGGTGTAGGTGGATAGTGGTAGCAGTCTGCTCGCTGTGGTAGTTTGCTGCGTGTCTTTTTGCATGTGTGTGATTTTTGGGTCTTTGGAGGCAGTGCTATGGTGTAAAACTTGAGCATGCTAGGCCAGCACTTTACTGCTGAGCTACATCTTCATGCTTTGCCTAAAAGAAACTAACGTCATCTCAGTGTGTAGCTTAGCTCTGCCTTCCAGGTACAGGGATTATAGGCATGTCCTATCATGCTTGGCTAAATGGTGTGTGTGTGTGTGTGTGTGTGTGTCTGTGTGTCTGTGTGTCTGTGTGTGTGTGAAGTGCGCGTCCATGTGCTGCTGTTGCTCTCGATTGATTATTGACCTTGTTCAGTGGAGCAGGACCATTGATGAATTTCATTGCTTACAGAAATCTGGCTCAGGTAGCAGTGTCTGTGAGACCTCATCTTTTTTTCTTTATGAAATTTATTTTCTTAGATAAATTATGTATGTGGGCAGCCAGCCTTCACTTTATTGCACTAGTAGTACATGTGTAATACCAGAGTATAGGACAAGTCTTACAAGAGGTTTGTGTTCTTGAGAAACACTTATCTACCAGGCACTGTAGAAGAGGATGGGGAAAAGCAGGACCTGCTCAGGAGACCAAGGGTTGGGTGTGTGGGGGTGAGTTTTGGGACAGTGATAACCCTCTGACAGCTGGTTTTCTCCAGGATGAGCCTCATTTTATGTGGGTGAGCACCACTTCTGAGAGTAAGATTGTTCTGCTTTGTCATTCCCGGAAGACAGTGTTCCACAGCATTCCACCCCCTTCTACCTGTCCTTGCATCTGCACTCCCTCTTCCATGAGACTCCCTCAGCCTTGGTGTGTTTAGTTAAAACCATATCCATAGGTTTAATTGACTCTTTCCTACCCTTTCCTTTCCCTCTTCTCCTCATCCTCCCCTGCTCCCCTGCTTCCTTTCCCATGTAAACATTTCTACTTTGTTTTTCCTCTTCCTACTTTTATATCTCCTGGGTTCTATCCCTTCCCCCTAAGAATGTCTTTTGTCCCTTCTTAGGGGCCCCTTTCTCATAATTTAAATTCTTAATGGCTCTTGATTAGAATACTTGGTGATTATTACATTCAAAATTAATAAATGGTTTCAGGAAAGAGATAGGCTCCAAATTTTGGGTCCTAACCACCAATGAGAAGGAGACATAAAAAATATGAGAAAATACTCTCATATTTATGATGCACACTGTCTAGTTACTATTATACTTAGTTACTTAGTTCTATTGCTGTGAAGAGACACTATGGCCAAGGCAACTCTTAGGAAAGCATTTAATTGGGGCTTTTCTTGCATAGCAGGGAGTGTGGCAGGAAGTGTGGCAATAGGCAGGCATGGCACCGGAGCAGTGGCTGAGAGCTCATATCTTGATCCCCAGATAGAAGACAGAAAGACTGGGTCTGTGTGGGCTTTTGAAACCTCAAAACCAAAAACCCTGGTGACATACCTCCTTTAACAAAGCCACACACCCCTTCCAGTAAGGACACACTTCCTCCAGCAGGGACGTATATAACCCAGTCCTTCTCAAACAGTTCTAACTGGAGATCAAACATTCAAACATATGAACCTATGGGGGCTGTTCTCATTCAAACCACTACTTTCCACTCCCTGGCCCTATACAGTTGTTAGCAATATCATGATGAAAAATGCGTTTAGTTAAACTTCAGAAGCCCTCATAGTCTTTCATTGTCTCAACACTATTTAAAAAGTCGAGAGTCTCATCTGAGACTCAAGGCAGTCTTCTAATTATAATTCCCTGTACAATCAAAAATCAAATATTTCCAACATACAATGGTACAGAATGTACATTACCGTTCCAAAAGAGAGAAAAGAGGGCATAGGAAACACTAGACCAAAACAGGACCGAAACCCAGAAGGGCAAATTCCAAATTCTGTATCTCTATGCCCAGTGTAGATGGTTTTTTATATCCCACTTTTCCAGCTTTGTTGACTGCAGCACGTTTCTCTGGCGGGTTCTACACCTGTCTATAGCTCTTGACAGGTGTCTATAGTTCTGGCATCGCCATCATCTTGGGATCTCCAATGTAATTACCCAGGTTTCACCTTAATAGCTTCATGAAATTGCCTCTTTGGGCCACCATGAAGGGACTCCCCTGCCACACACCTGCCTAAGCGACTTTCCCTAATTGCTGAGGGATATTCTACAATTCCTTTCCTGTATCCTTGATCAAACCAGAGCAGTGTGGCCAGAGTGTGAAGTTCCACTGTGTGGGCTAAAACATGGTCTCTTCCATGAGTTACATTTGCATAACCTTTGACTTGGTGATTTCCTTTGCTACATAAACTTTCCTTTTTATAAGTTGTAGGATTAGCTGAGTTGGTTTTTGCCCTGAGGTACCATTCCTTTTATTCCATTTAGCATCAGACCTTTCTTTAAACTTCTCATCTTTGTGGGCTTGCTTGGCTCCAGTGTTACATACACTCCAGTGTACTCCCCACCCCAACTGTATATTTTATTTTCTATTTCTTTTTGCATTATTGGCTCCTTTTCATTGTAGATCTGTGTGATAGTGATCACTGATAACCACATAACACAGTTAGTGCTAGGCTGCTTTGATGTCTCTACCAGTGACATTAGTCCAAACCTCTTCAATTTAGTCTTTGACAGATTTTTTTTGGACAAAGGGCAGAAAGCAGCCACATTCTTTGCCAACACATCACAAGAATGGTCTCTAATATTCTTCTCTTCTGAAACCTTCTGAACCGGGTCTTCATAGGACACATTGCCCCCAGCACTTCAGTCTTCCATGCTCCTACTAGGGTGGCCCAGTTAAGCCCTACTATAGCATTCAACTGCTTTGTTCATCCAAAGTCCCAAGTCTACCATGTCTCTTTAAATAACAGTATGGTCAGGCCTGTCACACCAGTACCCCAGTTCTTGATACCGACTCCTGTCTTAGTTCTACTGCTGTGTTGAAACACTATGACCGCGCTGGAATGCTGGCTCAGAGGTTAAGAGCACTGTGTACTCTCCCAGAGGTCATGAGTTCAATTCCCAGCAACTACATGGTGGCTCACAACCATCTATAATGGGATCTGGTGTCCTCTTCTGGCATGCAGGCAGAACACTATATACTTAATAATAAATAAAAATCTTAAAAAAAAAAGGAAAGAAACACTATGACCAAGGCAACTTATAAAAGGAAACATTTAATTGGGGGACTTTCTTACAGTTTCAGAGGGTAAGTCCATAACTATCATGGTGGGGAACATGTAACGGCAGGCAGGGCACTGGAGCAGTAATGGAGAGCTTACATCTGATCTACAAAATGGAGATAAAGTGAATGAGACTGGACCTGACCTGGTTTTGAAATTTTAAAGTCCATTCCCAGTGATACCTCCTCAAACAAAGCCACACCCCCTAATCCTTCCCAAATCGTTCCACTAACTGAGGATCAAGCATTCAACTGTAGGAGCCTAAGGGGGCCATTTCTCATTCAAACCTACACACACATACACATATACAAAAACTCATACCTGTATATGTAGACCAAATTGGCCTTAAACTCAGAGAGTTCTGCCTCTGGAGTGCTGAAATTAAAGGTATGTGCCACCATACCTTACTAATTATGAGCTATGTTAGCATTTTGCTTGAAGAGGGCTAAGTAAGAAGAAATCTCTCAGCTGAGCGGTGATGGCGCACACCTTTAATCTCAGCATTCGGGAGGTGGATCTCTGTGAGTTCGAGGCCAACCTCATCTACAAGAGCTAGTTCCAGGACAGCTAGGGCTGTGACACAGAGAAACCCTGTCTCCTGTCTGGAAAAAAAAAAAAGAAGAAGCCTCTTTATGTAATCTTATAAATCAGAAAGCGTGTGTCTTAGTTTAGTGTAAGATGGCTTTAGGAAGCAAACTGATTAAATTTTTTGTGATTGAATATTTTTAATATAACTGATATTTTATCAGCACATGATATATACAATTGTACTTCCTCTGAGAATGGAATGGTGAATTTTAAAAGACCATAGTTTTCAAGAAAACACAGTGACTACTCTAGCACATGGGCATACCATTTTTTGATTCCCAAGGGGAATGATAGATTGCTCTTGAGCTGTGAAGCTTTGTGTTGGTATTACTTTTTGAGCTATTTTAAGGTTAAGGGCCCAGAGAAAGGCTTGAAACACCCAGAAATCCCATTAATCTAAAATTACATTTGTAAGCTGTTATCTATCTTCTTTATCTTGAAACCCTTCTTTAAGTAGGATCCTGTCTACAATTTTTAATAGGCTAGTACAATTAGATGTGGTTAACTAGAAAGATTAGTAACCTTAGCAGGTTGCTTGGCTTGCTTGCTTATTTGTTTGTTTGTTTTTATTTTTGAGACAGTGTTTCTCTATGAAGTTCTGGCTATCCTGGAACTCACTATGTAGGTCAGGCTGCCTTGAACTCACAGAGATCCTCCTGCCTGCTTCCTGAGTGCTGGACTAAAGGCATGTGCTAACACGCCTGCTTAATTTATTAATTCTTTTGTGTTTATCAAAAATAATCCTTTAAAAAGTAGGACTGAGTTTTCACTGTAATAATTGTTAAAACAAGGGTCAAAATTAGCATGTATCCTTTTATGCTGCCATACCATGATCTTGCCTAGTTTATGGTAGTCATATTGATTAACAACTTTTTTCTCCTTGACACTTTCAGAGATTTGAGAAACAATGAAATTTCATGGGCCATAGAAGATGCTAGTGAAGCCTTTGCTGGACTCAAAAGTCTCACTAAATTGTATGTATCTGTGGTGTTTGTGTATATAAGGTCTTTTCAAGGAGCAATTCTAAATGTTATTGGATAATGTGTTTTTTATATGGCTAGAAAGTCTGAGGCTTTCTATCATCTCCTAAAGGAAGGAGCTTTGTTTGTTTGTCAAATAGTTTGTTATTGTTTAGGTGCTTTTTATTTATAAAGTATTCCTATGGAAATGTATTTTTTTATTTCTTAGTTTCAGGTTAGCATTGTAAGAGATAGGTTTTATCATAGAATGTTATCCATCCATGTTTTATTATTCCTTGTTCTCATTCATTCCCCTCCCCTACTGTCCTCTTCCCACTTCCTCTCTGCTTGGGTGATTCGTTTTTACATCCAGGTAGTTCCTTCTGCTTTCTTAGGACTTATGTACCATGCTGTATTTCCCACCCTCCTTAAGATCTCTTCCAACCCTCTCGTGATACCTTTTTCAGTTTTATGACCTACAAACACATTTATTACACACATGTATATAATTCTAAGTCTAGCCTCTGCATATGAGAGAAAACATTTGGTTGTATCCATTTTTCTACAAATTTCGAAACTTCCATTTTTCTTTATGGCTGCATAAAATTGTGTTGTATATATGTGCTACCTTTCCTTTATCCATCCATTTTTCAGTGGACACCTAGGCTGTGGCATATTGACTCAGAGTCCTTCAGGTATATATTTACCAGTAGCTTAGCTAGGTCAAGGTAGTTCTATTTTCAGTTTTTGGAGGAACTGCCATACTGATTTTTTTTTAAAAGATTTATTTATTTATTATGTATACAACATTCTGCCTCCATGTATGCCCACACGCCAGAAGAGGGAGCCAGATCTCATTATAGATGATTGTGAGCCACCATGTGGTTGCTGGGAATTGAACTCAGGACCTCTGGAAGAGCAGCCAGTGTTCTTAACCACTGAGCCATCTCTCCAGCCTCCCGCCATACTTGATTTCTATAGTGACAAGTTTGCATTCTAAATCATGTGGGATTTGAATAAGTTACAGAATAGAGTTTTCCATTCAAGTAAGAGAAATAAATTGTTGTGTTAGGAGCAGCGGGCTGCGTCCCCGGCACCCGGCTGCCCCCACGGCTAGCTTTACCCGAAATAATTACACAGAAACTGTATTCTTTTAAACACCGCTTGGCCCATTTCTATCTAGCCTCTTCTAGGCTAGCTCTCGCACCTGGACTAGCCCATTTCTAATAATCTGCTGTAGCCCACGAGCTGGCTTACCAGGAATGATCTTAACCTGCGTCTGTCTGGAGTGGGAGAATCATGGCGACTCCTGACTCAGCTTCTTTCTCCCAGCCTTCTGTTCTGTTTACTCCTCCCACCTATGTTTTAACCTATGAGGACCAAGCAGTTTCTTTATTGCTTAACCAATGAAATCAACAGATTGATATATGACAATAAATGCTTTCAGAAAGTGTAGTTGAGCAGTAGTATGTTTAATCATGAGATATGTGGGGAATATGTCTAATAATAGGAGAAAATATTCTCCTATGAAGCATTTTACATCTTTTTGAGAAGGTTTTCTCCAAATATTTATACTTGTCTGAATGTCTTTAATATGACATTTTATTAAGGAGAGAAGTGGGGAATTTAACCTCATGTAGCAGTGGCAAAGTATCAGCAGTTTAGTGGATAGGATGACTGTTCAGAGGAGCTCAGAGGAGCTCTGAAATGTCGAGAGTTTTTATGTTGCGCTTTGCATTAATTAGTAAGTTCATAACTTTCTTTAAAATAAATGCTTGCTTTCATTAAGCCCCAATTCAGTGTGTATAGTTTTTTCTCTCAGTTATGTCTCAATAAAGCCATTAAAGGGGCTAAAGAGATGGCTCAGAGGTTAGGAATGTTTTCTATTCTTTCAGAGGACCTGAGTTTGGTTCTCAGCTCGTAACCACCTGTAACTTCCACTTGAAGGGGTCTGATGTCCTCTTCTGGCCTCCATAGACTCAGCACTCACATGAACATACCTCTACCCCACCATCTACACACAGACACATAATTAAAAGTAATTTAAAAATGTGTTACTAAGCCACACTATAAACTTTTAACTTAGTATACTTTGTATAGATAAATATTTAATTAATTTTATTTTATTTTATTTCAGAATCTTACAAGGAAACCAGATTAAGTCAATTACACAGAAAGCATTCATTGGTCTTGAATCCCTTGAGTATTTGTAAGTATTTCATATATATTTACTCACTGCAGAATCTTTGTGCTGGGTGTGGTGCCTGCCTTTAATCTCAGTCCTCAGGAGACAGAGGCAGGCAAATTTTCCTGAGTTTGAGGTCAGCCTGGTCTACATAGCAAGTTTAAAGCCAGACAGGGTTGCATACTGAGATTGCCTCAAAACAAAACAACTTTTGCTGTCCCTGGGAGGTGTACATGAACAATAAAGCATTTATGTAGCTTTACTATAGAGATGGCTACTGATTTTGCATTTCTCTTGATTTCAGAGATTTGAACAACAATGCTATAATGTCTATCCAAGAAAATGCTTTTTCTCAGACTCACTTAAAGGAACTGTAAGTATTTTTTTTTTCTCTTTTAATTATTAGTGCTTTTTGTATGTAAAGTACACCGTTTGTGTGCTTGGTGGAGACAGAGGCCAGAAGAGGTCATAAGATCCTCTGGAACTGGAGTTACAGATGATTGTGAACCACTATGTGGGTGCTAGGAATTGAACCTGGGTCTTCAGGCAGAGCAGACAATGTTCTTAATCACTGAGCATCTCTGTAGCTCTTCATTGTCTGTAAAGAAAGACGGTGACTCAGGTGTTTTCAGAAGCATGTAATTTAAGCAGGAGATCTAGAAGTGTTGATATTGAGTTGTTTCAGTGCTGGTGTCATTTAAAGATACCCGGCACTGAGCATGCCCGAGTGTGTGCTGCCTGTGCTCACAAGTAGGCATCCTTAGCACCACTCCTGGGCTCGAATGTGTACTTACTTTCTGGACTATCAGAAACATGTGTCTCCAGTTCTTACCTTGTGATTGGTTAAGGTGGGTAGCAGTGGATTTTGTTCTTTTACTTTGTGAAGTTGCTCTACGATTTTGAGTTACTAATTTTAATGTATTTAAACTACTAAAATGCTCAGCAATTTAAATATTACAGTAGAAAAAGATAGTATTTTATACTTTTTTCACACATATTTTTAAAGTAAAAATTTAAATGTGTAGTGTTTTGCCTACATGTATATCTGTGTACCATGTATGCTTCTGGTGCCTGTGGAGTCCAGAAGAAGGTGTCTTTTATGTATTTTTTAAAAATCATTTTATGTGTAAGTGCACCACGTACATGCATGTATGAGTTCAAGGAGGTCAGTCCTGCTGTCCTGGAACTCACTCTGTAGACCAGGCTGGCTCCGAACTCACAGAGATCCACCCTGCCAAGTGCTGGGATTAAAGATGTGCGCTACCACCACCTGGCACGATAAGAGTTCTTAACTGCTAAGTCATATCTCCAGCCCCTAAAATTGTTTTTTATTAGTTTAGAGATTTTTCTTTGTTAAGGGAGTTAGCTGGGAATTGTTATTAATTTAAACTGTGGTGTTGGAAAATCAATATTTTAAGCGCTTTGGCTAGTGGCTACTCAAAGGGCATGCAATAGAATCAGTTCATGACAAGTCAGTGATAAAAATAAAGAGAACACTTGTAGGAATTTGTACAACAATTTAATATAATTATGACATCTTTGTAGTTTGTAGTAATTTATAAAGGACTTAGTTTTGGGACAGTGACATGGTTCAGTGGATAATGGTGCCTGCCTTTAAGCCTTCAATCTTGAGTTTGATCCCAGGACCCACATGATGGAAGACCTGACTCCTGCAAGTTGCCCTCTGACTTCCACATAAGTGCATGACAAGTTGCTAGACACGATAGCACACACCTTTAATCCCAGCACTGGGGAGCTAGAAGCAGGCAGGATCCCTGAGTTTCACATCAGTCCGTTCTACATAGTGTGTTCCAGGGCAGTCAGGATCATGTAGAGAGACCCTGCCGTTGTCCACCATGCCCCTGAAAAGAATGTGGCATATGTGTATGCTACCCCCCACACAACATCTGTGCACACATATATGGTAGATAAACATTTAAACACATTTATTAAAGTACGGATTTGTAATAGGTTGGAAAATGTAAAAACTGGTTCTTACCACAGATTGAGATTTACTCCTGTCCTTATAACTTGTCACAGTAGACAAATTGCTTAGCTGGAGACTGACTGTTTGTTGTCAGGATGGGAGGAGTGGTTCCCTAGATCATGTGGAGATACAGTGAAATAACGGTTTAAAGAGACATTCGTTCTTCATCCATTGTATACTCGATTGGATCATGGTCTCTCTCTCTCTCTTTATAGACAGTTGGTTTGTTTTTATTTTATGTACATTGGTGTTTTGCCTACATATGTGTCTCTGTGAGGGTATCTGATCCCCTAGGCTAAATAGATAGGGATTGTTTTAGTTTAATGTGATCTTGTGTAGTCTAATGTTCAAACCTTGCCTTATTTTTGACAAATGTCTCAAGATAAATTTTATATAAAAGTCTACTTTCTGATTTCAGCTTCACTTTGGGATCACTTGGCTAACACTTTGAAAATTTTTTTTCTTTTGTAGTGCTAGATTCAAACCCAGAGCCAAGCAAATGCTCTAGCACTGATCTATCCCTAGCCTTTATGACTTTATAAAAAAATTTTGTATGTTGTATACTTGATGTGTAGGGTGGGGAGAGGCTTGTATGCTGTAGCATATGTGTAGAGGTCTGAGACAACTTTGTAGATTCTTGTCTTCTTCTACCTTTATCTATGGGTTCTGGTATCAAACTCAGGTCACCAGGCTTTCATGGCAACTATCTTTATCTACTTAATCATCGTGACAACTACCTGAGCCTCCCCCACCCCTTTTGGCTTAAAGAAGTTTATTTCAGTTATGGAGGCTGGGAAGTCTAAAACCAAGACACCAGAAGATTATGCCACTGTATCAGTTCTCTTCCTGGCTTGCAGATGCTTCTTTCCCCTCATTCTCAGATGGCAGAGAGTGTGGGCATGCACTCAGAACAGCAAGAGTGAGCAAGAGTAAGCCTCTTATGCTCTGAGCCCTATTTGTTTGTTTGCTTGTTTGTTTATATTTTGAAACAGGGTTTCACTCTTTAGCTGTCCTGCAACTTGCTTTGTAGACCAGTCTGGCCTTGAGCTCACAGAGATCTCCTTGCCTCTGCCTCCCAAGTGCTGGGATTAAAGACATGTGCCAACAATGCCCTGCTTGAGCCCTTTTTATATGGGCCCTCTGTCTTATGGTTTCTATTACTGTAAAGAGACACTGCGACATGGCAGCTCTTATAAAGGAAAACATTTAATTGGGGCTGGCTTACAGTTTCAAAGATTCAGTGTATTATCATCATGGCAGGACTTTGTACCATGCAGGCAGACATGGTGCTGGAGAAGGAGCTGAGAGTTCTACATCATGATCCACAGGCCGCACAAGGAGACTGTCACACTAGTTTGAGCATATAAGACTTCAAAGCCTGCCTCTACAGTGACACTTCTTTCAGCAAGGCCACATCTACTCCAACAAGGCCATACTTCCTAATAGTGCCACTCCCTATTAACTGAGCATTTAAGCACATGAGTTTATGGGGGGTCATAGCTATTCGAACCACCATAGTCTCATTATGTCGACCTGGCTGGCTTTGAATTCCTGGATTTAAGTGACCCTCTTGTATCAGCCTCCCAAGTAGCATGTTATAACACCCAACTCTTCCTGAAAATTCTTTATCTCTTTGCCTTATGAAAAGGGAAGCAATAAACTAATTTATGTGGTATGTTACCTGGAAAACGTCAATTAAGTGATACTAAACATTCTGTTGGTTAAAATACTTTGGAAGTTTTTTTCAAGTTCTTAGAAATTTGTTTATAGTTCTTGCTATCTGCTCTAGTGTTAGCAATCATAATTTTGAATTTTTTTTTTGCCACAGGAATAACTGCATAATAAAACAAGCTCTTAACCACATTTCCCATGAACCTCTTTGAAGCTGAAGCACTTTTGTATTGTATTGTTTGCAGAAACTTTCAGGAACACATCAGAGTAAAATATAATCATCTGTGATGACAAAGGTTCATGGAAAAGATTAGACAAGAACAGGTTTCTGATTACTTATAATAACCACATTGGTACTTATACCATTGCTCTCAGAGCTTGTAGAATTCTGATGAAGGAATTAGTGGAGTTATGAAATTATTATCCAAAGTTAAAGCAAGAATTAATTATGGGGGCTGGAGAGATGGCTCAGTGGTTAAGAGCCCTATCTGCTCTTCCAGAGGACCCTGCTTCACTTTCTAGCGCCCATATGGTAGTTGACAGCTGTCTGTAACTTTAGTCCTAGGGGATCCCATGCCCTTTTCTGACCTCTGAGGGTACCATGCATGCATTTGGTACATAGACATATATGTAGACAAAATACCCAAACACACACACACAAATAAAACACTTCAAAAATTAATTATGGGGCTTGAGCTTAATGGCGCCTGTCTTCAATCCCAACACTAAAGAAGGGGAGACAGTTGGATCTCTGAGTTCCAGGACAGCCTGGACTACCTAGTGAATTTTTTTTTAAGATTTATTTATTATGTATACAACATCCCTTCTGTGTATGCTTGCATGCCAGAAGAGTGCACCAGATCTCATTACAGATGGTTGTGAGCCACCATGTAGTTGCTGGGAATTGAACTCAGGACCTCTGGAAAAGCAGTCAGTGCTCTCAACCTCTAAGCCATCTCTCCAGCCCTACATAGTGAATTCTAGGTCAGTCAGGGCTACTTAGGAAGACCATTCATCAATAATAATAGTAATAGTAATAATAATAATATGATGATGATGACGATGATGACTGAACCAGTCAAGTTGCTGGTTCTTTACTGTTCTCTTTCCAGATTTAAGGAACTCATTTCTGTTTTTTCTTAGGCTTTCTATGACTTGGAACAACTTGGCAAACTATATCTTTAGGGGGGATATGATTGCTTTCCTCTATCTATAGAGCTCTCCAGAATTCAGAAACTTAGTGGGTATCATTATTTTCATGACAATATAGTTGTTATGTAAAGTGACTTGGATTGTATTCCCATTTAAGAGTACGTAATTGGAGAGTTTGACTAAAATATCATATTTGAGTGACATAAAGTCAGGTATGACTAGAGAGTTTTAAGGAACTCAGGTTGACCTTAAGACACCAATGTTTATAAGGCTCCTGGAAAAACTTAAAAGTTTTTCCTTATAAGTAAGCATGTTCTGGCTGTCCCACAAACTTCTGAGTATTTGGGGAGCCTTTAGGACAGAAGAACTATCTGAAGGTAAATCCTGGAGCTTATGTCTGGTGGCCAGTTCCTGACTTGGCTTCCTAACCTGCTGAGAAGCTTTGAAAACTTCCAGCAAAGCCAATTTAAAAAAGCCACGGTGGTCAAGCACTATTCTCACTGCACTATAAATAATGAGCCAAAGCTAATGAGAACTGGCTTTATTTTTAAACAAGAGTAAAGGGGAAGGAGTGGTTGTAGAGAGAGAATTGTTGTGTCCTTTGTGGTTTCTTTTTTTTTTTAAAGTTTTTTTTTTTTTATTGATAAAAGGAGAATAAAGAAAAGAAAAAAAAATTTCCACCTCCTCCCACCAGCCTCCCATTTCCCTCCCCCTCCTCCCACTCTTCTCCCCCTCCTCCCACCCCTCTCCCCTTCCCCCCACTCCTCTCCCCCTCCCATTCCAGTCCAAAGAGCTGTCAGGGTTCCCTGCCCTGTGGTAAGTCCTAGGTCCTCCCCCCTCCATCCATATCTAGGAAGGTGAACATCCAGACTGGCTAGGCTCCCACCAAGCCAGCACATTGTGTAGGATCAAAACCGCGTGCCATTGTCCTTGGCGTCTCATCAGCCCTCATTGTTCGCCATGTTCCGAGAGTCCAGTTTTATCCCATGCTTTTTTTTGGTAACAGTCCAGCTGTCCTTGGTGAGCTCCCAGTAGATCATCTCCACTGTCTCAGTGGGTGGGTGCACTCCTCGTGGTCCCGACATCTTTGCTCATGTTCTCACTCCTTCTGCTCCTCATTGGGACCTTGGGAGCTCAGTCCAGTGCTCCAGTGTGGGTCTCTGTCTCTATCTCTATCCATCGCCAGATGCAAGTTCTAGGATGATATGCAATATATTCGTCAGTATTGCTCTAGGGTAGGGTCATTTCAGGTTCCCTATCCTCAGCTGCCCAGGGAACTAACTGGGGACCTCAGCTTGGGCACCTGGGAGCCCCTCTAGGGTCAAGTCTCCTGCCCACCCTAAAGTGTGTCCCTTAACTAAGAATTGTGGTTCCGTGCTCCCCTATCCAACCTTCCTTTATCCCGATCCTCCTGTTTCCCCAAGTCCCCCCTCCTTCCCTTCTACCTTTTCTCTCCCCATCTCCCCTAACCCCCATCCCACCTCACCCCCAAGATCCCACTTTTCTCCCCGGCAATTTTGTCTACTTCCCTTATCCAAGAGGATAACTATATGTTTTTCCTTGGGTTCACCTTCTTACTTAGCTTCTTTAGATTCGCCTATTGTAGACTCCCCTTTGTGGTTTCTGTAGTGCAGATTTGTCAGTCTGTACTGAGTTCTCGGTCCTCTAGTTTGCTCTCGTACCTCTCGCCAGCTTTCTGAGATAATGTTTCCATTTATTCTCCAGCGTCCTGACTTGGTACATAAGGAAACAGCCTTCCCCCAAAGTTGTTAGTTGCATCAGGAGAGATGCTGTAATCGTAATCAGTCTTGTATAGCCTGCCTTCTTGCTTGTTGCTGGGTGGAAACTGGGGAAATGTGGAACTGATAGTTGCCAAGATTCATCCTAACTCTGAAGATGCTTTGAGACCAACATCTAAGAATCTTTGTAGTTAATCTTTTGTTGTTGTTTTTGTTTGTTGAGACAGGGTTTCTCTGTGTATCCCTGAGTGTCCTGGAACTCGCTCTGTAGACTAGGCTGGCCTTGAACCCAAAGATCTGCCTGTTTCTGCCTCCCACATGAAGGTGTGTGCCACCATGCTACTCTTTTCTGGATTTAGAAACTTGAGTTTACAGTTTGTTTTAGCCACTGAACCTTGTTTTTATTTTCATAGAAATGTGCCCCCATTATTAAGGGCTTATACCATCTAGTGATACATATATATATTTGCTAGTCTTGCACTTTATTGCCTTGACCACGTCAGGTCTTGACTGCATACTTGTGCAGTGGGTGCAGTTCCTTCTACTGCTACTTCTTGGTTTTCAGCTTCTCTTTGTGCTTGATAGATGGCACATAACTCTCATCTTGGGTCACAGGTCCAGGGGCTTTTATTTCTTGCCCTTATAGAATCTCCTGAGGTTTTCTTTTTAAGTCTGATTAATGGCAGTGAGGACACGGGCAGTGTATTTTTGGGCTACTAATATCTAGGAGAGCTGAGAGGGGGTTGGGGGCTGTTACCTTTTTAGTTATACAAAGCTGGGGCAGCTCCAGATTCTAGTCTACTATCTACACTAGGCACCACACTATAAATCTGCTAGGTCTTGATTTCTGTGTCTAAAAAATAGGGCAGACAATGCTTGTGTGGTTATATTACCTGTTTCCCTTTAAAAGAAGAAAAGAAAACCTTTATCAGGCAAGGGTAGTGACTCAGGCCTATAATCCTACCAGTTAGGAAGCTGAGACATGAGGACAACCTCAATTCAAGTACAGTTTTCTTCTCTCTCTCTCTCTCTCTCTCTCTCTCTCTCTTGCTTTCTACCCCTCTCACACCTACTTTGCCTACAAGAGCCTAACAGTGTATACGCACACACACAGTTTTCCCTGAAGTGTGTGAATATTATATAATAAAATATTAGCAAAAAGTATCTTTTATATGTAACTCTCAAGAGTATCACAAAGCGTGAGGAGGAACACCAAAAAGCATAGAAATTTTAATAAGTGCAGACTTAAAAATATTTTAAGGGTTGGGTAGATGGTTTAAAGAGGTAAAAACAGTTTCTAGGCTCCCAGGCTGATGACCTGAGTTGGATTCCCGGATCAGTGGAAGGAGTGACCCTCCATACATGTACTGTGGCATGATCCCCCTTCCCACCTAGTTAATAGAGATTTAAATCATGCACAAAGAATGAGTTGTAGTGTTCCCCAAATTGTTTGCTTTCTCTGCTAAGGGATCACGGAGAGAAAAACACTGATTCCTCAAAGGGATCTGTTTTATAGACAACATTTTTTAAAAGTGGCTCTTACTCTGAGTTGAAGTATATTGCCAGAGGGCTAAAGTGCTTTAAGTCTTGATGAAATAATTTGAAAATAGCAGTATACTTCCCACATAGAGCTCTTTCAGTGCTTCAAAATCTGTGACTAGCCTTGCCCACGATGTTTCAAGAATTTAAACGTCAGGAACATAAGCCCGGTACATGACTATCCACACCCCTTTCACCAGAATATACTAGTTACTCACCTTCTGACAGACTTACCCAATGCCCCTTGTTCTTTTCTCACCTTCACCTTTGCATCTCTGCACATATATAGTTTTTATGTAGACATTGTACATATAAGTCTTGTTTTCAGACCATCTAAAAGTTGTAAAGACATCGAGGGACTGGAGAGTTGGCTTGGCTGTGAAGAACACTTGGTGGTTTTGCAGGGAATTCAGGTTTGGTTCTCCGCACGCACATTTCATGCTCACAACCGTCTGTTTCTCCAGTTCCAGGGGATCTGATACTCTCTTCACCTCCTCAGACACCAGGCATATACACATAGTACATATACATGCAGGAAAAACATTCAACACATATTAAAATAAAAAATTATAGATGTTATGATACTTTATTTCTGAATAGCTTTGCATGTATTTTCTAAAACCAGGGACATTTTTTACATAGCTACAATGTCATTTTCATACTCAATGAAATTAACATTTACAAAATTATATCTAGAAGATTGCTTATCTTCAAATTTTTCCAATATCGGAAATATCACCCTGACTGGATATGCAGCTTAGGTGGTAAAGTGCTTTCCTAGCATGCCTAAGAAACTCTAGGTTTAGTTCCCAGTTAAGCCAGATGTGGTGTTGCACAACCGTAAATCCTAGCATTTGGGATGTGGAGGCAAAAGGACTGGAAGTTAAATGTCATCCCTGTGTAGTGAACTCAAAGCCATCCTGGAATATATGAGTCCCCATCTCCAGCAAACAAACCAAACACACAGAAGTATATACACATGCATATAATATATACACATGTATATCCCTCCCTGTTTAGAACCCCTACCCCCAAACAAGAATCGTGTCGGTAGGTGTCATTGTGTATTTCTGAGATTCTAAGTTCGAGGCCAGCCTGCGTAACTCTTGTCTCATAACAAACATGCATGCATGAAATGACTCTTTACTTGTCTTTAATCTAAAATGATTCTCTTGTCCTTCAGTCTTTTTTGATGTATTTCATAACACTGACATGTAATTAAGGCTGTTTGTTTTCTTACAATTAGGTGAACTTTTTTTGCTATACATAAATGTGTAGCAAAGTTATACTGGAGAAACTAGAGTAAAGCTAAAATGAAAGGTTCTTTTCCTTGTTTTCTTTCTGCAGTGTTCTGAACACAAACACTTTGCTCTGCGATTGTCATTTGAAGTGGCTGCTTCAGTGGCTGGTGGATAACAACTTTCACCATTCTGTGAATGTCAGCTGTGCGCATCCTGAGTGGTTAGCAGGGCAAAGCATCCTGAATGTGGACCTGAGAGATTTTGTCTGTGGTTTGTATTTCTGTTTTCAAGTTTTTAAATTTCTCTTAACTATTGTAACAACAAAATAAAGGAGATGAACAAAAACAAAACAAACAAACAAAAACCCACCCCCAGATGGCTTTCGAGAGCCCATCTTATGCCCCTGTGGTGTTGCTCTCTGTCCTTTGCAAATACAGGATACATTTTGTATTCTTTGACTTAGTGTTTTATAAATGGTTGTTTTCCTCACTGTTCTTGTTTGTCTTTATAATGCAGGGACCCTCTCAGTGCTCCCTTCTCACTGGCTTTATTTGAGAGGAATTGTTAACTTGAGGATAAGACTTCAGGATTTTTAATTATTAACTTTAGAAGTAAGACTTCTGAATCATTATGTATTTTTTTTCTACGAGAAGACTTTTAGTAGATTTTGAAAAGAACCAACAAGACAAATTTTGAAAATGCAATAGTTTATGTGGCCATCAGCAATGTTATAATTTTAAGTATATAACATTATGTGTTTCTAATCATCAATTTCATTTTTTGGATGCAGTTTTTGGTAAAAGGACAGACAACTTGGGATAGTCAGTCCTCTCCACTGGGAGTGTTGAGGGATCATGTCATTAGGCTTGATGGAAACTCTTTTACCCACTGAGACATTTCCCTGACCCAAATGCAATTTCTTTTCTTTTTTTAATTCATCTATATTTTATGTATGTAGGTGTTTTGCCTGCATGCATGTCTGTGTACTATGTGTGTGCAGTGCCCAGGAGGCCATAAGAGGACATCACATCCTCCAGAACTGGAGTTGCAGAAGGTTGTTAGCTCTAATGTGCTGGGAGCTGAACCTGGGTCCTTTGCTAGAATACCTGGTGTTCTTAACTGCTCTTGTTAACTGCTCTCGAGCCCCTTTATGCAATTTCTTAGGGCTCAAAGTGACAGCATATCTTTGAGACAGTAGAGACAGTCATAGACAGTATGTTCAGATAGTATGTCCTGAATATAACATTTATGACTTCAAGAATAAATTTTTATTTTTTTTCTCAACTTGGAAAGTTTTTTTTTTAATAATTAAATCTTCTTTACAGTGGATTGAATTCTGCTTACACTGTCATACTTTGAATTTTACTTAGTTTTAAATGTAAGGCATACTATATGTTTTTGAGACAGGGTTTCACTGTGTAACTCTATCTGGTCTCGAATTCACTATGCAGACCAGACTAGCTTGGCCTGGAACTCAGACATTTGCCTGCCTCTGCTTCACAAGGGTTGAGATTAGTGGTGTGTGCCACCGGTCTGCCTCATACCATATGTTTTATACTATCCCACTTACACCTTTGAAGGCACGATGGAATGTTACATGGTAAAGATACTGGTTCAGGATTTCTCTAGCAGCTTCTCTGAATCCATAGTGCACTCACCAGTCCTAAACCAGTTTTCACTTGTGAATTTATCCTGTTTGAATTCTTCACTATTTAATGTCAAAGCTATGTACAAAGTACTTTCAAGTCATGTATTTATTAGTAGTTTCCTTGAAAAAGTAAGTTACTGTTCCCATTTTCTGTATTTTACAGAACTGACAATGGTTATCATAAACATTTTGTATATATATCATTATATATGGAACATAAATACATTGTGTGTACATACATGGTATGGTAGAATTAGAATTTACCTTGAAATTCTTACATAAGGTTTTTCTCCACATCTATCCCCACTCATTGGTAATGCTTAGGAAATGGATAGTAAGCATCTAAGAGTCCTGAGGGATGGTAGAAAGAGTACTGGATGCTGACATCCAGAACTTGGGTTCCAGCCCACCTTCTGTCACTGCCTAATGCCTTTGAACAAACTGTTTAACTGGAGTTTACTTTTCTCACCTTAAACAAGGGATTAGATAGGATTGGAGAGATGGCTCAGCAGTTAAGAGCACTGACTACTCTTCCTGAGGACCCAGGTTCAATTCCCGGCACCTACCATGGCAGCTAACAACTGACTATAACTCCAAGATATGACACCTTCACACAGATATACAGGCAGGCAAAGTACCAATGCAAACAAAATAAAAATAAATAAATTATAGTTCCAGGACAGGCTCTAAAGCTACAGAGAAACCCTGTCTTGAAAAATCAAAATGAAATATATAAATAAATAAATTATTGAAAAAACAAAGCAAATAAAAAACCAACAACAAGGGATTTAAGCTCTTTATAGTCTCCTTCAATCTTAACCCCTGTGAATGAAGCTTTTAGTTTTACAGTATTTGTTTTAAAATTGAATCTGAAGTAAAAATAACTGACTTGGCCACTTGCATTTATTCCCTTTAGATGATTTTCTGAAGCCTCAGATGAGGACACATCCTGAAAGCACAGTTGCTTTGCGAGGTGCTAATGTGACTCTGACGTGCACTGCGGTGAGCAGCAGTGATTCACCCATGTCTACTGTGTGGCGCAAGGACAGTGAAATCCTCTATGACGTGGATATTGAGAATTTTGTTCGCTATCGGCAGCAGGCTGAAGAAGCTCTGGAATACACTAGTGTCCTGCACCTCTTCAATGTGAACTTCACAGACGAAGGGAAATACCAGTGTATTGTCACTAACCACTTTGGCTCTAATTATTCACAGAAAGCCAAACTGACTGTGAATGGTAAGGAATTGTGCTACTTGACTTTTGAAATACTTTCTTTTTTGCTTATTTGTATAATTTTGGAATATATGCTATGACTGTCTGGCCTATCTGGCCATGCTGATGGGCAAGTATACTTGGAAGTACTTTTCACACCTAAATTATAAGTCACTTGACCAAGAAAATTAGGTCACACCCCACATTTGGGGGAACTCTCAGTGTTATTTTCTCTTGGTTGTGGCATATGGCAGGGGTGGACTTTTGGGTTACCCCCCTACCTGCTGTCCTGTACTCTTTGCCCCAGGAGATGCTTTACTCCTACTTCTGTTTCTCCTGAAGACATTCTTTTGATGGTCTTCATTTTCTTTCCAAAACCACAATTATTTGAAAACCATGAATTCTTTTCTGATATGCTAGCTGTGTCCTCTATACTCAAGAGTGTTTAGGACATCTCCAGATCCAGTGGTCTCCATAGTTCCCCGATATGGCCTTAATGATTTTGAAAATAAAGCTCTCCTAGTAGTTATAAGAAAAGTTTTCCAAAGCAACTTAGTTTATTGTCTATGAGAACTGAGTAACTACAGCATTTTAGGCTGTGAGCAACCAAAAGATATATTTGTGTCCTGTTCCTGTTTCTGTTTTGAATTTCTAGCTTTTAAAAAAAGATTTTATTTTATTATTTTATGTGTGTGAGTGGTTTGCCTTCATGTATGTCTGTACCACATGCATGCCTGATGGCCATGAAGGCCTGAAGACAGCATTGGATCTCCTGAGACTAAAGTAACAGACAGTTGTGAACTGCCATCTGGGTGCTGGGAATTGAGCCCAAGTCCTACAAATGCTCTTAACTACTGAGGTAACTCTCCAGCTCTGAACCCTGCTCCAGTGTTTCTTAAATGAGATTTTTAAAAATATTTATTTATTATGTATAGTGTTCTGTCTGTATGTCTGTCTGCAGGCCAGAAGATGGCACCATATCTTATTATGGTTGTTTGTGAGTCACCATATGGTTCCTGGGAATTGAACACAGGACTTCTGGAAGAGCAGCCAGTGTTCTTAACTGCTGAGCCATCTCTCCAGCCCCCTTAAGTTAGATTTTTAAAAGCATAATTAAAACCAAACAAACAAACAAAAAAATCCCATGGTTCTCTTCACACTTGTTAATATTAGATTGGGAAGTCTCATTTAACTTTCTAAGTGAAAGAGTAGTATTAAATATCAAGTTCTAAACTGATATTCAGGAAAGACTTTGACTTTCTGACTTCCTTCTCATCAGCATGGTCACTAGGCGTGGTGTGTACTCTAGAAATACAGTGCTACTGTGCTCCACACATTCAGGTGCTGGTGAGAAAGATGCTTTTAGAAGCTGGGTTCATTGGCAGTCCAGAGAATATGTTTTCTCAAAGAAATGAAGCATTTTACATCAGAATTTCACCTGTTAGATTATTAGATTTGTGTGCTTGTGCGTGTTTTCCTTTTGCCTACTTTCTCTGCAATTTTTTTGAACAGAGATGCCATCTTTTCTAAAAACTCCTATGGATCTAACCATTCGCACTGGTGCCATGGCCAGATTAGAATGTGCTGCAGAAGGACACCCTGCACCTCAGATTTCCTGGCAGAAAGACGGTGGTACTGACTTTCCTGCAGCCCGAGAAAGACGAATGCATGTCATGCCCGAGGATGATGTCTTCTTCATTGCCAACGTGAAGATAGAAGACATGGGCATCTACAGCTGCATGGCACAGAATATCGCAGGCGGCCTCTCAGCAAATGCCTCACTCACTGTGTTAGGTATGCTTACTTTGTCAGGACCACTGCTTTACTGGAGCCTCTGAGAGCTGCTTGGACGTTTTGATGTGATTTTTTTTTTTTAACTTTTTGTTGTTGTTTTGTTGTTTTTTTTTTTTGTTTTTTTTGAGACAGGGCTTCTCTGTGTAGCCTTGATTGTCCTGGAACATACTCTGTAGACCAGGCTGATCAAAGAGATCTGCCTCCTCCTACCTCCTAAGTGCTGGGATTAATGGTATACACCACTTCTACCTGGCTAAAACATGTTTTTTAATGTATGCCTTGAATCCAAGGCAGTTCAGGTCTCTGTTTTCTTAGATACAAAGTTTTGTGGGGTCATTTCTTCCTCCTTCTCCCCCACTACCCCCATAGCCCAGGAAAACTCTATAACTCCTGAGAACTCACTATGTGTTACAGGTGAGCCACTCTGATCTGACTGTTAAAAAACCTTTAAAAGAAGTGTGTTAACTTGAGGGCTGAGGCAGAAGGATCAAGAGCTTGGTTATGTTGATAACATGTCTTAAAAACAGTAGAAATCCCAGCACTAATGGCTAGTAGCCCTGGCTTGTGTGTGCCAGGCCAGTGCTGTACTGAGCTAGCATCCCAACCCTGCTTTTCTTTCTCTTAGAGACAGGTCTTGCTAATTTGC
This sequence comes from Microtus pennsylvanicus, assembly GCF_037038515.1. Lineage (NCBI taxonomy): Eukaryota > Metazoa > Chordata > Mammalia > Rodentia > Cricetidae > Microtus > Microtus pennsylvanicus. The sequence goes on from NC_134585.1 coordinate 110,189,542, forward strand.
TGAAATGGCTGTAAACTTGTAATCCTTTTGCTTTGGCCTCCTGAGTAGAGGGTTTACAGCCATGCATCATCATAACCAGTTCATAATTAGATTTTTTTCTTTTTTGAGGCTTTTGTGTTTCTGAAACATTAACTGTTAATCTTCATAAAACCACATATTTCATCATACTCTTAATAGTCTTAGGGTATCAATTTCCTAACATAGTATTTTTAACTTCCTATTAGAGACACCCTCGTTTGTTAGACCTCTGGAGGACAAGACCATCACTCGAGGTGAAACGGCAGTATTGCAGTGCATAGCTGGAGGGAGTCCTGCTCCTCGCCTCAATTGGACCAAAGATGATGGGCCGCTCTTAGTAACAGAACGACACTTCTTTGCTGCAGCCAATCAGCTTCTCATCATTGTAGATGCTGGGCTAGAAGATGCTGGAAAATATACCTGCATTATGTCTAATACCCTTGGGACAGAACGAGGACATATTTACTTAAATGTCATTTCATCCCCCAATTGTGACTCTTCTCAGAATAGCATTGGACATGAGGATGATGGTTGGACCACAGTTGGCATTGTCATCATTGTTGTGGTCTGCTGTGTCGTCGGCACTTCTCTGATCTGGGTCATTGTTATTTATCATATGAGAAGGAAAAATGAAGACTACAGTATCACAAATACAGGTAAGTGGCACCCAGATGACACATGGCGTATTCTTAGGATTGTAGGATTTAGTAAAAAATAAAAAAGCTGAGTACTGTGATTGATTACTTGCTAAGAGATGTAAGGAACTTTTTCTGATGAAAATAACCTATCTGGGGAAAAATTTGTAAGAATTTGTATATACTATATATACTTCCCCCTAAATTTAGCTCTTAAAATTGTATTACAGGCATGGTTTCCTTGTTCTTGTGGGGTTTTTGTTGTTTTGGTCTTTTGATTTTTTGAGACAGGTTTTCTTTGTGTATCCCTGACTATCATCACTTGATCTCTAGACCAGGCTGGCCTTAAACTCAGAGATCTACTTGCCTCTGCCCCCAGAGTGTTGGGATTAAAGGTGTGCACCACCGTGCCCAGTTTGTTCTTTTCTTTTGAGAGGATCTCAGTGTATGGTCCTGGCTGACCTGGAACTACAGACTGACATTGAGTTTGCAGTGATCCTCTGCTTCCTCCTCCTGTGTGCTGGCATGGTATTACAGGTGTGGTGAACCATGCCTAGCTGATACATATATCTTTCTATAGAGCCTAAGGTTCATTTCCACCATAGTTTGTTTTAGGGGAGAGTTGAACCCTTGTGTGTAACTAGGTCTTTTACCCAGGGTCTGCAAGAGAAGCAAGCCAGGTAGAGAGATTGTTAAAGTGTAGCTGTAGATAAGATTTTAGCGTTTAGTTTTTTGTTTTTCCTTTTGTTAACCGCTCACCCCCAACCCCCCGCTGGTACTTCTGGGAGTGAACCCATAGCCTGTATGTTAGGCAAACCAAGTCATACTTCTAAAATGAAACTCTGAGAAGAACATTAGTTTAAAAAATTATGTTAAGGGAATATGACGAGCTATTGGGGTCCCAAGTCCATACCGTTTTCCAGGACAGTGTCAAAGTAGAACATATTTATAAAATTGCCTTCTGAATGTTGACTTCAACTGCCTGAGTTTGAGAGTTACAGATGTCTCTTTACAGAGGAGCTTAATTTGCCTGCAGACATTCCCAGCTATTTGTCTTCCCAAGGAACACTGTCTGAACCACAGGAAGGCTACAGCAACTCTGAGGCAGGCAGTCATCAGCAACTTATGCCTCCTGCCAACGGATACATACACAAAGGCACTGACGGTAGGCACTTCACTGTTCGCAGTTACACTTTCAGCCTGTTCTAGGGTTTATTGTTCAGTGTAGTTTTCTTATTAGCCTGAGGCAGTATTTTAAGGTAAAATACTTAGAACATTTAACTTCATGCAACATGGAATGAAAATTGACTATAAAGTCTTAACCAGAGGAGGCCATCTTAAAAACAAAACATGTTACCCTTAAACAGGAATTGAAGGACACAGCCGAGGCTCTTGTATCTCTGTCATCACAAGAAGAGGATGTTTTAGAAACTCTTTTCAAGTGTTTCTTGCCCTTGTAGAGATGAGCATCCTTCAGATAGCATCCAAAGGACATTAGGTTCTCCTCCTGACAGGTAGATACTCAGTAAAATATGACTCTCAGCCTATAATGGAGAACTTCAAAGGGCTGTCCCCTAGTAAAGTGACTAGAGCCTCCTCTTGCCCTTCCCCCCTCACTTCTGTAGAAGGTGACAGACCCAGGAAGGTGGATTTGACTAGGGATAATGTGAGAAGTTACTGTTGATTGACTCATAAAAGTAACATGGGCTCTCATGCCATGCTTTCGTTTGCTCAAGCCAAGCTGTATCTCAGAGCACAGGTTCAGGCCTGTCTTAAAGCCCAGGGTTGGAGTTTAGTCTCTGTAGGCTAGACAGAGATTTAACATTAGAATTCAAGAGCTTGGGCTCTGAAGCCGGAATGCCTAGGTGCACGTTTCAGCTCTTCCTCCTGTAGTGGAGAGAGAACTGTATCTGCTCCATGGGGATGCTGTAAGGAAAAAGTGAGTTAATTCGCATAAGGACCTTGAAATCTCACCTGGTTTATAAAGTAAGTGTGTAGTAAACGTTACAACTGTAGAAGAAAGTTGATTATGACAAAACTCTACCTTAACAGAAAAGCATATGGGTTCTTTCCCATCTTATTAGGTGGCACTGGTACCCGGGTGATCTGTTCAGATTGTTATGACAATGCCAACATCTACTCGAGGACCCGAGAATACTGTCCATACACCTATATTGCTGAGGAGGATGTTCTGGATCAGACTCTGTCCAGCCTCATGGTTCAGATGCCCAAAGAGACATTTTTATCACATCCTCCCCAAGATGCTGCTACTCTGGAGAGTCTGATACCATCAACAGAGAGAGAGCTTTCTGCCTTTCCCACCAACCATGAGAGGATGACTGAGAAGCTTCCCTTCTCGCAGATGAGCAGTGGTAATGGATGCTTTTGTTCCTTTCTGAACTTTTGATTTCACTTTCACCTGATCTGCCTTTCTGTTCTATCGTAGTACACTCATTTCATAGGAAACAAATTAGTATACTAGAATAATTGTCATTGTTAGCTAGTGTCAACTGAGGTCTTTACTTATCTTCATTTAAATAATGGAGATATGAAGTGCTACACATACAGCATGAAAAACCTAACGTGTTTTGTTTGCCCTTCTGTCAGGCAAGCAATCACAGCACCATATACCTAGCTTTTGTCAGCAAAACAGAGCTCTTTCTAGACCAATCAGCTGTCACTTCCTCTCAGAGGAAGAACATGGGGAATGGGGCACAGGGCAGTAATTGCAAGGTTGTTGTGAGGAAGGCCACTTGTTGGTTTCTGGCTGCTCAGCCCCAAAATAATCACAAAGAAACTATTATTTAAATCACTGCTTGGCCCATTAGCTCTAGCTTCTTCTTGGCTAACTCTTACATACTAATTTAACTCATTTCTAGTAATCTGTATATCGCCACAAGACTGTGGCTTACCGGCGTCTGCCCAGTAGGGCTATATGGCTTCTCTCTAACTCCTCCTCCTTTCTCCCAGCATTCAGTTTAATTTTCTCCACCTAGCTAAGTTCTGCCCTGCTATAGGTTCAAAGCAGTTTCTTTATTCATTAATGATAATCACAACATACAGAGGGGAATCCCACATCACAGGGTCACACAGGAAGGTATAGTGTTTTTTCAGGTTTTATGTGGAGTTAGTTACCATGTCTGGGCGCCACTCTGTAGTAGGGAGCTGCGGTGGGCTGCATTCCCGCCCAGCTCCGCACAGCTAGCTTTACCCGAAATAATTACACAGAAACTGTATTCTTTTAAACACTGCTTGGTCCATTAGCTCTAGCCTCTTACTGGCTAGCTCTCAAATCTAGATTAACCCATTTCTAATAATCTGTGTAGCACCACAAAGTGGTGTCTTACCAGGAAAGATTCAGCATGTCTGACCTGGTGGCTGGATCCATGGTGTCTGCCTGACTCGGCTTTCTTTTTCCCAGAATTCTGTTCTGTCTACTCCACCTACCTAATTTTCTGTCCTATCAAAGGCCAAGCAGTTTCTTTGTTAATTAACCAATGAAAGCAACAGATAGACAAATGACCTTAACCAAAAGACAGATGACCCTTCTCCATCAGATAGCTAGCAGGTTTTCATCCTGGTCTGATAAATACAGCTATTTATTATAACCCGATAAGCCCCACCTTAGGGAGGTATTTTCTTAGTTGAGATTCCCTCTAATGACTTCAGCCTGTGTCAAGTTGACATGAAATTAGCCAACCCAGTTTTTTTGTTTTGTTTTGTTTTGTTTGTTTGTTTTCGAGACAGGGTTTCTCCATAGCTTTTGGTTCCTGTCCTGGAACTAGCTCTTGTAGACCAGGCTGGCCTCGAACTCAGAGATCCGCCTGCCTCTGCCTCCCTAGTGCTGGGATTAAAGGCGTGCGCCACCACCGCCCGGCTGCCAACACAGTTTTTAAAGCAGAAAAGCCACTAAATTAGCAGGTGAAGAAAAAAAGCATGGTATTAGAAACTAGCTTTTTAGTTCTGTTGAATATAAAGGTTTGGTAGTTTGTAGTTCCAGTTTTTATTTTGTTGTTTTTAATGTTGGCATTGTGATCTCAGTGTCCTTATCAAGGATTCTGGGCATCTTTACTTCTTTTGATGATTAGGTTAAAAGGGTATCAGGGGGCTGGGGATAAAGAACATTTGTTGCTCTTAAAGAGAACCTGGGTTCGATTCCCAGCTCTGACGTGGCAGCTCACAACTGTCTGTAACTTCAGTTCCAAGAGATCTAGTTCCCTTTTCTGGCCTCTTTGGGTACCAGACACACATGTGATATAGTCATACATGCAGGCAAAACACCCATACACATTTTTAAAAAACGATACCAAGAAATTAATTTTGAAATTCCTGCTGTCTCTGATGATATTTCTTGTCTCTTGTTCTCAGAAATATTTCAGCGGCCTCTGTGGAACATGAACAGAGAACCAGGCCTGCTTCCCTTTTGCCAACAGCCTGTCCTTGAGTCACCACAGCTTCCGCGACATGAGGGCCTGGCAGAGAGGGATCCAAACTGCTCCTCACCTGTGTCCTGCCACAAGTTACATGACCACACTTTTGATTTCAGCAGGACTCGGAACATTCAAGATGGTAGTGAGGGCACATGAAGCCCGTCCACGAGAAAGTCTGAGCAGAGACTCAGGTTGGTTCATTTACTACCTCAGAGTTGAGAAGAACCCCCAAAGTCAGCGTTTGCATTACTCTTTGCTTCGAATTATATCTGGCCACACCAAAGTAGCCTGATGTTTGGCCTTACACCTGGCGAAGAAAAGGTAGTGGCTGGCAGAAATGTACTACAGAACCCCGGCAGAAGACGATGGACAAGTGTCCCTCCAGACGGCCTCACAGTGACATGCCTAGGTGTGCACTGCTTGCCATGAAGGGTGTCATTGCTGCTTAGCTGCTGGCTTGCCCCAGTCCTCAGAATGGTCGTGAGAAGACATTACTGCTTTGACATTTTACTTTGCCTTCCAAGCAAGGAACAGAGATAACTTCTGAGCTCTCCTGAGTCTGATTGAGACTCGAGAATGGAGGCCGAGACTTTGATATTCAAGGTCCTCGGCTGGAATCCTTTCGCCAATTGGTACCAGAGCAAAGGCTTTTGTATTCTTCTGGAGTTGTTTTTTGTTTTTGTGTGTGTGTTGTATGTTTGTTTTGTCCCTATAACCAGGGATGTCATTGTAAATATATGTACATTTATAAATAATTTTTCTACTCATTGACCTTGTGTGTTGGCTACAGTGTAAATATTTTTGATATGCCCAAATTATATATAATGCCTATCTAGTTACTGTATGGGCAGCAACTTCTCAAGATCATAGACTTTGCATAACTTAGTTTAGTGAGGTCTACAAACTCTGTTTAAAGCTCTAAGACTTTGTCACGAAGCTCAAGTAGAGGGACAGGGTACTTTGTGATTGTGTGCTCACAAACTCGAGCTTGGTGTAATTAACTGCTTGCTTCACGCCTGAAGGTCCGCACATCCGATCACTCGCCGTCTGTTTACAAGTGCCAGGTGATAATCTTGTTCTTGTAGCATAAATGTCTTGTTCTTCCAGAGCCTGGCAGCCTTGCCACAGCCCTGTGAGCATAGAAGATGGCTTATCTGGGGATTGTCTTCTTTCAGCAAAGTGCTTTGATGACAAGGAAACCAAAGATTGTTCTTTTTTTTTATGTTTACTTTGTTTTTAATCTCCTCCACGAATGTAGCAGCGTATTAAGAAGGGAAATGTGCCCTCGGGAGCCAAAAAACTTTATGTAAACAACAAATGTCAACACTAATGCTAACGAAATGTCGCGTGCTTTCAACCTGTCCTCTGTGTAATACCAGCCTCCTACTTAAATGGTCATGTTTTCTTCATTTTCATTTTGAACCTTTAAAAAATTATTATAGTCTTTCATCCCTTTGAACCATACGCTTTCTTCCTTTTGGACTGTGTTCCAGTTTTATAGTGGTCTGACTAGAAATTAAGAGCCGGCCCCTTCCTAGTGCTGCCCTGGCTAGCCACATCTGACTCTTACTGTGGAAAGAGGCTGTTTACTAGCTGCTCTAAGCCGCTCTCCAGGAACCAGAGAGGATTGTGCTACTTCAGTAAAGAGCCGCCTTTGTCAGCTGTTAGCTAGATCAAGAGTCATGCTGCTTGCTCTGACTTTAGCTGTATTTATTTCCCCAAAACAGGACTAATGGTCTAAGAAATGCTCAGGGGAGGGAACAGTCTCTGCTTTTAAACAGTGTCAGTAAACAGACTCACGTCTGGATTGAAAAGCTGCATTTTGTCTCTGGAGCAGCAGTGCTCCAGCACGTGGGCTCAGAGTGGAGGTGTGCTGCCGCTCGCTTGTTCTGTGGTCAGAGTTCAGCGCGCTGTCAGCTGTGATCTGTCAGGGTAGAAAGCAGGCCCTGACCCAGTCCTCTAGAAATACTTCATCCAGGACGTCACCTCCAAGCTTCAGCAGTGACCTTTCTGCTGGGGTGTCAGGCTGGTCTCCTAAGGGTTGTGAAATGTTGGACTTCCCTCCCAGATATCCCTGGCTTGTTACATAACTTATTAGGAATCCATCTACAGATGGGAAGAGCCTGTTTCTGCTTTAAGAATAACAATAGCTTCTTACATTAGAGAAAGGAATTCCTGAAAAAACTTGCCCATGTTTGACCAAGCAGTGTCTACCCTCCAATAGTGATAAAATTGGCATCTCCTCAGCGCTTCTTCCAGCTGATGGGTTTCTGCCGGTTGTACCTTCATCTGCAGGCTGCTGTCCAGATAGGAAGTATGTGAAATCCAGCCCTGTGAACAGCTGTCTGTAAGACCCCACCTCAGAAGCTTTGCCCAGGCAGTTTTCACTCAGCAGGCTGTACGTGGCCCAGTGAAGGGTTGTAAAGGACCAAGAGTTACGGCTCTGTCAGCCATTCTGTGAAAAGAGGGACACGAGAGAAGTCTTTCTGTACGTCTGGTTGTAGAGAGGTATAAAGTACACTTCTCTGGTGATGGAAATAACCTGCCTTTGTGGGAGGCGTGTGCAGACGTCATTGCTAGCCATGCTGCAGAGTCCTCCGATGGAGTGGAACACGGGCAAGGTCCCTGTGACGTCTGCCATGTTGTCATTAGCTTGGGAGTTTGTCCTTTGATCTTTATGTTTGGTTTAGTACACTTCAGGATTTTTTTTTTAAACCCTCTGTTCCCAGCTAAAAGCATGAAATTGTAGCATTATTTTCTCTGAAGAAAAACCCTATACTCTGACACAAGTGCCATTCCTCCAACAAAAAATTTAAGCCTGTGTTGTATTATAACTCTTTACTCTGATTTTTAAAAAAAAAAATATTGCTTTTTTTTTTTTTTTTTGCCCCCTGGCTTTGAACTCTCAATCTCCTGCCTCACCCTCTCAAGTGTGGCAACTATAGGTATGTCTGTCTTGATTAATTTTTGGTTTTGCCCATGGAGCCCAACTAGAGTGGAGTTGGTATTGCAGTTTTAGGATGTTTTACCCAAGTGTGTGAGGATAGCCTTTTCTCATTGGCTATGCACTGACATGCTGCCGGTAAGTGTGGCTGTTTTCCCCTGGTGCTGGGCCTTGAGCTTACAACTCTGTGAGTGACCAGTTCATGTTCTCCCACATCTGTTCTCTTTTTATGTGAAACTTGGTCTATCTTTGGGCTTTTTCTTTTTTTTTCCTTTTGGCAGTCCTGGGGATTGATCTATAGCCTCCTGCCTACCAGGCAAGTGGTCTACCTCTGAGCTGCAGCCTCGGCTGAAATGTTTTGCTACAGATTAATGAGTGGTTATAAAAACGATGGGACCATAAATGGCTGAGCTAAGTTTTTTTCTGTTTGGTGGTGCTCTCTGCCAGTCCAGTATGGAGGTGTGCTGCACCTCCCTTTCCCCTTTAAACTTTTTGTTTGGAACATGATCTAAAGATACAGCATTTAGCCTAGATTTTCTTGTTCTTTTTTGAACATTAGTTTGTTGGCAGAAGTACCAAGCTTCTGAATTAGGGATGTATTAGAAACTGCACTTAGAACATCTGAAAACCCAAGACCCATAGACTTTGTGAGAAGGTGGGAGGGGAAGGAGAGGTTGGTGTGTGGTGTCCTGGGAACCAAACCCAGGTAAGCACTCTCGCAGCCCCGTGTGCTTTTAAGTTATGATTTGGGTCTCTTCCTTCTCGGTTGTGAATTGTTTCTTTGCAGCGCTGGTAATGACCAAGTGGTGGAGTGAAGGTGCAGAGCAGCTTGACTTGTCTGCGCCTGGTGTTGGACATGCAGTGAGTTTGTAGCAACTGTGACTGTTTCCAAAGAGAAACTGATCTTCATACTTCATGTACCCTTTAAGTATGTCCTGGCTGCTGGAGATGGCTTCTTCACCCACAAGTGACTTCTGCTTCCTGCTGTCTTCTGTTCTCTTTTCCCGTTAGAGGCTGCCAGCTAAGCAGCCCTCCTGTAAGGCACCTCTAAAGATATACAAGCCACGTTGTTCAGTGTGGCTGTTTCGCGGTATTGATTATATTTTCTCACATAAGAATGTATATTTTATAGAGCATGTGTTCGTCCTGTCTACTGTAATGTCAATAAAGCTAAACCGTGAATCATTTGTCTGGCCTAAAGTATAGGAATGAAGAGTGTGCTCTGTTTGGGCCCTTTTGAGGGGAGTTATTTGGTCAAAAGTGAGGTCCCTTGGTACCCCTATATCCAGGGGCTCTGGGATGTTTGGTCAAAAGAGATCTCAGCCCTCTGACACCCCTATATCCAAGGAGCCTGGGATGATTGGAAGCATCACCCCAGCCCCTGGCACCCATCCTAAGACCCCTCAGACTCCACCTCCGGGAAAGCCTGCCAAGCAATGACCCCTCCCCAGGGAGGGTCAGGACCACTCCCACAGGCTATTTAGGCTCCCACCCAGAAAAGGAACACGTGGCCTCCGGGATTTGTGTGGTCTCCCCTGCTCTCTCCCTCACCATGCTTTTCCCAGCCACCTGGGAGCGCTGCATTAAACGTGGGCATCTTTTATTCGGTCTAATTTGGTCTGATAGGAATTATTTGCATCAGCAGAGAGACTCCTCTTTAGAAATATACCTAACATTATGAATAGTTAAACAAGTTAAAATGAGATCGCTTTTCTCTTGCTATCACCAAGTCCTTTCTGTGCCCAGTGTTGGCCTAACCATGGCACTGAGCTGCGTGGGACAGGCATTGTGTGCTCTCTTCTTGTCCCTCCAGAGGTCCTCTGTGGTGCTATGTGCTGGGAGACAAATGGTTCAAGAGTCATGAAAGAGTTCTCTACAAGGAGAGAATTAGCAATATTTTCTAGTTTGGTAAAGTCTTTGGTTAATGTATTTGAGGAATATCAGTATTCTGTAACTTCGTTGCTCCACCAACTTGGGTCAGCTCTTTGAAGACTGAGATTGTCACATCGATCTCATCGTGTACATCTGCCATGCTTTTGGGGTGCACTCACCGACTCTCCCAGCAGTCTGGGGACACAGATGAGACGGACAGCTCTGCTTACTTTCATCTGCATGTGTAGTTGAGGAAACTGCTTCAGTGAAGCCATATACCCAGAGGCCAGAAGCTGTCAAGCAGCGAAGGTAGGGGTTGAATCAGGTTTTGATGGATTCAGGGGTTTTCAGCTAGGATGCCTTCTGGTAGTGAGTACCATGCGTTGGGTACAGTCTAAAGCACAGGAATGAAGCCGCTGCTCATTCCCAGGGTGAAAATGAGCTAGAAGATTCGTAATTTTTCTACTGAATTCTGATGGAGAAACAACTATCCTTTGGTTCGCTTGTAAAGTAGAATGCAAAAGCACACCCAACACCATAGTTTCATTACTTTTTCTTCTAAGTCTGGAGTGGAATACTCTAGGGCCTTCTAGCAATATCCTGCTGTTATAAAAATACCTATACCCATTCACACTGAAAATTTTGCAAGTTTTTAACCTAGTACTGAGACGTCCATATAGTTTGCTTGCTTGCTACAGAGCAATACATTTATGAAACATGAGTGAATATTAAGAGCCATAAAAAAATGAATAAAAAGACAAAGTATACAGGGTGGATGTACTGGTACATGTCTATAATTCCAGTCCTTGAGAGGTGGAGGCAGGAGACTGGGAGTGCAAGGCCATCCTTGGCTATATAGCTGGTGTGAGGCCAATCTGCTCTACATAAGAGCCTGTCTTAAAAAAAAAAAAAACAGCAAGAAAAAAAAAGTGGGGGTAGGGGTGCTAGGGAGAGAGCTCAGAAAGTCCTAAATTGAGTCTCAGAACCTGTTAAAAGCCCTGCATGGTGAGTGTTCTTATAATCCTAGCGCTCTGGAGGAGGAAGCAGGCAGGCAGATCCTAGCTAGGCTTGATCCTAGCCATGCTAGCCCATTTGGTGAGCTCCAGGTTAGTGAGAGACTATGTTTAAAAAAGCAAAAGGGCCACCCCTAAGGAATGACATCTGAGGTTCTCTTCTGGCTTCCCCACATACATGCACCCTCAGGTGAACATGCGCTCACAAAACCAGAAAGAGTGCAAGCAGAAGGATTGGACTGCATGTTCCAGAGGTGGATACTCTTATCTGTAAGCATTTCTGACCCCTTGCTCAGTTTGTACTTTTTCATGGACAAGTAGCAAGTACAGTCTGGAGCAGTCTGCAACCTTCTGGATGGCTACCTCTCTGTCAGTGCCATGTGGTCACTGGGGGCTTGGTTGTACTCATTCCTCACGGTTCCTTTTAACCCTCTGGTACAGAACAGTTGAAATTTGAAGACCACACCTCCGTCCAGAAGCCCTGACTAGAAGCAGCAATGCTGCGCAGCCTCCTCTCTGTGTACCAGCTCCTCCTCTGCTAAGTGCAGGTTACTCTGCAGGCCTGCTGCGTTTCTAGCCAATGCTCTCTGGAATGGGAAGCCTGTGGTTTGTTACCAGGGAAACTATCACAAGGTGGCTTAAGGGAAAAGAAAATGCATGGGTCAGTCTGCAAAGGAGATAGATTGCCAATATGGATGTCACATAGCTTGTGGAAGTGGCTGAAACGAGACTGTTGAATTTGTCACCTCGGCTGCATTGTTCAGCCAGTGTTTTTTGACATCTCAGATTTGGAGCTGGAGAGGTTATGACTAAATGATTAGGAGCACTTGGTTGATGTGGGATTCCCCTCTGTATGCGGTGAATACCATTGGTTAATAAAGAAACTGTCTATATGATATGGTGCTGGGAACTGAACTTGGGGCCTCTGCAATCGCACTACCTGCTCTGAGCCGTCATCTCTCCAGCCTCCTCTAACCTGATTCTTTATCCAATCCGTCGAACACCACAGCGGCCTCAGTAGGTACTCATCCAACAGCCCGGCCAGCTGGCTGGATACCTCTTTTGCAGGGAGAGAGTTCAGCCCAGATTGTGTGATTTGCCTAAAGTCACATGCCTCAAAGCTTTCTACTGAAAGAGACTGTACTCTGTTCCCGTCAGAGGGTTTTTGTTTTGTTTTGCTTTGTTTGGTTTTAATTTTGTTTGTTGTCTTTGTTTTGTGGTGGGGTCTCATGTAGTCCAGTTTAGTTTCAAACTCACTATAAGCACAGAGTAGGAGCTTGACTTTGTGATCCTCTTGCTCCACCTCCAGGGTAGGCACCTGTCTGTCACCATGTTCAGTTTTGTCTTGAGTTTTTGTTTTGTTTTGTTTTCAAACAGGGTCTCTCTGTTATGTAGCTGTGGCTGTCCTGGCATTTATTATCTAGACCGGGGTGATATCGAATTCACCGAAATCCACCTGCCTCTGCCTCCGGAGTGCTGAGATTAAAAACATGCATCACCATAGCCAGCTGCCAGTGTTTTGTTTATTTTTAATTTCCCCCCCTCCCGTGTGTGTGTAGGGAGAGGGAGGTGGAATGCACATGGGTGTAGTGTGGTGTGCATGTGGCAGTCAGAGGACACCCGTGGGTGTCAGTCTTCACCTTCCACCTTGTTTGAGGGGGGCTGTCCTGTTTTCTGTTGTACAGGCTGAGCTGGGAGTTCTGCCTCGGCTGCCCATCACCCTGTAGGAGCCCTGGATGACAGAAGCACCACGCCTGGTTTTAGTGAGTTCTGGGGGTCAAACCCAGGTCCTCACACTCGATCAGCAAGTGCTTTTGCCTGCTGAGCCATCTCCCAGCCCTCTCCAGGTCTTTGTACCTTGAAATGCATCCTAGAAACTTAGTGTTTTTAGATTTCTTGAGGAGGAATGGGAAATCAAACAGATTGGCTGGTGTGCTGTGGTCTGATCCACCCCAGGGATCGCAGACGGGTGGGCTCGCCAGAAAGGAGGAAATCGCCAGAAAGTGAGTGTGGCTAGGAGCAAAAGCCAAGGAAAGGTATTTGGAACATTCAAAATTATGTGCTTGCTCTATCTGTCTATCTATCTATCTATCTATCTATCTATCTATCTATCTATCTATCTATCATCTATCTATCTATCCATCCATCCATCATCTGTCTGTCTGTCTGTCTGTCTGTCTGTCTGTCTGTCATCTATCAACACACAGTCTCACCATGTAGCCCTGGTTGGCCTGAAACTTGCTATCGTAGATCAGGCTGGTCTAGAACTCAGATCTGCCCGACTCTGCCTTGTGAGTTCTGAGTGTGCGCCCCACCGTGCCCAGCTTAGTGAACACTTGTAAACTCCTATTTTATTCTTTTCCGAGGAGAAACCAGATTCGATAAAATCCCATACACAGAGTAACAGGCAGAAGCTCTTGAGGCATTTGAAAGGCTGGATTGTTTAAAGATGTAGTTTCATTACTTTTAGTTGTGTGTTTATGCGTGTGTCAGTACGTGAGATTAGAGTTCAAAGATGTCAAATCCCCCTGGAGCTGTAGTGACAGACGTCGTAAGCCACCTGATACAAGTGCTGGAAACTGAACTCAGGTCCTCTGCAAGAGCAGAACACGCTCCGACCCACTGACTACCACTCCAGTTCCAAGACCTGAGTAGTTTCAATTTGTCTCTTTTCTAAATGCTCTATCAAAGCCAGTGTGAGTCCCTCAGTCTTGAAAACAAGGGGCACACGGCTGCTGTTGGCAGTGATGGTTGCCTGTATAATTTATCCTTTGGAGCAAGCTCCAGAGACAAGCACAGGAGTGTGTGTCCCCTGCCAGAAACAGCAGGGCAGAGAAGAAACACATTTCTCTTCCAAGAGGAACTGCTGCCACCCAGGCGGCCTTGTTCTACACATGTCCCTTGGGAGGGAGGGGACTCGGGGACTGCACAAGCTGCTCTTACTAAAATGGGACTTTTAAGGTGAAAATTCAAGCATGTGATGTTGAGAACTTTTGACTTTTGGAGAAACACAAAATCATAATAAATTGCAGGTCTGGGGGGAAGCCATGAATCATGTTGGCAGGCATGCTGCCCCGTGGGCCTGTGCCACCAGCACCAGCCTTCTCTGACACCTCTCCTAGCCCTGAGCCACCAGTCTCCCAGTTTTACCCAGAGTGCAACAGACGTCAGTGCCCAGGGAGGTCAGGAGAGGTTTGCGAAGGACCCCACACCTTCAGCTGTGAATGTTTCCAGATTTCTGTCTTTGGGCAGCCTTAATTTAGGGAGGCCTCTCAGCTGCCTCTGTTCATTGCTTTCCTCGGTCCAGGAAAGAGTCAGGACTGATTCGTCACTTTCTTTAAAGTCCCCTCTTGTGTCCGAGTTTAGTTGTACATAGTGCGGGCCTCGCTAGCGAGATGACTAACGAGAGTGGCGGAAGATCAAGATCAGCAGAGTTTGGGGATTCCTAAAGGCAAGCTATGGTTTTGCTATAGCTCTGGTTAAGAACAGGCTTGTTAGGCGGCCGTGGCGCACACCTTTAATCCCAGCACTTGGGAGGCAGAGGTAGGCGGATCTCTGTGAGTTCGAGGCCAGCCTGGTCTACAGAGCAAGTTCCAGGACAGCCAGGGCTACACAAAGAATCCCTGTCTCAAAAAACAAAAAAACAAAACAAAACAAAACAAAAAAACCAACCAACCAACCAACCAAACAGAACACCCTCCTCCCCTCCCTTGAAAAAAGGCTTGTTTTCTTTCTCGACAAACTCCAATGTGTCCTTCCTTCTGCTTCCTCTGCCTTCCTCTGGTTCTCAGTAAGGGCATCTGGGCAAAGTACAAAATGTTAAGCTTCTAAAGGGCACAATTTGTCATCTATGGTGGGAGTCCCACGCCTAGGCAGACGCTGCCCACTTCCTGTGGAGACAGCCGGCTAGGATACGGAGGTCTCTTCTGGTCAGCTGGGCCCTGCATCTGCTACATGACTTTTAAAAGTCAGTGTCAGGCTCCAGTCCGACTACCACCTATTCCCCGTTGCAGAAGCTTAAGCCAGTCCCTTGGTTTTGCGGACCTCGCCCTTCTGATTTGCAGAATGCAAATACGCCAGCCTTGCTTCCAGGAGACTTGTCAGGTGATGTGGATAACAAATGAAGCACTGCGCCCAACAGCGGTCCGTACATCACCGGCTCTCAAAATGGAGTGTACCCTCCTTTCTCCTCCCCCGTCTGAGATGGCTCTGGGTAGAGAATGGGAGAAGGTTGGTTTTCTAGGGCCATCCCTGGATACTTGGGTTCCTGGGTAAATTTGGCTTGGAAACAAGAAACTTTGAAGAAGTGGAAAGTGCCCTTGAGCCAGGACTCAGTGGGACTGAGATTCTGACTGGCTCTGCGCACATTCACATCGTGTGATCTCGGTAAGCCATTGGTGGAGCCTGGACCGTACCCTTGATGCCGAGGACTCACGTCCGCGTCCTGCGATGCCCCTGGAAGCCCTTTCAACGCTGGAGTCCTGTAGATCTTCTCAAGCACCGAGAGCTGTTCCCAAGACCGCCTCCAGCATATTTTTGTGCCCCCAGTTGTTTTCCAGTTTCCTAACTCCCAGAAAAGACTCTATTAAGGAACAGTGATTACGAATGCATGCAAGGAATTTTAAAGAGGACAGAGCACTCAGCTGCTTTAAACGGGGTTGAGGGCAATACATGTTGAGGCTTCTACAAAGTGTCATGTGTGGCGAGACCGTTAGTGGGCCTTATTCCTGACTGGGGATCCTCTTTGGCCCAGACGTTCCCCTTGTAATTCAGTCCTCATCACTGCATAGGAATCCCACAGCGCTCCCTGGCAAACGGAATTGCTTCTCAGAATATTATCTTCAGTACTTAGCATTCTGGCTTCACGCTGGAATGGGAGCTGACATCTTGGAAGATCACAAATGTTCTGGAGCCAGAATGCTTGAGTTCCCATTATGGCCACTTGTATTACAGGCAAATTACTAAATTTCTTTTAACTTCTGTTTTCTTCTCTGCGGGACAGTAATGACAATCCTCACTCCACAAGGTCACTGTGTGAGCATCATGTGAAATAATTTTAACCAGAAGGAGGCAAACATTAGCATTTTATTTATTTTTGAGACAGGCTCTCACTAGACAGTCAGGCTGGCCTCAGCCTCATTATGTAGCCCAGGCTAGCCTTGGACCTTTCCAGCCTCAGCTGGGCTGACAATCATAAATCACCATACCCAGCTCAGCTTTTGTAAGTCTAACGGCTTTCCATAGCATCCCCCTGACCTCCAGCTCTTACGTTATCTCCGGCTCTCCCATGATGCTCCCTGAGTCTCATTCAGAGCTGAGCATTTCCATAGCATCCGCCCCTCGCCGCCGCCCCCCAGCTCTTCCGTTCTCTCCGCCTCCTCTCCCATGATGCTCTCTGAGTCTCAATCAGGGCTGAGCACTCAGCTGTCGGTTTTCTCAGCATTTCCGCTGGTTACGCATCTCTGCAGTAACCACAGCAATATGAAGCTTCTCTGACCAAGGCTGACAGTAACATTATATCAGTATAAGTCTAAATATTGGGCTAATGGGATGGCTTAGCAGGTAAAGGGGCTTGCTGCCAAGCTTGATGGCTTGAGTTCAGTCCCCAGGGCCCCTATGGTAGGAAAGAACTTATTCCCACATGTTGTTCTCTGACTTTAATGACCATGCTGGAGCATGTGCGCCCCCTACACACAAATAATTCAATGTAATAATGAGAAACCATACATTTTTAGAAATAAATCCAAGGACTTTTAAGTACATTTAAGCGACTTTCCTCCCAGTACGCTGTGGCCTCCTTAGCTTCTCACTAGATTAAATTCCCTCCTGCGGAACAGGTTCAGATTCAGTCTAGAAGTGGTCAGTTACCCATGGGTCATGCCACGGTTATACCAGTGGGCACATCTTTCTTTTTTATGACCACATTTCTTTCTTTATTAGGATATTGATGGACGTCTAGTTTCGTTCTATTTCCTGGACATTGTGGATAGCCCCAGCAGTGAACGCGGACAGGCAAGTTATCTCCGGAATGTGTTGTTGACCTAGAGTCTGTCTGGCGTATCCTCAAGAGTGGTATAATTGGTTCAAGCGTAGTTCTAGTTTCAGGGTTTTTTAATTAAACATTTTCTGTGTATGGGTGTTACCTGCCTGTGTGCATGCACCACATGCATGCCTGGTGACTATGGAGGTCAGAGGAGGGTGCTGGATCCCCTGGAATTGGAGTTATGGATATGTGTGAGCCACCATGTAGGTGCTGGGAACTGCCCACGTCTTCTGCAAGAGCAGCGAGTGCTCTTAACTGCTGAGCCGCCTCTCCTGCCCTCGGTTCAGTGATTCAGCTTTCGTAGGACCCTCCACACTAACGCCCACAGCGCAGGTTTACTAGTGGTGATGAGGATTCCTCTTTTTCTACAGTCTTGCGGGGACTGTCATTTGTTTTTATGGTAACAGCCATTCTGGCTTGCACCGCCATGGTAAGGGTGCCGACACTTATTTGAGTACGTATTGGCTATCTGCATGCCTTCTTTGAGAACTCTCTCTCTGTTCAGCTCATTAGCTTGTTTTTGGCTGGATTTTTTTTCCTGGTGTTTAATTTGTGCTGTTCTGTACATACAAGGGACCGCCAGATGTGTCGCTGGCAAAGGCCTTATTACCATCCTCTAGGCTCTGGTGCTTCTTCCTTTGCTGAACAGAAGCTTCTTAGTGTCCTGTAATTTCACTTGCCGATTGTTGGCACTATTTGCTGTACAGAGGGTGCTCTTCTCGGGAAGTTCTTGCCTGGGCCTGTGTATCTTGAAGTGTTTTTTTTTCCCTGGCACTTTCAAAGCTTCAGGACGGACGTTCAAGTCTTTGACCCACTTGGGTTGATCTTTGTGCAGGGATAGAGACAGGTTTACTCATTCCGCTAGGTGTGGAAACCATGTTCTCAGCATCCATTGTCACACGGGCTGTCTTTCCTCTAGTGTGTGTGTTTGACACCTTTGTCAAATGTTAGCTAACTACGGCTTTGTGGGCTTATTTCTGGGTCCTTAATCCGATCCCTTTGATCAACAGGCCTGCTTTTGAGTCAATACCTTGCTGTTTTTGTTCCCATGACTTTGTAATATGGTTTGAGACGGGTATTTCTGATACCGGCAGCATCTTCCTCTTTCTGACAAGGATCTGCTTGAAATACTCAGGGTTTTCTGTCTTTGGGAAGCTAAACTGCTGACCTGCCAAAGGAATAAACATAAAAATCTGAAAAATGGAAGGTCGTGTGTGTCCGTCGGTTCGTGCCTCCTCCTCCCCTGAAGCCCTTCTGTTCTTTGCTTGTTTGCTTGCCTTAAGAACAAAATCCTCTTTCTCAGTTTGGGCTCCTGAGCCGTTTTTCTTTATATTGGACACTCCCTGTTCCTTGGGTCCGTTTACTTATAATTTCTTCAGGCTAAAACAACTTGGAGCCCATTTTAAACAATCGCCTTAATCTTCGGTGCCTTTTAAGCCCAGCCGGTGCGTGGTCATGCTCAGCGTCCGCAAGCTGACTGAGGAAGCTACGACGCACCCCAGGCCCTCTTCCCAAGTTGGTCAGTTCTGGATTTTGCAGTAGGTGGACGAAGAGGCTGGAGATGCTGCAGTTCTCCGCACGTGGGCTCTTCAGATCCAGATTTTAGAATTCCTGAGAAGAGGTGACAAGACCGCTGTAGTCCCAAGCCAAGGAGAAATCCTGTCCCGTTGAGAAGCCGCGTCCTTCAGCCCTTGAAAATCCCATCATCATACAGCAGGAGGCAGCGAACAAACACCTTTCAAAAGGTGCCATATTTTGCCTTTTTGTTCCAAGGCATCTCTTACTTCCCTGAGTCGAGGCTGCTTTTAGAAAGTTCTACTACACAACGGTTTGAGTGAGAACTGGCCTCCAGGTGGCGCTTCCGCACAGAGAATGGCAGCTGACGGCGCTACCCAGGCCACCATTGTTCAGGATGCCCTTACGTAAGGGGATTCAGGGAAATCCGGCTTCTCGGCTTGCACAATGGAAGAAAGGCCTGGTCTTTGTCATGCCTCAGACTGTGACTCTAAATCTGTCCGGGGTGGTACTAGGCTCCGAAAGTTCTAGGCCGCTGCCAGGACGAAGCCCAGGGCAGCTCGGCCTGTTGGGAGGGTGAGGCTATAGCTCGGGTTTCGTTCTCCGATGCTGCAGGCCATGCTCTGGGCTCCCAGCCCATGGCTGAGCGCTCAGCTCGGCCGGGCTAGCGGAGGTCTTCAGGCAAAGCGGACTGCTCCGAGGCTGCAGTCCTTTCCCTTGGCCTTCCGCCTCGACTCCTCTCTCTCCTCCCCTCCCCCTCCCTCCACAGCCCATTCTCACCTTATGCTATTTACAAATCGATTTCCCGGTGTGATCTCATTTGCAGCTCCCACTCCCGGGGTAGAGGGACAGATTGGGGCCATCTCTCAGTCCCTACTCTCTGAAAGACGTCTGAGAAGGTCTCCTTCAGTGCCTTTCACCGCTAGCAAATACTGAGCAACGCGGGCAAATATTGAATTCAACGTGGTGGTTTTCAGAGCTTGGCACCGAGGAGGGCTCGGATCTACAGCATGAAGAAGCATTTACAGATGAAGAGTTGGATGGGGGAGCTGATCGGCGGACTGTTTGCTAGAAGTCAGGGTTTCAGACACCTAGGGCCGGTAGCAAGGCTCCACTGGGCACCAATTACAGCACACGGCTTTTCAGGCAGAAGCACAGTATGTAGGAACATAAAGGACCCGTGCAGATTCGTCTCTGGGTCTGACAACCCATCATGACTCCGGGTTGGGCACTGGGGCGCCTGTCTCTAAGGGGACAGGGAATGAGTGGTATTTTTGAGGCCTTGTTTAAAGCATGAATAGGTACTCTGGCCCTACTTATCAAAAGCCTTATGACGTCACTGAGGATGCCCTGGACGGGGAAGTGTACCTGTAGGTTTTATCCTATCCCTTTGGATCAGGGTCCAGCTCTTTGGTTTTTGTTTGGACGTGCATGTTTCAGGCAGTGTGGGACTTGAAGGAGGCCGGGTTCCAGTCCCAGCCCAACCTCCTACTCGCTGTCTGGTCGGCCTTGGGTGGCACAAATGTTTCAGGGGCTAATACCCAGAAAAATGAGTGTGTGTATGCTTAAGAGTGGAGGTGCTATGGGCGGTGGTGGCGCACGCCTATAATCCCAGCACTCGGGAGGCAGAGGCAGGTGGATCTCTGTGAGTTCGAGACCAGCCTGGTCTACAAGAGCTAGTTCCAGGACAGGCTTTAGAGCTACAGAGAAACCTTGTCATGAAAAACCAAGGAAAGAAAAGAAAAGAAAAGAAAAGAAAAGTGGAAGTGTTTACCACTGAGAGGTCCCTGCCCCATGTCTCACCTGTCCCTCTGTAGTTAGTCTGTATTTGAGAGCTGGTTGGGTGTGTATGGGGGGGGTGTCTCATCAATATTGTGTTGGATTTCCTCGGACCAGCTGCCAGGCTCTCCCCTTCTCTATTCAGTTACAGCTTTTTGACAGGGTTTCTCTGTGTAGCCCTGTCTGTTCTGGAATTTGTTCGAGACCATGCTGGCCTCGAACACATGGAGATCCGCCTGCCCCTGCCTTTCAAGTGCGGGGATTAAAGGCATGCGCCTCTACCTCCTGACCCAGTTATAACTTCCTTGTGCTCTAAGTTATAACACCTTGAAATGCACTGGCTTTGTGTTGTTCTTCTGCCGGAGGAACTGACATCTTCATCTTCAGACTCTCCAGGGGCTCCATTCAGAGTTCAGAGGCTCTCGTCTCTACCCAGAGCTCACGGTATAGCGCGTACAAGCTGTCCAGTACATAGTCATGACCGGCAGGAAGGAAGGGACCTTGCACAGATGACAACACTAATTAGCCCACAAAAGTTTATCTGGACAAGCTCCTAGGGGATGCAAAGCTATCCCTTAAGTCTTCTGACTAAGCGTGGAAACGCGATCAGCTTGGAAGAGAAAGGGGGTGGGTAGGAGAGAAGAAACCATAGCTCCCCACTATCTGCCAGAGGCATCGTTTTTTCCATTGCACAGGGCTCCATCTCTCAGGCCAGGTCGAAAACCTTGCCACTACCCTGGGGCACTGAAGGTGGCTCCAGTTGCTGTTTGCCCAGGAGTCATGTTCTGTGGGGGAATTTGTTTTGTAGCCTCTTCGATTGATACCTCTCTTTATGGCTCAAGACCAGCCAGCTCGTTGGGCGTATGTGTAGGCCAGAGGAGGAGAAAAGCAGAGTTGGAGTGACCAGTCTTCAAATGTTACCCCGCTTCCCCAGGGTCTTAGCTCAGGCTGATGGGGACCTTGCAGTGTACTGAAGATGACCTTGAACTGTCCTTCCACTGTTACTCCCAGGGCTGGGAGTCCAGGTGTGAACCACCACACTTGGTTAATGTGGTGCTGAGGATCGAACCCAGGATTTTGTGCATGCTACCCAAGCACTCTACCGTCTGAGCCACTATTTTAGCACTCCAGGGTAGTCCTTCTTTTTTTTTAATAACTTACTTTTATTTTATGTATTGGTGTTTTGTCTGTACGTATGCCTGTGTGAGGGTGTCAGATCCCCTGGAAGGGGAATTACAGACAAGTGCGAGCTGCCATGTGGGTGCTGGGAATTGAACCCTGGTCCTCTGGAAGAACAGTCAGTTCTCTTCACCCCTGACCTATCTCCCCAGCACCATCCAGGCTGGTTCTTAATAGAAGCTTTTCTCACTGTAACCGCCTTATTCCAATTCTCAGGCCACATAAGACTTCTGAAAGAGCCCACCCGCCGTCCAGATTGCCCAGCCGGAAAGGCTCAGAGCAGACAGAATGTAACTGGATGCTCCTCTAGTTTAGGAGACCACGGGGAGGTGAAATTAAAGCTCTTGGAGCTTGCCTAGCAAACACATTCTCCATTAAGCAGCTGGGCCGCTGATGGTAAGCAGGAAGGCATGTCTCAGGCACCTGTGCTCTCTGACTGACGGACATAACCTTCCTGGGAAATCGCGTTGAGGAGGAGTCCGAGTGTATGTCCCCTGACACCCAGGGGCAAGTGCTCTGACAACCACGTCTGTCCCGGGTGCAGCATGGGGATCCGCCCCAGGAGTGGTGGATCTGTCCCTGCTCTGGCTGCTGATGAGAACAGGGGGTTGTTTATTTGGAAGCTGGGAAAATAAAGATGGTTGACTGGTCAAGGATGCTCATTTTATTAGCTCACAAAGGGCACTGAGCAGCAGCACAGGAAGGTAGGCTCTGGCTAGGTAGAGGAACATTCATGCTCCCGGTCCCTGCATACTTGTCCATATTAAAAACACGCAGGTGGCGAAGACAAGTGAAATGCTTGCTCTGGGCTGGGGGTTAAGACCGGGGTAGACCCTAGAAGAGAGAGAGAAGCCATCAGTAAGAAGATGCAAGGGCAGGGAGTGTTTCCCACCTGAGCTCTGCACATCACCCAGCACCCCTGACAGGTTGTAGCATCCCTGACGACATTCCTGTAAATGTTTTGCCATGAAAATCAGGCAGTGATGGGGGTTCCAGCAACCGAGAGAATCCTGTGAAAAGAATTCAACACAGCTTACTGAGCCCAAAGTGGATTATTTATTATTCATTGGAAGCTATTAACGGTACAGTAAAAATCACAGTTAAATTTTCATACTATACAATAGCCCTTATTCACATCACCTCAAAGCGATGATTGACCTGAAGGAGGTATAGAAGAGTCATGTCCTGGAGGCTCAAGTTCTGAAAGGCCTTGAATGACAGGGGAGGAGTCTGGTCTTGGTTGAATGACAGGGGAGGAGTCTGGTCTTGGTTGGGAGGTAGAGAACTTGTGGGCAGAGGTGATGAAATGAAGGCTGGCTTAGGAAAATCACCATGGGGACTGTGAAGGAGAGGCTGAGAGCAGGAGAAACTGGAGGTCAGAGGTGGAGTTCTTAGCGCTCTATTGCTGTGAAGAGACGCCATGACCATGGCAACTCTTATAAAAGAAAAACATTTAGTTGGGGTGGCTTCCATTTTCAGAGATTTAGTCCAATCTCATCTTGGTGGGACATGGTGGCTTGCAGACAGACAGGATGCTGGAGAAGCGGCTGAGTGTCCTACATCTTGGCTTGCAGGCAACAGGAACTGGTCTGAAACACTGGATGCAGCTTGAGCATATACGAGATCTCAAAGTCTGCTTCCATGGTGAAACACTTCCTTCAACAAGACTACACCTGCTCCAAGAAGGCCACACCCCCTAATAGTGCCACTTCTTTTGGGGGTCGTTTTCAAACCACCACAAAGAGTAAGGAACTGTTGTGTGGTCCAAGTAAGAGCTATTAACAGGACAGGGGATGTAGCACATGGGTAGAATGCTTCCTAGCATGTGTGAAGTCCTGGGTTCATCCCCTAGTGATGCTTAAATCCATGCATGGGGTGGCACAAGTACTAGGTAATCCCAGCACTAGGGAGGTAGAGGCAGGAGGATCAGAAGATTTGGGCCATCTTTAGCTATGTAGGGAGCTCAAGGTCCATCTAAGTTATTCAAAACACTTAAAATATATCAAAGAAAATAAATGAACATAAGAGATATTAACAGCGGCATTGAGGGCAGTTACAATAGAAACAGAAAAAAAGGGCTCACAGTCAAGAGGTACTTGCCAGTGTCTTCAAGAGCTTTCAGGCCATTGAAACGGGGACTCTGGGGATAGGTACCAGCTTTCTCCACAGCATTTAGAACAAAAGCTGCCGAGAGGGAGGCGAATTGCTGAACAGAGGTGTCTGAGGAGGTAGTGAGAGCAGCTTCTTCCCATGCTGGGAATGATTAAGCGTAGAAGAGCCACCCAGGACATCAGCGGGCCCTTCACAGGCAAGTGGCCATCCATCCTCCCTGGACCACAAGGCAGACTCTCAGAGCTGCTCTCTACTGGATGAGAACGTCATCGCTTTTCTTAGAAATCTGAATATTGAAGGCGGCCATGGAGCATTTTCCCGTCAGTGGCTTTCAAACCGGACCTAACAGGATTTAGTGGATGAATGGCAGCTACGCATCCATGAGGTGTGGGGTTCAGTCCGCATCCATGAGGTGTGGGGTTCAGTCCCCAGCACCCAACACACACCGCATCCCTCCCGCACATACAGCACCTGAACACCACACCACAAACCTCTGGGGAGCTTGACGA
This sequence comes from Microtus pennsylvanicus, assembly GCF_037038515.1. Lineage (NCBI taxonomy): Eukaryota > Metazoa > Chordata > Mammalia > Rodentia > Cricetidae > Microtus > Microtus pennsylvanicus. The sequence continues at coordinate 110,213,591 of NC_134585.1, forward strand.
GATGCTGATGTTCCAGAGAACGGGATTTGAGCAGGGAACCCACTTTTTGTGGTATCTGGAGGTGTTCAGAAGGCAGGACTAAGTCTAGGTATCCTTTTAACTCCTGACTTCATTTCCCAAGTGAACAAACTGAGGGCCAGAGAGGAATGCGGTCTGACTTCAGGTCACACTGACAAAGGTCTCAGGAGTGGAGCTTGGGTCAGAACCTCATGCTTACGGCTCCTCAGACACACGGCAAGCCAAAGCCTGGTTCCATGCTTGGGTTTAGGTTGAGGGGCACATGGTAGCAAAAAGGCTTGGAACTGTCCATAATCCCAGGGGCTATAGCATTACAAACAACATTTTACAGGTGAGCTGGTTAGTTTTGTCAAACTAGTCACAAACTTGAGTTACCTGGGAAGAGGGGCCCTCAGCTCAGGAATTGCCTCCATCAGATTAGCATATAGGGAAGTCTGTAGGGCATTTTCTTTGATTAATGATTGATGTGGGCAAGCCCAGGCCATTGTGGGTGGTACCACCCCTGGGCACACGGTCCAGAGTTATATTAGAAGGCCATAGCCTGCAAGCCAGTAAGCAGCACCTCTCTATGGTCCCAGCTTCACTTCCTGCCTCCAGCTTCGGCCTTGGCTTCCCTCAAAGGTGGACTGTGGAAACCAAGGCCTAGGAATGATATAGGTGAATTTTATGGTAATTCTATTTTTAATATTTTTATGGAGGCTCTGACTGATTTCCACAATGGCTGTTTTAATTTGCACTCCCACCGGCAGCAAATAAAGTTCCTCTTTCCCCCCACATTCTCACCAACACTGGCTGTCAGATTTCTTTTTATTTTTCAGATTTATTCTTATCTTGTGTGTATGGGTATTTTGCCTAAGTGTATGTATGTGTACCTCTTGTGTGGCTGGCTTCCCTAGAGGTCAAAAGAGGGCAGCAGATCCCCTGGAACTGTAGTTACAGGTGGCTGTGAGCCACCACGTGGGTGTTGGGACGGAAACCCAGGTCCCCTTCAAGAGCTGTCAGTACTCTCAACCAGTGAACCGTCTCTCCAGGGCCTGTGGTCAACTTTACATGACAGAGACATGTTTTCAGATTGGCTTTAGGGAAAATGAGTTCTAGTTTCCACGGCTTCCCCAGGAGGAAATGAAGGGGAAGAGGCAAGAGGGCCGGAGAAAGTCAGGGCGAAACGCCACCGGAAGGGGTCTGAGTCCCGGTGGCTACCCAAGCAGTGATCCTGGGAGAAACGCCAACTGCTCACTGCCACAGCTGGCCTGGAACAATCCAGCATCTGGGAGGAAGGTCACTTGGGCGAACCTCAGGTTTCTATCCTCCCCCGCCCCCACAGGGCCAGGGCCAGGAAGAGAAACAAAGGAGCACTTCCGGTCACCACAGAAGGGAAGCTTCACACACTGGGAGGTTTCCTCAGAAGGGAAATGACCTGAGGTGGAGGCTGGAGCAATGCTGGACAGCCTGAAAGACATCTGCTCCCGCAGGGCCTCCTGAGGAAGAGGACCCACAGTTGGGGTGAGGGGCAGGCAGAGCCACTGCGGAGGCTGCTGCTCCTGAAATCAGGACCCTGCGTCTCTAGCTGCAAGAGTTCTCTGTCCCTTGCAGCCACGGGCCTCCTTCAGGGATTGCATAAGAATAAAGGCCACAGTGAAGGAGGCAGGGACCAGGAGGAGGACTGTTTGACAGGGCCTTTTAGCTAAAGCATGCTGTTTTCAACCCCCTTTCCCGGAGTTGCTTTGAAGTGGAATGAAGGTTGGAAGAGCCCGGCGCAGCCGCCTCTAAAGCGCAAAGGATTATTATTTTCCCCAACAGGCTCTTGCAATCAAAGACAGGAGCAAAAACACGATAATAAACGAACAAACAAACAGCTGTTTTCTCAAAGGCTTTACCATCCCAGGTTCCCATTTGGCCTAAGTTTCGGCGGTGTTCTCTCTACGCGCGGCAGCCCAGCCAGTTGGGCGGGTGGGCGTCTGTGGGAGGTAGGAGGGAGGACAGTGCTTTGAAGTAGAATTAGGTCAAAGCTGGTGCTTAAACAGTGTGGAGATGGTGGAGATCTGCGGTTCCTTTCCCTGTCTCCTGGAAGAAGCGCTGGAGAAACTGTAGGAGGGAGGGAGACGGGCCAGACATGCCAGATGTTTCCCCTGCTCTCTGGTTTCTGCACACAGCAGGCCCTCGGAGGTAAGGGAGATTGCCCTGTGCTGTTTTTAGCTGAGGGGGAAGTCGGTGCTCCTTCTACTGTTGCATCTTCTCCCAACAGACTCCAGGGACCAGGCTTGTTCATGACGTCTTGTCAGCGTTCAGGAAAAACATGGAAACATTCCCGGTTGGCTGTTGGCGTTTGAGCACCTGAAGTTCAAATGGAGCTTAGAGAGGGTGGAGGGAAGGGCTGGTTTCTGCAGGTTAACTCCAGACACTTCTGGAGGAGGGAGCTATGGCATAAAAAGTCACAAGTTTGTCCTATTGGACACACTTGAGATTATATATATATATATATATATATATATATATATATATATATATATATATATATATATTTACAGAACAGAGAAGGAGCAACCAGAGGTTCTCATACTTGACACAATGTAGATAGAGATTGGAGGACAGCCCATGGAAATCTGTCCTTCCACCACGTGGCTTCCAGGGGATTTGAACTCAGGTCCTCAGGCTTGGCAGCAAGCACCTGTCCCTGGTCCCACATTTGGTGTTTATGAAGACCAAGGATGGATACATATATATACACACACACACACACACACACACACACACACACACACACACATATATACGCACACATATATATGTATATATACATATATATAAATGCTTGCAGCTTTTTAAAAAAAAGATTTATTTATTTATTGTGTATACAGTGTCTGCATGTATGCCACCAGACCAAAGAGGGCACCAGATCCCATTACAGATGGTTGTGAGTCACCATGTGGTTGCTGGGAATTGAACTCAGGACCTCTGGAGGAGCAGGCAGTGCTCCTAACCTCTGAGCCATCTCTCCACCCTAACCAAGGATAATTTTGACAAACTCTCGAGAAGTTGGTGATGCCAGGTGAGTCACAGATGGCAAGGCGCTGAGTCAGTTGGTGGTAGGGAAGAAAGACTTTTTTCATTGGCCTTTCTACTTTCCAAGTAACAAAGATGATTTTATAAACCATCATGAATAGTGTGTATATGACGTGTGTGAGGATGAGCACACGCCAGGCACGCATACACGTAGAGGTCAGAGGAAACTTCCGTTATTCCTTCTTCTACCGCTACGAGGGTTCCAGAGACCAAACTTAGGTTGCCAGGTTTGCCGGGCAAATGCTTTCACCTACTGAGCCATCGCTCTAGTCCCCCAAAACACAATTTTTTAGAACAGTTTTGGGTCACAGCAAAATTGAGTAGAAAGGGGCTGAGGTGTGACTTAGTGGTAGAGTAGTTACCCCACCCCAGTCCCCATGCGTGGACGACTTCACCTGCTGAAGTTACCCCAGGTTAGAACTCTTCATTCTTAAGATTGATGGTCTACATCACTCCATCCCTGTTACCAGAGCCCAGAGCTCACACGAGAGCTTATTTGTGGTGCTGTACACTCTGGGAATTCAACAACACATCCCCCATGGTTGTGTCACGGTCTTCCATAGTTCAGTCTTCTTCATACGGAGCTGAGCTTCTTAAACCGAGTCCCAAAGGGGGGCTCATAACTGAGTGGAGGAGTACTGGAAAATTTGGCCAAAGTAAGTGATTTCTGAATATCTAACAAGCAAAAATTAATTCTGAAATCCAACTCATGGTGAATCAGGTGTCTCTGGGAGGACAACCCCGTGTTGTATCACACGACTTCTCTGTGGCCTTGGATCTGGACCACAGCACATGCCCTGTGCGTCCTGTCTGGCCAGGAGACGCCTGTGCTGTCCCAGACAGCTCTGCTCAAACTCCAGGCTACTGTGTTGTGAACTGCAGTGTGAACTGCTCTTAGAGAAAATAATGGTTTAATTACAGACAACGGAGTCTCAGAATGTCCCTACCACCATTGCTCAGCATGTTAAGATCTTTGGATCCGATTGTCTTAGCATGTTTCATTGGAAAAATTGCTGTTTGAGCTGCTTCTTGAGCTTAGGATGAGGAAAGAATTTCCAGCCATTTCAGAAATTTTTGTTTTATGGCATTTAGCAGTGTGCATACTATTTATGCAAAGTGACATTTCCAGCATTGACTATAAAATCAAAATATCCATGAACTCCGAAGAACCTTCATGTTCTCTCTTAGGCAGTATCAAATGTTTGGATCAAGATTTAATCCTTTATGTGAAAGTAAATATGCACATCCTCTCATTGGTATGCAAATTTGATTTTGTCTTTACTACAAATTATAAAAGTATGTGACTATCAAATAATTGTTTAAAATAAATGAGTGATTTACTATCAGTAATTGATTAGCTTACCTATTTTATATACAAATACACTTAGAGTCACATACAAATTTCTTGGGTGAAAAGGGGTCATGACTGGAGAAGGTTCGAGATGCCTTAATAGAGAGGGTCTTCCTCACCCACAGCCAACATGTCTCTTAAGAAATGCTGCCAGGGGACTGGGAGATGGATTGGTAGTAAAGAGCTTCCTGCACAAGCATGAGGCCCCAAGTTCAGATCTCTAGAATCCATTTAAATGCCAGGTGGGCATGGCGACCCACCTGTCATTCATCCAGTCTCAGAGGAGAAAATCGGATCCTCAAAGGAAACTGGTTAGGAAAACTAGCTAGGCCAATGAGCTCTGGGTTTGACTGAGAGATCCTGCCTCAGCTGATAGGCTGGAAGAGTTACGGAAGGTGACGTCAACCTCATATCTCCATGTACACACACCCACATACGTGTGCACACACATGTGAAAGTGCAGAAAGAAGAGTCGCCCCACCATCCTCGAGGGATCTAAGAGACCCAGTGAATACCTGAAACCTATGTATGATGTTATTCCTGGTTCCACATATTTATAATAAAATTTAATTTTATTATATATTATACTTCTATTATAGTATAGTGTAATATACTATAAGATATACCCTTATTGTATATATTACACTCTGACCACTCCCCTTAATGTATCTTATTGAGGGCCAGCGGGCTGCTCAGAAGGCAAAGATTCTTGCCACTAAGCCTAATGACTTGGGTTCGACCCTCACCCCGAACTCACCCAGAAGGAGAGAGCCAGCTCCTGCATTTTGTCTTCTGACTTCCACACATAGGCCGCAGCATGCACATACACACACTTCCCGCCTGATTTGTTTTTATTTTCTGTGTTTGGGTGTTTCTCCTGCACGTATCTGGCACCATGTGCATGCAGCGTTCACAGAGGCCAAAAGAAGGCATTGGAAGCCCTGGATCTGGAGTTACAAAAGGTTGTGAACCACTGTGTGGGTGCTGGAAATTAAACCCAGGGCCTCTGCAAAAGCAACTAGAATTCTTATTGGCTGAACCATCTCTCTAGCCCGTTGCTGAGAAGTTTTGTGTCTATGTTCACAGGAACGATTGGGTAGACATTTTCTTTTCTTGTAGACACTGGTTTTGGTGATATAGCCATGTTGGTTTCATAGGTTGGTAAGGAAAAAGCCTGTTCAGATTTGTCCGTTTTTTTTTGTTTTGTTTTGTTTTGTTTTTCTGGCTTGTATTTAAGCAGATTCTCTCTCCAAGGAATTAACCTACTTCACTTAGGTGGTCAAATTTATGACATAGAGCTGTTTGTACTATTACTCCGTTATCCTTTTAATGCCCATTAGAAACTGTAGTGATAACCTCCCTTTCATCTCCAATACCAGTAATCTATATCTCTTCTTTCTCGTAGTCTGGTTAAAGGCTTATGGATTTTACTGATCTTTACAAAGAACCAGCTTCTAGGTTTACTGCCTTTCTCTATTGATTTCCTGTTCAGTTTCTTTAATTAATTTTTTTTTAAGATACAGGGTCTTGCTGTGATACCCCAGGCTGGCCTCAAACTCCTGAGTTCATGTGATCATCTAGCCTTAGCCTCCTAAGTATTTGGTCCCAAAGAACCCAGGACATTTGCTTAACTAGATGCCTACTAGTGTACCAAAGCAGACACTGACTGTCAGGCTGTCCCAGCATCTCAAGTCCCTGTTACAGAGTCCTGGCTTGTCTCAGCATCTGCCCCTACCCTAAACCTTTCCAGCCTGAGCCTCCTTTGCCTTTCCCCAGCTTCTTTTTCCTATAATATAACCCAGCTATTTTGGCCATATGCTTTCTTGGTTCCTTTTGTTCTCTTGATTCTTCTTTTGTCTCCCTCTCTTGCTCGTCCCACAACCTCCTCTCATGGCCCACTCTATCCTGCTGGTTGTGTTCATTTTGGACTCTTCCTGATGCCTATGACTGTTTTCTCCCTCGTATCTACAATAAAATCCTCCTTACAGGAGCAGTCATGCCTTCATTTTCGTTCACTATATACCCAGGACCACAGGCACGCACTGCTGAGCCTATGTTATTTCTTTTCTTCTGTTGATTTTATTGCTTGTTTATATATTTATTTTGAAATAGTGTCTTCCTATGTGGCCCTGACTGGCCTGAAACTCACCATGTAGATGAGGCCTCTGCTTCCCAGTGCTGGGATTAAAGCCATGTTCTCCTGCCCAGCCTCTCCTGCTGACCTTAAACTCGGTTTAGATGAGTGATTTTACTACTCCTTTGTTGCCAACACACACAGTCGGTGCCAGATATATTTGCTCCACAGTGACTTTGCTGCATCTTGCACATTTTGATAAGTTATATTTTTGTTTTATTTCAGATGCTTGGATATTCCTCATGCTACTTTGTCTCTGACCCATGTGTTATTGTAAATACTCTGTTCAGGGGGGGGGGGGGGCTGTGCTGGTGTTTCCTAGCTGCCTTTCATTGCTGATTTCTAGTTTCTGTTTCCTTGTAGCCCGAGAGCACAGGTCATATGATTTCTATTCTTTCAAATGTGTTAAGGTTTGTTTTATAGCTGCAAAGGTCATAGAGCTTACTGCTGCTTCTTAAGGGCTTGTGAGAAGAGTGTGGCTTCTGCAGCTCTTGGTTAATGTAGTGAAGTAGTCAGTTGAAGTTGTCCAAGGATCTAATTGACTGATGGTACTGTTGAGTCTGTTTCTGTCCCTTTCTGTCTGTCTGTCTCTCCCCTTAGCTTTTCCCCAACTCTAGAAGGATTAAGCAAATTAAGCTTAACTGTTTTCCTTCCTTCCTTTTTTTTCCTTCCTTCCTTCCTTCCTTCCTTCCTTCCTTCCTTCCTTCCTTCCTCCCTCCCTTTCTCCCTCCCTCCCTCCCTCCTTTCTTTCCTTCCTTCTTCCCGTCTTTTCTTCCTTCCTCCCTTCCTTCTTTTCGTGCTGGGATTAAAGCTAGTGCCCTCAAGCGCACTCAGTTCATTAGACCACCATTGACTTATACTCTCCTCCTAACATTCACCTTTTAGAGGAAAAACAAATTAATCAAAAATATGAGAACTCATATTTTGGCTTGTGCCAGTACCAGTTCATGCCAATGCCTGGTCCCCTCTGTCTATGATGACAACCCATGAGACTTGAATCAGGTTGCTGATCCCTGAGACAGCACGACACTCCCCATCATCAAGAGTGATTCTTTTGTATATTCACTGTTGTCTGCTTGGGCAGGAATATGGAGGGTGAGGCTTCCAGAATCCCTGGGAAGAGCAGCAATGTGGTGAGTTCATCTCCTCAGCTTCATCCCCACATCTTAAACTGAAGTTGGGATTTCCTTGTCCTTGACATCCCAGAAAGGGAAGAGCTCAGGGTGACTGGATATCTGCAGAGAGTCTAGGGAAGAGGAAGTGCCAGGGTGGTGCACTTCAAACACTATAGAATTGATGCCTTCAAACAGAGGATGCTCATTATCTTCTGGTTCTGGAGGCGTGAGTCTAAAGGGTCCAGGTGTCAGCAGCGGTCTGGGGGATCTGTCTGCTTGTCCTAGCTGCAGGTGGCTGTTGATATTCTTTGGAGATGCTTGACATGTAGATATGTCATTCCCGTCTCTGCTTCCCTCCTTATCGTGCATGCCTCTGTGTCTCTGTTATCTGTGCTTCTGAAGACTCTAGTCCTTGGACCGAGGCCCTCCTTTCTTCACTGATTATATTTGCAAAGATCCTCTTTCCAAATATAGTCATCGACACAGGTACCGAACAGAGGCAGATCCTTCTGAGTGATAAAATAAAACCCGTGGTAGAGTGTTTCCACTGTCTCCGCTCACCAGAATGATCTGGGACCTGGGACAGAGCTAATAGCAGATGAAGGGAAGAAAGTGAATGAGGGGCAGGGAAGCTTCCACAGTCCTGCTAAGGGGTCAGCTCTGCCCATATCTCCCGTCCCTCAGAGACAGTTTCAAAACTGGCATGTGATGTGTGCGGTACTTGTGAGTCTTTATCTAACCCAGCACTTCCAAATAAATGCTGCCAAATTGGTCCTTTCATCATTTATAGGGCGCACTTTCACACCTTGGTTAACATCCCGTTCTAAGGCAGGCGTGTGGTGTAATTCACCCCAATTTTTAGGAGAGAGCACTCAGAATTCTGCTCAGATTCATCATCCAACGGTTCTGACAACTGCGTCTGACGCTGACTAAGGCCTGGCAGGAAGAGTTGCCACAGGCACTGAGCTCTGGCATGGAGCTGGGACTTCTCAGCGGGAGAACTTCAGGGGTGGAAGCCCACAGGCCTGTTTGCCTTCTTAGATTAATATTTAATAGGATGACCGCCCCCTTCCAGCCTGCTACCCCAGATCAGGGCCATAAGCCAAGGCTTGGCCTTGCTGTGTGCAAGGGCTGCGAGGAAGATTTGGCAAAATTTTAATTAACTGAAGATAAACATACATGGGGAGTTTGAGGCCATTAGCTGGCCCTGCCACCCAGTGAGAAAAGGCCTGGCTAATCACACACCGCAGCAGGTGAGGTGGCCCGCAGACCTGTGGCGGCCATGCACTTTCAAATTAAAAAACATATTTTAAAAATAAATATGCGTGGGGGTCCTGGTGCATCATGTCGGTTCATCTGACGAGCAGGAATAGCTGGAGTGTTAATGAGTGACTGTTTTCCATAGTTGGGCCCGGGAAGGCCAGAAACACATGCTCAGCAAAATGAGGCCAGAATGGAACTCTCCTGGAGGAGGGTGGGCATTGGAAATCAAGCCAAGGGAACCAAAAGTGAAGACCTGGCCTGGAGCCAGGCCTGGGCTAGTTGAGGAGTTGATGGAAGAGCACACACCATGCAGAGGTAAGTAGTGTGTCTGGGGCTTGCGGTCACAGTATTCTCGAGGAAAGAATTGGTTAGAAAGGTACTACACTCCCTGGTGACTTAGGTAACAGCCTCTGCTCTGAGACAAGGGATGAAGCAATGTGGAGGCAGCTTATGTCACGGTGGCAAGGGCAGATAAGGAACCTTCGAGAAGGTATCATGTGGGAAATACCTGGTGACCTGAATGGTGGGTGCTGGGGAGGGCTTTCCAGGGAACAGCCAATGCACAGCCCCGAGGAAGGTAGGGCTTGATCTGTGAGAGGATTACAGACGAGACCAGAGAGGTCGGGGCTCAGCGAGAAAGGAGGCCACCAGCGGAAAAGTAAGTGGGTGCAAAGCCAAGGAGCCTGGGTTTTATTCCAAGAGCGATGGGTCATTTCTGTGAACTCTCCCAGCAGCTCAGGAGCTTCAGGAAGACAGAGTCTTCCTCACTTCACCTAAGGCCAGAAGGGGATGAAAGTTTGCCTCCCGGGGTATGCGAGGGCTGCCTTTTCTTTTCTTGGATTCTGATCCTCCCTATGGTCTGGGATGCCAAGCTCCGAGTAGGCCTCCTCCACTGACCCTGGGGCCTTTTGGACTCTTCTTACACTCAGATGGGCAGGGGACCTTTGTCACCCATCCACCTACCTATACTATAAGAGGCAAAGTGTGTGATGTCTGAGGCTAGGCTGTGAATGTCATGCCAAGTGGCAACACAGAGAGGCCTCCATGGAGTGGAACCGGGTCTCTGGACAGAAGTCAGTCAGTCAGTCAAGTGAATGAGCCAACTTAGAAGTGGAGGTCTCTTAACCTTCTGATGATGATAGACCCAGATGACATGTGATCAAGACTGAATGAGAGACCCTAAGCCAGAACTGCCCAGCTGAGAGCTCCTTGAATTCCCAAGGGAAATTATAACTTGTAGCTTTTAGGCGATTTCTTGGAACACATATCATGAGGTCCTTACTAAAAGCCCCCCGCCCCAAGACCAGAAGGAGAGTAAAGTTTGTCCTTGAAGAGCCCTAACAGATCTGAATAATGGGACTATTGGCAAATAAACAGCACCTATTGTCCCCTGGGAAAGAGGCAAAAGTTGAGAGATTCAAGACAATGTTCTCAAAGATCTAAATCCTGTGTAATTTGGTTTTGTGGTCCTGGGCTGATTTGACAGGGTGAAAAGCTCTTAAATGTGTGTTTAGATGAGGAAGAAAGGGGGTGAAGGGTTAGGGGAGAGCCCCCAAAGCTACTTTGGGGCAGTTGCAGTGGGGAGGTAAGGAGCCTGTCCTTGTACAAGGAACCAAGCTGGGTAGAGAGTCCCATTAGTCCCAAAGTGGGCTGGGGGTTCAGAATTGAAAGGAGGGGTGGAGGGAGTCAGACTGGCCCAGTCCTTTCCCTGCTCTGGGCACAATGATTCTCCTTGTTCTTCTTGAGGATCTCAGCTCCACCTCAGGTAAAAGTACAATGTCATATAAGTTGGTCTTGGGAGGTGGAGCTTGGCATCATCCTTCAGTAACCTCCTCCTGATATGTTTGTCTGGGAGTTGGTTTTCTCCTTCTACCATGGAGCTTCTGGGAACCAAACTGAGGTTGTCAGGCTGGTGTCAAGGTCCTTCACTAGCTGAGACATCTCTCTTGCCCTGGCTACTTATTTCTGCCAATAATTGAGGCTGTTCAGTTGAGGTCTGTTGAGTTTTCCTTTTAGAATAAGTTTGATGTGGAACTCCTAAGTGTGCTTGCTGTTGCAGTTAGGATGGGGGTAGGCAGAGCCCGGCCTCCTCCTGTCCCAAGGTGCTCACAAGAGGAGCAGCAGGCTGAGTGCCAAGGATCTAGAGGGTCAGAGAGCCTGCTGCCCGGCTTGATGATAAGATGCCCGCTGGGCTGATTCGTGCCAGTGTTTTTCCTTTTCCCATGCTATAAATAGCCAGATTAATCTTTCTCAGATACCGCTTTCCCACACACCACTATGCTTCAGTACTGCGGGATGGATCCTCCTCAGAAGCAAAGGTCAAAACCTGTATCTCAGCCTGGTTCCTGCATGCCTTCCCCCCCTCCCCTCAGGCCCTGTCTCTTTGTATTTTGCTCTGCAGCTATTTCCTCAAAATGGAACATTCTCCTTTGAAAGGAAGAAAGAGGCTTCTATGAGTCAGGAAGTAAAACATACAGAGTCAGGAAGCAAATGAAATTTAAAAGGCTCAGGAAGTTCCTGAAGTTAACAAGGTCCCCAAGGACCCACTCCAAGGTTATCTGATCATCAAACAATCGCTGGGAGGAAGAGATGCTGTGATCTCTTGTACCCGGAGCTCCAGGGATGCAGGGTTTGTGAGTCATCACCAGAGCTGGATGGGCTTTTCAGTGATGCTGTTTTGAGTCACCCGTGCAACCCCTAAGTAATGCCGGTAAATCCACCGCCTCACCAAGCAGACCCGGGTGAAATCATTTCTCTGGTCCATTACCAACATTTGTTCACGTGTACCCAGGTTATACCACAGAGTCTTTGTGTCCCTCCTCCAGACCCTGAGGCTTCCCTTTCTCTGCTGAAGCGTCATTTGCTCCCCTCCGTGGAGCTCTTGCAGGCTCTTCTTCTGCTCCACTTCTGAGGAGACCTAAGGCCCCTTCCTTCATCAACATCCGTTAGCATGTGCTATCTACACCTGTGGGTCAAAGTCACAGAGGGTTGGGGAGACTGGTGGGGCAAGTTCTCACTACACAGATGAGAGCTTTGAACTAGCGTATTCAAGGTCACACAACCTGTGCCAAAGTCAAGTTCAGAGTCTAGGTTTTGTTCTGCCCCCCCCCCCCCTTATCTTTTAACGCAGCCCAGGCTGACCTGAACTCCCTGTGTAGCCAGGCTGTCCTATATCCTCCTGCCTCACCCCTCTGAATTCTGTGATGAGAGGCATGCACCATCATGCCTGGCCGGAGATTCTAGTTCTTCAGGCTAGGTGAGCCTTTCTAGTACTCTGTTGACTGTAAGTGCTGTCTTAAATTTCTTCAAAGTCCCTAAACACAGTGTTCAGTTCATATTCGTGGGGCTGCTGGTGGGGCTGCTGGTGGGTGGTGGCTAAGGATCAGAATACATACCTTATTCCTCTTGGGTCAATCGAAGGTCAGTGCTAAGAAGGAAGGTTGAGGGGGACTAGCCAGGAAGAAACTGTTACAAAGTCTTCCTCTGCAAAGCTTACCTCAGAGGAGCTCCTGCAGAAAAGGGTGAGAACAGGCATTCCTCCCTCTGAATGCAGAAAGCCTGTGGAGTTTAAGTGTCGGCATGCAGGAGAATCGAGCAGGTCAAACTCCAGTGCTTAGAATCCTGCGTCTCTGAGCAAGCCGCTTAGCCTCAGAATTCAACTTTCTGACCTGCAAAATCAGGATAATGGGATTAGGAAAAAACGTGTACAAAGCCCTCCCCGAATGTAGGTAGCCAGCAAATCATTGCTATTTAAAAATCACATCGCTTTTTAATTTTGTTGTGGAAAACTTGACAGACATAGTACAGATAAAATAACTGGTATAGTGAAGAGGTGTTTCTGAGGCACCCAGACCCTGACATTAACATTTTGTTAAACTGTTTCTCTGGCTTGTCCATCTCCTCATCCGTCTACTCAGGAATCTACCTTATTTTAGCGATGCATGCTAAAGCAAACGCAGATGTTAGCGCACCTGCCCTTTCAGCAAGTGAATCATTGTATCAGCATTCACTTCTTTGGCCTGCAGGTTTAGAATCGACAGCATGTGCTGTGGTGGTCTGAGTGAGATGGCCCCACATGGGCTCGTATATTTGCGGCCTTACTCCCCAGCTGGCGAACTGTTTGAGAAGGATTGGGAGGTGTGTCCTTGTTGGAAAGAAGGTGTGCCCTGACTGTCTCTCCCTCTCTGCCTGCTGCCTGACGACTGGATGTAAAGCTCTCCCCTACTTCTCCAAAACCATGCCTGCCGCTACGTTCTTCCCACCATGACAATAAAGGATTAAGCCTCTAAAACAGTAAGCTACCCCAATGAAATGTCTTCCTTTATAAATGTTGCTTGGTCACTGTGTCTCTTTACAGCATTAGAACGTGTGAATTTTTCTTTTTTCTTTCTTTCTTTCTTTCTTTTTTTTTTTTTAGAAAAGGATGTCTCTGCAGCTTTGTAGCCTGTCTTGGAACTCAGTCTGTAGACCAGGCTGGTCTCGAACTCATAGAGATCCACCTGTCTCTGCCTCCCAAGTGCTGGGATTAAGGCATGCATCACCACTACCCAGCTGTGTGAATCTTAACACACATTTGCTGAGTCTTAACATCTATAAACACCTGTGTAAATCAAAGTCCCATGAAGATCGATGGAGCATTTCCACCAGGAAGTTCACTCCCACTCTTTCTCAGGTCCTCCCCTGCTCCACCTCTAATGCTGTTTCCCAGCCGTCATTCATTCTTTCTTTTCCTACATAGATTACTGTGATAGTTAATCATTGTTAACTTGATTAGATATAGGAAACACATCTTTTAGGGCATTTCCGGGAGGTTTAACTGAAGGGAAGACCTACCCTGAAGAGGGGCAGCACCACCCCATTGACTGAGGTAGAGCAAGGAAGAAGGAAGCCACCTGTACTAGCATTCATCTCTAGGGGCAGCACCACCCCATTGACTGAGGTAGAGCAAGGAAGAAGGAAGCCATCTGCACTAGCATTCATCTCTCCCTGCTTCCTGGCTGTGGACGCAATGTGACCAGCTGTCTCACACTCCTGATGCCATACCATTTTTTGTGATGGGCTATATTCCCTCAAACCATTAGCCAAAAATATGTCCTTCCTGTCCTTAGTCACTTGTAAACAGAGAGTACTCTTTTGTTCCTGGCCACCCAGACCCAAATAATTACACAGAAACTATGCTAATTACAATACTGTTTGGCTTCTTATTAACTATTGTTTATATCTTAAATTGACCCACTTCTTTTAATATATGTATCACCATGAGGCTGTGAGGTTCCAGTGTCTTTCTCCTTCGGCAGCTACATGGCATCTCTCTGACTCTGCCTATTCTATATATCTCTGTTCAGATTTCCTGCTTGGCTTTATTTTTCTAAGCTATTGACTTAAACAGCTTTATTCATCAACCAATAAAAGCAGCACATATACAGAAGGACATCCCACATCAGTCACTGCTATTAGATATTTTTTCATAACAAGAAAAGTAACTATGTAGAAAATTGTTACCAGAAGTAAGATTGCTGCTATGATAAACGTGACTGTAATTCATAGGTTTTTGGAACTGGTTTATGGCAGGAAGGAGAAGAATTTGAGCAGCGGACTAGAGAAGCCCTAGAATGCTGTAAGTGGAGTTTAATGGATCATTCTGGTGGGAGCTGGTAGGGTCGGAATGGAGAAAAATATAAACATTAAGACTTTGCTCATAAGGATTCAGAGGGGAATAAGAACTCTATCAGGAACTTGCTTAGAGATCATTGATGTTCTATTCTGGTGAAGAATCAGCCTGTATTCTTCCCATGCTATGAGAAATCAGAGTGAGACTGAATTTAAAAGAATTGTTTTGAAACAGGACATTTCAAGATAGCACTGTATCCAGGCTGTGCCGTGATTACTGCTCGTGCCTCTTATCCAGGTTTGCAAAGAGAAAGAGCAGTAAGTGGAGGAGGAAGCTAGGAAGATGATCAGCTTGGTGAGGATAAGCACATGCGTGTGTGTTGAAAGTTGCAGATGAAGGTGTAGAGAAAGCAGCTGTACTTGTTAAAGAGATTAATACAATTAGGGAGACATCCTTCACCTCTCACCAGGAATAGAACATATGACTTGAGGGCAAGACCCTACACATCAAAAGCTCCAGCTTGTGAAAATGCAAATTCATTGGGAAAGAGAGAAACTGACCTGAGACTGTAGCTAAGGGAGTCCTCTATCAAAAACAACTGCCCGCAGAAGGTCCACCCGCCCCGCCCCCAGGTTTGGCAACAGAGGCACACAGAGGCTGTTACAGCTGTGGTAGAAGCGGACCGGACCACATTGAGTTGGCAGAATAATGAGTCAGCATTATCTGTGTTGTGCTGATTTTACAAGCTTGTAAAAATGCAAGCTGGGGGGTGGTGGTGGTGGTTAATGGAGGATTTCATCTGGTCCCGCAAGACATTGAGGAGAGACAATTCGTTGCAAGGTCGGATACCCTACAGACATGCTCCAGAGGCCAGTGAGTGATGCTATAAAGGGGAAACATCAGTTACAGTGATGATCCTAGGATGTTTGAGATGCCAAGGCCATGCCGTGTCTTCTGAGGAAAGCTGAGGGTACAAAATGGACCCAGCCCAAGAGAGAGGCCATGTGTGCTAAAAGCAGCAGCATCAGAGGAGCCAGGCTGCCTAAGTCTCTTGGAGCCCAGACGATTCCATCATGAGCGCCAGAGGTTGCATCTGGAGCTGACAGGTTTGGTGTTTGCTCTGCTGGGTTGCTGTCTTGTGTAGCACGAGTTCTAATAGGACTTAATAATAAAACAATAAAATAAATAATAGGTCTTAATAATAAAACCCCCGGGGTTAGATATAGGGGAAAATGCTGAGAGAGCAGAGAGACGAAGGAGCAAAACCACAGCCACCTTACCTACTCAGCTTCCCAGCCAAAAAGAGACTGAGCTCTTGTCTCCTCCTGCGATATCACTTCCTGTCTGTCTGTACAGCCCTCCAGATCCCTGTGATTAACTCGTGGCTAGCTCTGCCCTCCGACCTTTAGGCAAGCTTTATTTGTACAAACAAGACATCAGCCCAGGGATTGGCTCACAACGACTCCTAAGATTTTGTTGTCTCTGATTATCTATAGTAATAAGCCTACATTCTATAATTCATGTGGATAGATATGTTGTCCCCCCAGACTCACACGTATTCACACGCCAGTGCATAAAAATGCTGCCTTGTTCATGTCGTATGAACTACTTTCACCTTTTGTGATTTTTGTTTTGTTTCCGAGATGGTTTCATTTTATACCTCAGGTTAGTGTAGGGCTTTCAGGCTAGCCAAGCTAGCCTTAAATGCAAGATACGTCTGCCTTAGCCTCCCGAGCGCTGGGATTATGAACCTGACCCACCATACCCAGCTTTGCAGAATGTCTCTGAAACACTTCCATGTTCTGTGATTAGTAGCTCACAGTTTTTCATTGCTATGTAGTATTTCATTGCATGGAGACACCACTGCTTGTTTATCCATTATGCTAACATTTCTTCCTAACAAATGCCAATGATGACCCTTATTTTCTAATGATATATCATAAAGAACATCAGCCGCCATAAGATCTAACCAGAAGCGAATTGGCCTGAGACATAGGAAGATTATGGGCTTCCCAATGGATCACGAACTAGTTTTTATTTTCATGGTTTAAATCAACACATAGATGCTGCATCGTTAAAGACAGAAGATTAGACTTCCATTTCCTCCTGGGAGGTCCCTCACCTGACCTTGTCTCATTCTGTGTGCCCGGCCACACCCCAGCACCCTCCGCCATGAAATCACTTCTGCTTCCTCATCAGGGATATTTATGGCTATGGGAATATTTATGATGCATGCGGAGGTCGGGGAGTAGATGGAGCTTCTGCTGTCCTTGTGAATGGGATTTGCCCCTTGCTAGCATTTGCCAGGGTCATGAAAAGGGAAGAGTGCAGACCACATACTTCGGGGTTGCTTTTCCCCGTTTCCTTTCCTCTCACCTTTGTATTCAGGCTGTGGGTTAACTGGTGAAAAGCTTTTTAAAAAATAATTCTTATCACTGCCGTCTCTGCTTTTGAAGGGCGTTGTGCTTTTCTGGACCCTCGGCAGCGCTTCTCCCCTGAGCCCGTCCTCACATGTCCTGGCCAGGCTAGCGCTGTGACACACTAAGGAAAGAAGATATTTTGACACAATGGTGGGACTTTCTTCCTTCTGTAAGAGGCTTGGGAGCTACCAGAAACCACTGTAGTTCATCTCCACAGACAAGAGGGGCCAGGGTCATTTCGAATACTTGGAAAAATTGCCGGGGAAGCCATCCCCATAAATAGCCTTTTTTTTTTTTTGCCTTTCTTCCCTTTCATCATTCGCATCTCGCAGGAAGTACCTGTCTCCTTCCTGCGTCTGTGATCTCCATCTGGACTGAGACTCCCATCTTTTTCTACCCAGACCTGGCTTACCTCCATCTTGAAATGCTCCCTTGTGAAGGCTCCTTTCAGGCCTGGGGAGTAGCTCAATGCTACAGTATTTACCGAGCATGCACAAAGGTTCAGGGTTCAAGCCTCAGTACTGCAAGAAGAGAACACACATATACAAAGTACTGTACCCAAAGGCTCCTCCTACCCTGACCCATAAACCTGGCTTCTCTCTTATAACGCTGAGACAGTTTATTAAAATACCCACCCATTCACATTTATATGATATGCTGTGCTCAGAAATGCCTTCTGTGTGCCTGATTGCCTTTGGCTCCTGGATGCCTTGAAAGTGCCAGCTCTGCTTGGTTCCTTCGTCCCATCACTCTTTGTAGCTTTGTCCCTTGGAGACACTGGACCATGAGGAGCCCAAAGACCACCATCCACCTCCCAGCTGGAGACCCAACAGCCGCCTCTGTCCTGGTGACCAGTCCACCTGACGACTTTTGGGACTCAGCAACCTTCTAGCCATCAGGCTGTCTTTTCCTTTTGAAACCTTGTTTTTTTCCTCACACCCTAAGGCAGTCTTCCCTCAAAGCAGGGTCCTTGGACCGTGACATCTCTTCTCTCACAGCCTCCGCTCCTCTGTGGACATCTGCGTCCCAGCTCACCTCTGGCGCACCACGCATGCGCACCTGACACACATACCAATTTGCTCTCTAGAGGCCTCTGCCTCAGTCACTGAGTCATCGAAAATCAACTTCTAGCCAAGCCAACAGGAGCTCATAATTTAGTCAGAGAGACACACGCGCTCAGATTTTGAAATGTTCTGTAACAAACCCCGAGAGGTAGTTAATACTGAAGGTGATGAGACAGCGAGTCACGCCTTGTGAGGGTGTTCTCGAGTGGTGCTAATAAGAAGGCCTCACTCAGAGCAGGAAGAAGCCGCGGGCTACATTGGACTCGGTTGCCTGGGAGCTTGTAGTGATCAGCACATCACTGGAAAGGACAGCATAGGGCAAGGTCAGGCGTTTCAGAGAATATTCTTCTGACTGACCTTCACTCAGAAATTGGGCCCTGAAATTCCTTAGCCTGAGGTGGAATAGTGCCCCTAGAGAGATTTGGGAGGTTCACCTTTTCGCTAACTGTCCAAGTGGGAGGCTGGGGTGGGGGTGGGGTGAAGTGGCTGTTCATGGCATCTAGAGCCTGGAAAAATAAAAAAGAATAGTGAATTTTCAGCAACGAGGTTAGTCCCGAATCTGGTGAGTAGCGGTCTAGGTAGAAAACATCAATAGTGGGGTCGTGGGTCATCTCATGTCTCTAAGAGGCCCACCTTGGTCTGTGGAAAAATAACTAGCGGTGTTCATACATAATGCAAGGAACTGCGCTCCCAGGGAGGTAATTGGTGTCCAGCAGACAAACCAGTCACTTGCCCTAGAAACAGGAAGAGGGTCTAATTCTGCTTGGAGCTCAGTCTTTGGAGACATTGTCTCACTCTGCAGTCCAGTGTGACCTTCAGGTCACACTCTTGGAAGTCCTTTCTCTTCAGCCTTCGGGGTACTGGGGTTACAGGTGGGACCCGCCACATTTGCTTTAGAAAGTTGCTTTTTAAATATTTGGTACAAATTAAGTTTAATATTAGATCCAAAGGTAAATTCATGCCGCAGAGGAAATAGCTGGTCCAGAAATAGTTGTTAGAAACAATTGCAATGCTCAAGAGGTGCTTCTCAGGAGGGAGGCTGGAGATAATGGAGATGGTGGGAGAGTTATGGAACCTGAAGGCTCCTGGCTCCTGTGTCTTGTTTGGGAAGAAAGGAGATGGTCAACAGGTGATCTAAGGCTAGTCATCAGTCTGTTGTTGGTGAACAGATACTTATTCAGTAACTACCATGGGCTTGGCCCTGGGTGACATTTGTGATCAAGTTCCTGCCCTGGATGTTTGCATCCTGAGGTGGAGGAGTAGGGACTTACAGAAATGCCACAATAACTCATTCACATCTGATCCAGGAGACATGCCGATGGCTGCAGGTCAGCAGACAGCCTTGAGAATGGTGAGTTGGAGAACAACAATGTGGCAGGTGTTTCTAGTTCTTTCTGGGGAGGCAGGGATCTCAGTCATCGGTCTCACCAGGGTTTGAGGAAATGAACCTTGAGGTTTTCCAGCTCCATCCCTGTCCCAGGAGGGACATCCTGGATGGAATGAATGACAGGAACATCCCGAGGTTCAGAATTCAAGTTGAACTCAAGTCCATGGCAGGGAAGAGGTACAGGGTGGTGGTGTCTGGCCAGTGGTGCAGGATGAAGGCTGGATGGATTCTTTGCCACACTGGCTGTGACTTGTAGAGGAATGCCTGGTTTAAAGGAGGTGACATTATTTCATGACATCTCAGTTTGGTGTGACTCAGTGAGGGTCTCCACAGGGCCACACGTCTTGCTCATTAGAGTAACCCAACCAGAAGGGTGTCAGTGGATTCCAGAGCTGGCCAGGGATAACCACCTAGACCTTAGCTGAAGGAGAAGGGAAGCAGATGCTGAACTGGGAAGGGGAGAAGTCCTGTGGTGAAGATAAAGCAAGTGGCTAATCTTGAAGAATCAGAGGTGTGGCCAGCACAGGGCCTCCTCGCGGGGAGGCAATGAGGCTGTGATCCTACTCCCCTGCTGTCCTGTTTTTAGTGGGTTTCCCACTGACAGATTCCAGTAAGAAGTCAATGGATAGGAATCAAGGAGGGACCGAGCAAATGGAAACACATAGGCACACCATATTGGGAAACAACAATCTTTGTATAGGAATACCCTTCACTGCAAGCCATGGGTCTTCTGTGAGAGTGGCCGGATGTGGGAAGGAAGAGCCAGGCCCCAGCTGACACCTGCCCTTATGCAACCTCTTACATGCCTCTGCAGAAGGCTCACAGAGTCCCTCAGGGTTGTCCCTTCTTCTGGTGCCACACCCTCTCTGATGGGCATTTCTTATCAGGGACAGGAGCTGAGCTGAGCTGTTCTCAGCCTTCCTTCTCCCTCATCCCAGCTCTGCCAGTCACAGAAATCCAGTTTCTTAAGTCGCTTATCTGAGCATGTCCTTCCATTCCCTGAACGTACCTCCTCACAGTATCCAGCACAGAACCCCCATACTTAGTAAGCTTTTGAGGTGTGGCCATTTCCAGCCCTGTTCTTGCCAGATTTATCACCATTAACCACCTTTGAAAGTTTTAAAGTTGCAACTTCTCTTGGAAAGCTTCTCCTTTGCTGGCCACTGAGGTCCAACCACACTGAACCACTCTCTGATCTTTCCCTGACTCCAGGGTCTTTGCAAGTGCCGGTTCACCGCTAGAACACCAGGAATTCTCAAGTCCACCCTAACTCCTTTCCATTCCTCATTCCTCTGTTGCTAGCTGTCGTGGAAAGGGTTTGCTGTGCCCCGTCTGTCTCCCATAGCATCTCAGCCCTGACCATAGCCACGTATTTATTTCCTTATTTCAATTCAGTAGTTGTTTACCGAGTGTGTTGTATCAAGCTGTCCCAACTCCGAACCCTACCCTGTTGGCCTGCGCTTCTTCTAGCTTTTCATCCAGATAAGTTTTACACATTTTGGAATTCTCAGATGAGCTATTTCCTCTAGGAGGTTACTCTCCCGACATCCTCTCTGTCTCTACCTTCTCTTAGGAAAGGAGGCCCGTTCCATTCTTCACGTGTTCCCACTACCGATTTAGAGCCTGGCATGTGTTGGGTCTACCTCATGTATGTGGAGGGAGAAGAGGCAACAGGTTTTCCTGTTAGACACGACAAGCAATTAATAAAGGTAGAATGATCCAGGGATAAACTCAGGTTTTATGGGACTTATAGCTTATACCATGTAGAAGGCTCCCTTTTAAAAAAAATACAAAATTACCAACACAAGATTAGAATAGAAAACAAGCCTTTATTTAGTGTGGAAAATGTCATAAATATCCCAAAGTAAAGAGAACTAATAGATTTTTCTCTTAATTAACTGCCTGGAACACCACCGTGATGGACGCTTTCTCCGCGTTTTTTGGCTGAGCCCTCTTTCATCTCCTCTTCATATTCAATGATTATGTGATGTTTTCTGTAGAGAGAAAGGAATGATAATTAATCTTTCCTCCAGCATAATAAAAACGATATTTATACTGATGGATGGGTGCATAACACATGATTTCACAGCCGGGTACGCTTGCAGCAGAACTGCGGTAGTTTGTACCCTACCAACAAGAGTTCTCATAAATCCTATTGGGCATCATTCCTATCAAAAAAGAGGAAAACGAATAGCCTATAATCGTCTCGCTGTGTTACTTAGCTCAGTCCCGGTCCCGTGACTAGTGCTGGTGAGAACTTGGTCCTGTGTATATCACACCGTGGGTGACAGGACAAATTGCCCCACAGGCTATGTCTTTCAAGGCGTGCTTCTGCTGCACTGCATCTGGTGTTGAGTTCCACGGGACACTCTCCTTTCTGAGCAGAGCTTTGGTCCCGCGCCTCAGTATGGCAGTGCCAGGATAGGTTGGCACCATGGGCGGCATTATTCTTGAAGCCATTTCCACGCTGGGCCGGCCAATGGAGGCTGATTACACTCAGAACTGACTGTAGAGGACCTAACCATGGCCCACAGAACCCCAGAGCCCAATTTGTATCTGACTTAATTTCCTAATGAGACCCCACCAAAATGGCTGTGACCTGTTTAGTACCCGCCAGCGTGACGGAGGGTGGGATTGAGTGCAGAGAGACACCAGTTTTGACTGAGTAGTAAGACCAGCCCGCAGACTTTTGTCAAAAGCCACAAATCACGTGACCGTCTGAATGGCACACCCCAAAGTGTTCATTCTCAGTGCTGTGGATCAACTCAGGGCCTTGCTCACGTTGAGGAAGAGCTTTACTACGAGTTACGCTCCGAGCCTGAAGTCCCTAAGCGTAAGAGTCACTAGCTTCATGCTGAGTTTGCCTCTCCTTGTACCTTGTTTATTGTTCTGCCACACCTGGCTTACAGTTGCTCCTTAATGAGGGCCTTAGACACTGTCGGCAATGCCAGGACAATACCCAACAAAGGCAACTTAAGCAGAGGTTTATTTCACTTCACAGTCTAGGGGGGAGGATAGTCTTGCGGCAGGAAGGCACAGCAGCGGCCACATCACGTCCACAGTCAGATGGCCGAGAGTCATGAATGATACCACTCAGTCAGTTCCTCCCTCTCCCTGTTTCATCCAGCCCAGGCTCTCAGTCCGTGGGTTGGTGCTGCTCACACTCATGGTGGGTCTTCCCTTCTCAGTTCAGCCTCTGGAAACCCTCACACAAACACACTGAGAAGTGTGTCTCCTAGGTGATTCCAAGTCCCATCACTTTGACGATGACGCTTAAACCACAAGGAGGAGCATTTGCTGCTGAGTCCCCTTTGCACAGTGAATCACACTGCCTTGGTCAAAGCTGGCTCTCACAGAGTAGTGGAGTTATTGGAGGTGCTGGGTGGGGGAAGGAGACCATTTGGTGGGATAAGTTTTTCTGTCCCTTCATGATCAGGAGAGTGAGCCAATGCCAAGATGTCAGCTGCCCTCATTAGCAGCCAAGTTACCCTTGTTGCCTTCTCCAGGTAACTCTAATTGGCTGCAGTCAGGAAGAGCCATGTCTGGATTTTACAAACGGTGACAGCAGCTCCGTTGCTGGATGAGCAGGTAGAAAGGTCATGTAGGAAACGCCATTTCCAAGGGCAGAGTCATTTCAGGCAGAACTCACGGCTGCTACAGCAACACGAGAGTGTTTCTCTAGCCCACTGTGGAATCCCTCTTGCTTTCCCGCTTCCATCTATTCCTTGTCAGGAGGTTAGCCTTGGACATCCACATACATTTTTCTTCATAATATTGCCTCTACTTCAAAGAACTTTCTAGATTGCCGAGGGCATGGCTCCAGGGGTCTCCAGTGACGAGAGCTTAGGATATAAAATGCTAGACTGCATCTCTGGCCCAGATGGAGGTTTGGAGAGTAGTGGGATGTGCACTTGCTGTCCTGCACCTGGGGGCTGAAGTAGCAGAACTTTCTAGATTGCTGAGGGCATGGCTCCAGGGGTCTCCAGTGACGAGAGCTTAGGATATAAAATGCTAGACTGCATCTCTGGCTCAGATGGAGGTTTGGAGAGTAGTGGGATGTGCACTTGCTGTCCTGCACCTGGGGGCTGAAGTAGCAAGGTGCTGAGTCCTGAGAACCAGGCATGTCCCACTTGCTTCCTGCGACATGGCACTCCCAGCTGCCTGACATCTCTTTGATTTAAGTGTCCTGATTATTATCTGATAAGTCACCTCCCTCTGCATGCCCCCATGTCAGTGGACTCACGGCCCTGTCCCAAGACTCAGTGCATGGCCTTTTCTTTACGCACTTAGCCACCTGCCTTCCAAGAGGGACTGCTGGCTCTTCTAGAGCACCAATCAAATCGCATTCATATACTAGCTTTGGTTTGTGTCCATTGGCAATCTGACGTGATCTAGAGTCACCTGAAGACAGATCTCTGGGAGTATCCACGAGGGATTTTCTAGTTTACATTAATTGGTGTGGGAAGACCCATCCTAGCTCTTGGGTGAGTTGAGGTCCAGCGTTCATCTATTGCTTCTTGTGTCCAGCTGCCTCTGTTCCTGCAGCCATGCCTCCCCCACCATGACAGACTGTAGCCTCAAACTGTGAGTCAAAACAAACCCTTCCTTCTTCAAGTTACTTCTCATTGGGTATTTTGTCACAGTGACACACAGAGTAACTGATATGGTCCCCACTACAGAGCTTGCTCATGATGGCCATCAACTGACCAACCCAAAGAAGGGAGTGGAAGCTCTGGTCAGAACCAGGTGAACCACCAAGCCAGGCATAATTTTGTAGTAGAAATAACACTAATACAGAAGAAATCAGAGTCCCCCTTTAGGGTGCTGAGTCTCATTAATAAAATAATTTAAGAATGGACTCAAAGAGACGTTCAAGGACAGTTTTATTAGAGTTTAAAGTAAAAAAAACAACACAGGGTGGGC
Source organism: Microtus pennsylvanicus (assembly GCF_037038515.1). Lineage (NCBI taxonomy): Eukaryota > Metazoa > Chordata > Mammalia > Rodentia > Cricetidae > Microtus > Microtus pennsylvanicus. The sequence continues at coordinate 110,237,940 of NC_134585.1, forward strand.
AAATCGTAAAGTTTAGGAGCTACCCAGAGAAGGAGAATGGAGGAGAGAAGGGAAAAAGCCATGCCATTTGAGCTGGTATGGAGGTCAGACATATGGCCATTATCAGCTGCATATTGGGGAGGTAGGCTTTAGAGCAGTGGTTCTCAATCTTCCTAATGCTGTGACCCTTTAATACAGTTTTTCATATGGTGCTGAGCCCCAACCATAATCTTATTATCAGTGATACTTCATAACTGTAATTTTGCTACTGTTACAAATCGTAATGTTTCTGGGTTTTCTACTGGTCTTAGGTGACCCCTGACCCACAGGTTGAGAACTGACGCTTTAGAGGCAGAGTGAGGAAACTCGGAATGTTGGGGGGAAAGCCTCAGTGTTGAGGGAAGTAGTTACAAGAGAGATAGAAAGTAGAGAATCTGCTTTTCTGAATGATTCAGCATCTTATTGAAGAACCATTTCTCCCATCTTTTATCATGTCTTAAGGAGAGTCTGCCTTCCTAGGGGTGAGCCCTTGGCCAAATGAACAACCCAGGCCCAACTGGGAAATGAGGTCTCCACTTAGGGCAAGGATTCTATTTTCTTGACTAGGAATTTTCTTTACTTCAACAAATTGCGGTGATCAGTTGACTTTGGCCACCACTATGCTAACAAGGATTGGGCTGGTGTGTGAAAAATGTCACACACCTTAACACAGTAATGACTTTAGCAAGGTAAATTTTCTTTTTAATGGAAATATCTAGAGGCTGTCATTGCATCTGTCCTTCATGGAGCCCCTGGAGATCTAGGTTCTTGCTGCCCTGTGGCTCTGCTATTCCCTGGGTCTCAGATGTATGGTCATTGCTGCTCTTCATGACCCTGGCTGCCCTGGACCCCAGCTCTACTGTCACAGCTGTGTCCCACATCTGGGAGGAGAAAAGAAGTCTGGCTGTGCCAGGAAGCCATCTTAGCTTGCATCCTTTGCCCAATGATCAGTCACGTGAGTACATCCGGATCCCCTAGAGTTTGGGAGTGCAGTCTTAATTCTGGAAGGTCACGTGTGCAGCTGAGAGTGGAGTCTATGATTCTGTAAGGAGGAGGAGTCAGACTGGGGAGGAAATGACTCCGTGGGTTCAGTAGCCACAGGTCTTACATAACCTCCTTAATTCTCAATTTCCTCGTTCAGGAGCGAGAGGAATGCAAGCAAACCTCTTAGTGCAGTGTCTGGCGTTCCCTCAGGGCTCAGGCATTGTTGTTATTTTATCATGGTCGTGGCAAGGCTGGCAGAAGGTGTGCCTCTGACAGGGAGCTGGTATGCACAAGTGAACCTGGCTGAATCTGTGTGTGTGTGTGTGTGTGTGTGTGTGTGTGTGTGTGTGTGTGTGTGTGTGTGCCCGTGCGCACGCATGTGCCATGGTATTCGTGTGGCGGTGAGAAAACTTTGGGGAGTTGATTCTTTCATTCTACAATGTGGATCCCCGGGATTGGACTCCTGTGTTCAGGCTTTAAGCAGCAGCTGAACCATCTTGTTAGTCTTTCTTCTTAGTTTTAAGCTAGCCTTTCACTAGGTTGCCCAGACTGCCCCTAAACTCACTCTGTAGCCCAGGCAGGTCTTGAACTTAGGATCCTTCTGCCTCAGTCTCTGGAGGATTATAGGCCTGTGCCACCAGACCCAACCTGAACCTGCATTTTAACTAGTGGAGCTGCTTGCCAGACTGACTTGGTGCAGTTACTCGGCTTTTCTGCCCTTGGCCTTTCTCATCTACTGAGCAGGGCCAGCCAAAGCCCTTTCTTTCACAGAGGTGCTGTGAGAATTATTTGGGATCTTGTGTAGAGCACGGGTACTGTTTAGCATAATATTAAACAATAAATACTGTTGGCTGCTTCTGCTACTAATGAGAGCAAGCCCGGAGCGACCTTGATATTGACCGTGGATGATGGCAGACTTTACAACGGGTTCTGCTCCACCTTCGGACCTCAAAATTCAACTCACTGTTAGGGGCAGGGCAGCTGTAAGCAGGAGGCAATAAATGAGCTTGGTGATGGTGACTGCATTAGTATGCTTGCATTTTGAATTCTCTCCAAATAGGGCTGACCTTAAAAGCGAGGGTGACATCCTCTGCCTTCCTGCTTGTTGTCAGCTCCCAAAGCCGTCAGCGGTTCTCAGATGAGCCAGGAGAGAGGCTCCCGGGCCAGGAGTCCCAGCTGGCACTACCAGCATGAGGGGTGATGCTAGGCTGGTACCACGGGGCCAGAACTGCCTGTCTGTCATCAGAAGATACAGCAGAGCAGCAAGAGCCAGCAACGAATCAGCCCGAGTTGTAACTAGTAAGATGCACAGCATTCCTGCCTGGCCCTGGGAGGAACACAAGGCTCCCGATATCATGCTTTTTGGAGTATCCAAGCTCAGGAAACTGGCAAGATTTAGAGGAGACAGCCCTCCCTTCCCCCCATACTTTATCTTTGTAGGAGCTAAATTTGAGCCCTCTGTCATTCACCTTAAGTTCCCCCTTACCTTGGTACCAGCTGAGTAGTGTACTGGCAGGGGTTCCCGAGGGACTGGGGACATGGATGATGATGGTTGGTCTCATCCTGTGGCTTCCAGGCTGACCCTCCCATTTATTTCCACGGCGGAGGGTGAGTCCTGGGCAAACCATCTGTACATGGAACTGCTGTTCAACGCCTGTAACTCCCAGCTATGTCGGGAATATGCTGCTTTTCTGCAGACTGAGGGGGAGGCCTTCACTGAAGGTGAGAAGGCAGCAGTTCCCTGGTGTTCCCGCAGCAAGGACCAAGGCAGGCAAGCTACCAGCAGGCTTGGGAGCTTTGTGCTCCTGGAGGAGACCGCAGAGGTGGGCTTGACAGCCGCTAAGCTGCTGGCTAGTTCTTCACTCACTGGATTCGGAAGCATGAACGGGAGAAACTAGAAATCCACCGTTCTCCATGATCCTGAGTCATTTGAATACTGCTGTGGCTTGGAGTTTAAATTTCCTCAAAGGGTCAGGGGTCGAAGACTTGGTTCCCAATCTGTGCTGCTGCTGCAGGGCGAGGCCTACGAGACAGAAGTTGGTTCACTGGGATATTTTCTTAAATGAGACATTGGGCCCTCAGTCCCTTCTTCCTGGTCACAATGATGTAAACACCTTCTTTACAACAGGCTCCTGCCACTGCCTTGCCTCAGAACCCTCCATTCCCTTCCCACCCCCTGTCACAGAGCCAGTTGGAAATAGTGACTCAAAATACCCCTCCCCCTCATGTGTCCGTGTGTCTGTGTATATGTATGTAGAGGGCAGAGGCCAGTGTCAGGGGCCTTCCTCAGTTGCTCTCCGTATGTATGTATGTATGTATGTATGTATGTATGTATGTATGTATGTATGTATATAATTCCACATGAATATATGAAGTTCCTGGCTGACTTAGAACTTCTCTTTCTGGAACATGCTGGCCTTGAATTCACAGATCTCTCTCTCTCAAGTACTGGTCACCTTATTGTTTTTTAAAGTAGCTCTCTCACTGATTCTAGAGTGGAATCACCAATTCAGCTGAACTAATCGACCAGCAAGCTCCAGGGATCTGCCTGGGTCTGCCTCCCTAGTGCTGGGGTTACAGATGCAGGCCTGGATTTCTAGGTGGGTGCTGGGGATCTGAACTTAGGTCCTGCTTGAAGGACAACTGTTTTATTGCCGGAGCTATCTCCCTTGCCCTAATCTTTCCCCCCTTTTAAGTCGGTGCCCTCAGGCATTTTGTTACAGTGATGAAGCTCAGGAATGCAGATGGCATCCCTGCTGCCAACCCCACTGGGTAAGCCTGATGCCAGCAGCCTCTCTCCAGGTTACAGGACTCACTTTTAACCCTCTTCTCCTTGACAGACAGGCGGGGACGCTTGAAAACGATGGTGCCGAGCACTTGTCTTGCAAGGAGGAATGAGAGGCCATCAGCCGGACTCAGGATCAGCAACTGAGGGTGCAAGGCTCTCCGGAGAAAAGCGAGTTCATAAAAATTAAGTGAGGTTAGGAGAAAAAGCTTCACAAATTTCAAACCCATTGTTTTCAATGTTAGTTTCCTAGGGTAACAAAGTTCCGTAGCTGGGTGGTTTCAACAGCTGGCATTTACTGCCTTGGAATTCTGGAGGTGGGATTCTGAGGTGAAGCCAGTGGGTTTTCTCCCAAACTTCTTCCTTGGCTTGAGGGTAACGCCTTCCCTCTGTCCATGGTCTTTCTTCTGTGAACACCTGTCTCCCTGTCGACTTTAGGAGGAAACTCGTCACAGGATGGCAGCCCACCCTAATGACCCCATTTTGCCTCGTTTTTAACATAACTGCCTCTTTAAAGACCCTGTTTGCAAACACACTCACATTCTGCAGTCCTGAAGTTTAGAACTTCAACATAGAAATTGGTTGGGGTGGTGGGGGTTTAGGATTTGCCACTACACAATATAAGTGACCACGGAGCGGTACAAATATTTTTCGGATTTGCCCAGGGCTGCAGTGATGGGCATTTAGGAGCCAGTGGGGCACATCCTTTTTGACTGCTTTTCTTGGCAGTGGCAAATGAGAAGCAGGAGGAGATGCCCGCTCAAAATCTGAGCTCCTCCCCGCCACAGTGAGGCTGAGCTCCTCCAAGTGCTGCCTCCAGCCTTGTTCAGCAGATAAATGAGCTGCCTGCGCATTGGCTTGGAACACCTTTTTGGTTTTTAGGAAGGCGGTTGTCAAGCGCTCAGCAGTTACTAGCAGGATGGAAACGGTTGTGCATGGGCAGGGGAATGACTCTTTGATTACGTCTGTGTTTGCTGGAATGGCAATCAAAGTTTTTTACGGCACTCTTCTGAATTAAAGGACAGACGAGTGACAGGGAGGCCAAGTTGCATTTGCTTCAAATTCTTCTTGGGTATTTACTTCCACCTGCTGGGGAAGGTCCCCCGCCCCCCGTGAGCATTAGTTAAGGCCCTCCTTGGGGTCTGGGGCCATGCTGGAACTGAAGGATTGTTTTGCTAACTGGATCTGTTAAGTAAACCCAGACATTGGACCTGCAAGCTGGAGAGGAGCTGAGGGGTCCAGGGCTGGGAGAGACCTCTTGCCAGCACTTGCGGTTCATAGCTGAGCAGAATCTTCTCAGCAGGGCCAGGGCTACTTGGCTATGCTCTTTTGGCTCTTGAGTGGTATAAGGAAAGGAAAGCTCAGCAATGTCCCCACTCTCTTCCCACTGCTCTCAAGGTGGTCTCGGATGGCTCTGCATGCTTCCTGGAAACTGCATTCCAATTTAAGATCAATAAATCTCTCCTCTTTCTAATTATCTAGAAGTTATGCTACCGACAAGCCTCAGTTTACCCTCTTTCAAAGTGGAGTTCTCTTACCCACAAAGGGAAAACGATTTACTGTTTTCTTCCCGAGTTGCTGTCCTATTTCTGGATATACTCCGCTTTTCCTAAGAGAACCCATTCCAGGTAGTTCAGGTAGGGCTGACCTCCCTCCAGCATAGGGGAGGTACCTGCCCTTCTTCTGCCCGACTGGAATGATTCATTAACCTCTACCACAGTGGTTGGCCGAGTTGGGCATGTGACCCAGAAACATAGCAAAGTGTGCTTCAGGTGCTGGGATAGCCGCCTGGAAAGAGAGGTGACAATTCATGAGATGGGACTTAATAGCATGTCTTCAAGTCATTGAGGGTGGGCTCCCAGTGTCTGAGCAGTCCCTTCCTTTCCCTCTTGTTCACTCCCTAGTATTGGACCAGTAACTCTGGACTCCAAAGCTATGAGCCAAAGCAAACCTTTGCTCTTTTGTTTTCTTTTTCCATTTTCGTGTGTGTGTGTGTGTGTGTGTGTGTGTGCGTGTGTGTGTATGTGTGTATGTGTGTGTGCATATGTGTGTATGTGTGTGTATGTGTGTGTGTATGTGTGTGTGCATGTGTGTGTATGTGTGTGTGCATATGTGTGTATGTGTGTGCATGTGTGTGCGCATGTGTGTGTATGTGTGTGTGCATGTGTGTGTATGTGTGTGTATGTGTGTATGTGCATGTGTGTGTATGTGTGTGTATGTGTGTGTGCATGTGTGTGTGCATGTGTGTGTGCATGTGTGTGTATGTGTGTGCATGTGCGTGTGTGTGCTCATGCACATGCATGTAAGCACATGTGAGTATACATGCAGGTATGTGCACACAGAGGCCTGGGATTAATATCCAGATCATTCTCAATAGCCCTTCCATCGAGGCTGGGTTTCTCTAGCAGACTCAGAATTCAGGATAGGATTAGTCCCAAGAGCCAGCTTGCTTGCTCTGGGGAGCCCTTGTCTATACCTCCCAAGGCTGGATTGCTGGCAGGTTGCCACACTGACATGACATTTATGTGGGTTCTGGGTGTCTGAACCCCAGTCCTCACACTTCTGTGGCAAATGCTTTAGCCGCTGAGCCATCTTCCCAACCCAGATCTATGGTTGTTTTGTTTTGTTTTTTTAAATAAGCTAATGACTCAGGGTGAAAGCATTTATTGTTCTCTTAGAGGACCCGGTTTCAGTTCCCAGCACCCACATGACAACTCACAACTGTTGGTAACTCCAGTTTCAGGGATCTAGCGCCTTCTGGGCTCCTAGGCACCAGGCGAGTTCATGGTACATAGATGTACATGAGGTTAACACTCATACACACAAAATAAAAAACCCTTATAAATAAAGTTGATTATCTCAAGTGTTTGTTTCCACGAAGTAAGGCAGACAGACATAAGGGTGGGTGGTGGGACAAGAAGAACGAGGCACTCGGGCTCCAGGGCTATGTTGCTGGTTTTGGTAACTGTTGATTCAAGTCATTATCAACCTAGTTTCATTTCTATATTGTGCTATGGTGCACGGCCCATTTCATTGGCACGCCATTCTAGTCTCAGAAATGTGCCGGCCCCTTTCCCCTAATATTGCATAGATCTGGGGGGACCGGTAGGAACACATCCTCTTCCCCACCAGGGACAACAGTTCACACTGGGCTTGGTTTGGGCCTGGAACTCGAGATCCGCTGAGCAGACAGGCTTCCCTTCTGAGGCTTGCTTTCGTTTAGGCTTGCAAAGTGAGAACCTGCTCTGACTCCAAAGTCTTAATGAAGCTTTTCTAACTTAATTTTCAGAGGTAATGACAGAGCCACCCCTGAATATTTGATCTGCAGCTTCCCTGGCTTCCACTTGCATGAGATATTTGGCGTGGTTCTCCTGTGCTCTGCGAGTCTGGCAGCTTGTGTTTCTCTCCTGCTGAGGCACAGTGTGGGGCTTTGGACAGGCGCCTGGCTATTATGCTTCCCTTAATGTTTTTGTTTGTGTTTCTGTCAAATATCGTCTTCTTAAAGGTTGATTCCTATGCTCTCACGAATGAAGTGGGGTGGGGGTGGGGGGGCGGGGAGAAGGTTTGTGCCTTGTGCCCTGTCTGTGTGAAATGCCCTTTATTATTGATGAAGATATCCTCTTCCAGTGTCTACCAGCTCAGGAGCTGGGAGCCTTCCCTGGCTGTGTTCAGCCTCTAGCGCTGCAGAGACGTGAATACCAAGTAGTCTTCACTGCAGGTGTGCAGCAAACAGGCTGTAACCTGAGGGCCGCGATTGTCACACAGTAAGGAGAAGCCCTCCTCTGCCCCAGTTCTGACACTCTGGCTCCCTGAAAAGGAGTGTCAGAGAGAGGACCTAACCTGTGACCTCTGTGCCTTCCCTTTTGCTTCCCCTGAGATTAACAAGGCTTCTCATTTGCTGGGCATCTTAACATGGCTGGTACTCAACATGCTTGACGCACGCTATCTCACGGAAGAGTTTTACAGGGTAGAAGACATTTACAGCCGGGAAGCCCAGAGAGGTGAAAGCCTGTGCTGAGCTCTCTGTCTCCTGTTCCTTCAGTCTGGGCCCCCAGCCCATGGCACATTGCCTCCCGTCTCATTAGCCTAATCTAGATAAGCCCTCCTGGACACACCTGGAGATTCATCTCCACGTTGTTTCCAAGTTTCCACCGCCCATCGAGCTGATGATGAAGATGAACTATCCTAACCCCTCTGAATTGGACTCCTAAGCATATCACTTTTAAGCCATAATCTTCCCAGAGGCTTCCTCCTTCTCCCCAGAGGCTAAGGGCCATCAGTTAGGGTAAAATGCAGTCCAACTTCAAAAGTCCCTATAGTCTTAACAAGTACAACACTGTTTAGAAGTCAAAACACCCAAGTCTCGTCTTGAACTTCAGTAGTCTCTTGACTGTGAGCTCATAAAATAAGATTATTATATTATATATTTATTCTGCACCAGTTTACAGTGGTGCAGAATAAATATTCCTGGTCCAAGAGGGAAGGCCAGGCAACTAGAAAGAGATGGCCAGGCTGCCGTCAGACGGAAACCCAGCAGTGCGAAGCAACCGTGTAGCTCGGTGTCTGTCATTTGGGAGCAGGGATAGAATTGTTTGGGCGCCAAAGGGCGTGTGTGGTCCACTCCTCCTGCTCTGCTACCTGCAGCGAGCATAGCTGCTCTTTTGTGCCAACTCCACCTCTTGCCCGCAGCTTTCTTCGGCAGATGCCCCATGGTCTTAGCATCTCCAACATCCTGGATCTCCATTGTAACTGAGCTTTACTTTTATAGCTTCATGTAGCAGCCTTTTGGGTGTTTTTGCCTGCCTTCCATAGTACAAGCCCAGCATCTCCAACATCCTGGATCTCCATTGTAACTGAGCTTTACTTTTATAGCTTCATGTAGCAGCCTTTTGGGTCTTCTTGCCTGGCTTCCATAGTACAAGCCTGTGACCTCTTCCGTCTTTCATCTTTCAAGCCTTTAATACCAATACCATATGGACAATGCTGCCAAGTTCTGCAACTAGCTTGGGGTGGAGCCTGGCTGGTTTTGACCCACAGCTGTATGCTAACCTTGTCTGTGTGCTAACCTTGGGGCAAGACCATCCTAGCCAGATTTATCACTCTGTAGACCAGGCTGGCCTTGAACTGAGATCCACCTGCCTCTGCCTCCCGAGTCTGCGCCACCAACACCCATTTTAGGCAGTTAATTTGAGCTGGGAACCCCTTCAGTGACATTCTCTCCTTGCAAATGAATTTGCATTTTTACAAGGTGGAACCTTTGATAGATGGGATCTTGCTCCTCAGGGCACTTTTATTGTCCCGCGGCAGGTTTCTCCTTAGTGACACTAATAACTTTACCAATTAGAGATCCTTTGTCATCCTCCAGCTCCCTGTCTGAAGCTGCAAGGCTGCTCACACACTTTTCCTCCTCTGCTTTTTGTTCTCTGCAGACCTGGGGAAGAGCTTTTGTACCACACAGCCTGCATGCTAGCCTGTTTTGAAAATCCCTCTACCAAATAAATGAACCCACTGCCTTTAAAGTCAACCTCATCCAGACTCTCGGGACCTGAATAGAAGGCAGCCAGGTTCCTTGCCAGAACATCACATGACTGGCCTCTAGCCCAGGTGTGACAGGGTTCTTGATCCCCCCCCTGAAACTCCAAGAGCCAGGTCTCCATTCTCTCTGCTTCTCTTAGTATTCTTTTCTTCCAGGCTCCTCCAAGATAAGCTCTGTTACAATAGTTAAGGAATTTTGTGGTCCAGGTTCCAAGTTCTTCTACGTTCCTGCCATAAGCCATTTTCAAAGGCCTAAGAAACTTAAGGTCAGGTTTATAACAACAGTGCTCTGACTCTTAGTACCAATCTTCTCAATTAGATTCTTTTCTTGGGATGTGATGAAATATCTGGGAAAAGTAATTTAAAAAGGAGGGGGTCTATTTTAGTTTGTTGTTTGAGGGAATAGTCCATCATGGCAGGACAAGGATGGTGGCAGGAGAGTGAGGCAGCTGGTCACACTGAGTCCACAATCAGAGAGAGAGAGAGAGAGAGAGAGAGAGAGAGAGAGAGAGAGAGAGAGAGAGCGCGCAACACTTGTGTTCACCGCCCACATTTAGGATAGGCCTGCCCAACTCATTGAATCTAATCTAGATAATCCTGTAGACGGTCCCTGAGCCTAGTTCCCATGGTGATTCTAAGTCCTTCCCCTCCCCGCCTCAAGATGACAATCAAGGTCAAGATTATCAGTCAGAGCTAGTCTGCTCGTGAGAGGAGCGGGCGGCCCTGGTACGAGTGAACTCACAGATCTCATTGGTAACAGGTGCTCCACAGGGGAAGGTGGCTTCAGGGACGACGCAGAGCTCTGAGCAGGGAAGGCCACGTGCACAGAGGAACTCAGGTTTGGGCAAGAGTTCAGAATGGATTTTCAGGAGTCTGGCTGCAATGATTTGGGAGCAGGAATAGTAACGTGATTTGTGCTGTTAGATTATAGCTGAAATGATACAAATGCTATAGACTGACTATAGACATTAACTGACGATAGATAGTGTTTTAGTGAGGGAGGAGGGAGAAGAGAGGAAAGAGGGGGGGGAAGAAGAAGAAGGGAGGAGAGAGATGAGAGGGGGCTATTGAGAGTGTATTCCAAGGACGGGAAGATCCAAGTTTTTTCTGTGCTCGCTTTATTACCTTCCTACCTCTGTTCAGTAAACATCTGTAGAGTTTCTGGATGCTGGGCTCTATGGCAGAGAAGAGAAGTGCCTAGACCGGTAGGTAACACGGATCTGGAAAGCTCCGCTCCCTGCTTCCAGTGCTGGGACAATAGTGTGAGAAGCGCCTAGATGGTAGGTAACAAGGATCTGGAAAGCTCCGCTCCCTGCTTCCGGTGCTGGGATGATAGTGTGAGAAGCGCCTAAATGGTAGGTAACACGGATCTGGAAAGCTCCGCTCCCTGCTTCCGGTGCTGGGACGATAGTGTGAGAAGCGCCTAGATGGTAGGTAACACGGATCTGGAAAGCTCCGCTCCCTGCTTCTGGTGCTGGGATGATAGTGTGGGCTGCGCAGTCAGCTTTGAGAGGTACCACACCTCATTTCTGCCTAAGTATGTTCCTTTGCTGGAACAGAACAAAGCTGCAACATTCTGAGATGGTGAACAGACAAGGAGCAGACTTGGGAGACTGGAGGAAAGAGTTCAGTGAGGATGCTCTGGGTCTCGGCCCAGAAGAGGCGATGGTTTGAATGGGAAAGTTCCCTCCGACCTTGGGTGTTTGAACACTTGGTTCCCAGTTGGTGGCCCTGTGTGGGGAAGTATAGGAAGTATAGTCTTGTCCGAGGAAGTGCATCACTAGGGGCAGGCTTTGAGATGATATAATCTTACTTTACTTCTAGTTCATTCTTCCTACTCCATGCTTGTGGTTGAGGATGCCACCTCTCAGCTTCCTGCGTCTTTCGCCATGCCTCCCTCTTGTTGCTATGGTCCTCCACCTCCCACTGTGATGTGCTCTTATTTCTTTGAAACTGTAAGCCAAATAAACTTTCTCTTTCATAAACTGCCTGTGGTTATGGCGTTTTATCACAGCAACAGCATTAATACATGAATTAATACAGGCGACGAGCCACAGATCTGCCCCTGAAAGGCTGCCTGCCCAGCTCTGTATTCAAGGAGCTGCAAGTGCACCTAACAGGCATGAGGTGGGTGCTCAAGGAATATCTGTGGACTGGGTCTGAAGTTCAGATGTGGAAGTGTCCTGGGGCTTGCGCACTTATCCATACCCATCTTTTGCGGTGCTGGGGATTGACCCTCAGGGTTGGTCTTACCTCCTATCTGTTAATTTTCTCTGGAAACATCCTCACGGACACACTTGGACGGAGGCATGCCTTCTAGGAGAGTCTAAATCCAGTTAAACTGACAATAAGATTAATTATCACAAATATATTCCTTGCCAACTTGCACTTAAACACTTGCCTTTTAAACAGAGCACATCCGTCCACTCACAAGGCCTACTTGCAAAGCTATTCACACGCGTGAGTTCTTTTCGCTATTTGTAGGCAGCCAAAATATGTGGACATATGGTGAGGTCACCCTGTGTCCCTATCAGACAAAGCTTCTTGGGGACAGAGACAGAGTTTCATCCCTGGAGGCTCTAGCCCAACTGTGCTAGTCAGTTCTGTAGAGGAACAGAAGTTATAGGATGAATCTCTCTCTCTCTCTCTCTCTCTCTCTCTCTCTCTCTCTCTCTCTCTCTCACACACCACACACACACACACACATACATATGCATGCACACACTATATGGGGTGATAATTAGAATGGTTTACGGGTTGTGGCCCAGCTAGTCCAACAATGGCTGCTTTAACTATGGAAGGTCCAAGAATCCAGAAGTCACTTAGTGCATGAGACTGGATGTCTCAGCTGGTCTTCAGTAGATGCCAGAATCCTAAAGAAGTAGGCTCTGATGCCAGTGAAGGAACAGACTTGTTAGCAAGAGCGAGAGCAAGCAAGCAAAGAAAAAGCAAGCTTCCTTCTTCCATGTCCCTTATATAGGTGGCCAGCAGAAGGTGTGACCCAGATTGAAGGTGGATCTTCTCTCCTCAAAAGCTTGGACCTGGATTAAAGCTTTAGATCCGGATTAGAATCGGGGTCTTCCTACTTCAGACGATTTAATTAAGAAAAAGTCCCTCCCAGGTGTGCCTAATCATTTGTGTTTAGCTAATTGCAGATGTAGTCAAGTTGGCAACCTAAAACAGCTACCACATTGACTCAGCTCAGCATCCCTAGGACCGAGTCATGGGGCCCAATCTGGCCCACAGTTACTTTCTTAGACCCTGGTGCCCTGACATATCCAGACAGCAGCCAAATGGGCAGCTAAGAAACAAGCATCATCACGCAGAAAACTCAGAGGCAAAGCGGGAAGCGAGACTCTTCATGGTCCTTCAGGGCGTTTAAGGAGATAAAAGAGCAGTTTGGGAGCAGGTGAGGGCTCCAGAGGTCACTGAGCCAAGTCCAGCTCCAGCATCTCCATTCCGATTCTGCCATTTATGTATGTATGTATGTATGTATGTATGTATGTATCTATCTATCTATCTATCTATCTATCTATCTATCTATCTATCTATCTATCTATCTATCTATCCATCCATCCCAGGTTCTATAAAAAGCAGACTGAGCAGGCCAGTGAGCAGCGCCCTTCATGGCCTCTAATTGGCTCCTGTCTCCAGGTTCCTGCCTTGCTTGAGCTCCTGCCCTCACTGCTTTTGATGATGGAGTCTTACCTGGAACTGTGAGTGTGATGATTTGAATGAAAGTGGCCCCCCCATAGGGAGGGAGTGGCACTATTAGAAGGCGTGGCCTTGTTGAAGTAGGTACCGCCTTGTTAGAGGAAGCGTGTCATGGGGGGGGGAGGGGAGAGGGGGGAGGGATTTGAGGTCCCTTTTGATCAAGATCCCCTCAGTGTGACTTTGAGGTCATTTCCTGTTGCCCACAAGATGTAGGACTCTCAGCAGCAACTGCTCCAGCACCGCATCTCTCTGCAGGCCGCCCGTCATGCTCCCCATCATGATGATAATGGACTGAACCTCTAGGATTTTAAGTGAGCCTAGCTCGCCACCCAATTAAATGTTTTCTTCATAAGAGTTGCTGTGATCATGTGTCTCTTCTCAGCAGTAGAAACCCCAAGACAGGAGTGAAGCAAACCCTTTCCTCCCCACGCTGCTTTTGTCACGGTGTTTCATCACAGCGACAGAAAAGTAACTCAAAACAATGGTTGCGAGCTGCCACGTGGGTGCTGGGGATTGAACCTGGGTCTTCTGCAAGAACAAGTGGCCTTAACTGCAGAACTAGACGCTGGTTTTCAAAAGGACAGAATTTGCTGTTGGCATTTCAGGACTTCACAGGAAGATGGTCCATCTCTCCGCGATTTCCCATCTTCTTTTAAATTGCCTGTTAGTCTCAGAGCTCTGTGAGCACAAATCCATTCCTTAGGTGTAAGACCCAAATCCAAGTGTTGCTGAGCAGGTGCTCTGGGCTCTCCAGAGACAGAGAGAATACCCACGGAGGCTTTGGGCTGGAGCAGCCTTCTGTAAGAAAAGGCGAAGAGAGACCCATGAACATCCCTGAAGATGTTCAGAGATGGTGATGGGGAGGAACTGCAGCGCCAAGGAACAAAGGCAGCCGGAACTGGGGAAGTTTAGACTCCCCATTGTCCTTTAACCCTACCCTGGAACACCACGACACTTCCTTGCCTGCAGGCATGTTCACTGTTAGGGAAGTGTTGGGACATTTTACACCTTTCCCAGGGACTCTGGTGAGGCTAAGAAGCACCAGGGATCAGGGACACATGGACAGATCCAGGTGAGAGGGCCAAGCATGCATTATTCCAGGTATAAAGGTCAAGACCCTTCCACGGGGAAGAGAAAGACCCAGAGCGCGTCACTCTGAGCTCACACCTGGCCCTGATGGGCTCTAGCTGGGGTGAGCTCCTCACCACCTCCGACTCTCAGCTTCGCCATCAGTGAAGGGTGCATCCTCCTGCTTTACCCGGAGGGCCGCAGCGACAGTAAGTGAGCTCACTTGTGGCAATGCTCTGGGACATAAGGGATGCTCAGGAGGGTGTGTTGCCCTCCCCCAGCTCCCTGCCTGGGCCTGTCTGTCACCCTGGGGTGGTTTTCCTTTAAGAGTGATCTCCAGAATCAGTCACTACTGAGACCCCCTCAAAGAGAGGTAAAATGTGTAATGAGGGATTTCCAGAGACATAAAAATTACATCATTTTATGTGTCGCCATCAATCAGTTTTAGAGAAAGCTGGCCGGCGCGGCCGAGCGACACCGCCAGCTCTGCGCTTCTGCAGACTGTGCTTCATTTTATTAAGAGCAGAACAATGAGTCCGATTTCCCTCCTTGGATGTTAAAAAAGACAAATTAGCCAAAAGCAAATTCTGCTGAGACTGTGCTTCAGCCTTGAGAGACTCTGCTCTAAGATGGAGCTTTCCCTTGACCTTGAGAAACCACAGACAAGCTGGCGGCTGGATCCCAGCCTGGTGTAGTGACAGCTGGGTCAGCAGCCCAGCAGCCCCAAAGCCAGTCCAGGACCTGGCCAACAAAGCAGCACGTATAACGTCAGAATGACCCTGGCCCTTCACACAGGACATTGCATCCTCCTGAGTAAGGCATGCACATGAGGATCCATTGCCGCACTAGCTGTGAGGACTGTCATCCGTTCTGACCCAGCTCACCTCAGTGAACTGTGGGGAAGGGTTAGAGTCAGGGGCATAGACATCGTCTCAGAATATTGTTTTCATAGCTACAAAGTGAAACAATACAGGGACAGCCCTTAAGTAGAAGTGTGTGGGAATGCTCTCTCTCCCCCTCCCTCTCCTTCACCCTCTCCCTCCCTCTCTCTCTCTCTCTCTCCTCTCTCTCTCTCTCTCTCTCTCTCTTGCTCTCTCTCTCTCTCTCTCTCTCTCTCTCTCTCTCTCTCTCTCTCACACACACACACACACACACAGAGAGAGAGAGAGAGAGAGAGAGAGAGAGAGAGAGAGAGAGAGAGAGATTGCTAACATAGTGATTTGGGCAGGTCATAAATGGTGATAAGGTATCTTGAAGCTGTACATTAAGGAATCCTATGCCCCCACCACCCAAACACAGACGGCAAAAGGCATTTCTTCATTATTCTTCTTTTAGATTTATTTCATTTTGTGTGTCTGGATGCTCTGCATCCATGCATATATGTGTATGATGTCAGGAGCCCTCAGAGTTCAGAAGAGGGCATCAGATCCACGAGAACTAGAGTTACAGACGGTTGAGAGCCACCATGTGGGAATCGAGCCCAGGCCCTCTGCAAGAGCAGCAGTTGCTCTTAACCACTGAATCATCTTTCCAGCCCCCTAAGCACTTCCTGAAGAGGGAGCAGTTGGCGCTGTTAAAGGAAGGGAATAAAGAATTGAGGGAGGGAGGTTTGGCAGGAAGGTTTAGTTTTGTGGCTGGAGTTCCTCATTCAGTCCCTCAGAGTCCTAGGCGGGGAGAGCTGTGGACAGAGTCGGCAATGGACTGACCATCCTGAGTCACACGGCCACAGGATGACAATAGGGATCCAATCGGCTATGGCTTTAAGGAAGGTCAAGAAAGTGGATAGGAAGAGAGGAGGCAAGAGAGAACCCAGGACCTCAGGAGAATGTGCTGGGATTTCAGTGCTGAGGGAAGAGCAGCCATCCAGCAGCTTGCTCCTCCCTGGGAAGATGCCCCTTCATGGCCAGCCTTCCGCCATTTTGTTGGAACAAGTCTCTGGCAGGATTGTCAGCAGGGAAAATTACTAATAAGAGGGATTCGTAGGGACCACCTGTACCCCAGGCATGGTCTTCCTTACCACCACTGTGCCTCAGAGTCCAGTTTCACCTCAGAAGTCCATAGACCAGTTGTCAGCAGGGAAGATTGTAATTTAACATTGATCCCATTAGCACAGCGGCTGGGCTTGTGTTTATCCCAGGGAAGACTTGGCTCTGTCCCCAGATCAAACTTGTGCCAGCCATCCTAAGGATCCAGGTAAGCCAGGAATAGCAATGGTAATGGTTCACATGGTGGGTATGTGGGAAAATGTGTCCCAAAGGCAAGAAAGAGTCCAGCACACCAGTTTGGTCGAGATGCAATGACTTGAAGATCCAGGAAGGGTGATCTGAGGTCTGCTAATGAATGGACCTCAGACACGAAGCTGGGGTTTCCGTTGCAAGAGCAATGGTGCACTTGTCATGCTGGACACTGTGCTGAGCACGCTGGTTTTGAACATGAAATCCATGACGCTGTTACACGTGGACTTCAACTTTCAGAGGTGGGTACTGAGAGGGCAAGTCACTTGTGCAGAACCTGAACCACTAGTGTTCCTGACACCAGCAGCATCTAGCGGAGGAGTGGGGAGGGGGGAGAGTGTGACAGGACTCCAACCTTGGCCAAGGCAAAAGATGACCACTCTGGACTCTATGCCTTGGGAACAGTCATGGTGTGGCCCTCACAGTTCATCTGTACGTGTGCAGGGGGCAATGCAGTTACTTCCCAGAGGTGGAGAGGACTCATCTGTGAAGAGCGCTTGAGAGGCTAGCAGAGCACTTTTTAGGACCTGTGGATGCTTGATACTGTGTAAGTTCCCCTTTAAGAGGAAATAGCTACATTTGGATCTTGGGGTTGAGGGAAGGTCAAGAGTGTGTGCTCTACTCAACTGGGCAGGACTCTCTCCGGATCACCCCATCTTCCAGGGGACTATTCTGTCCCCCTAGAAAGTGAGACTGCCGATGTGGCCTGCTGGCCACAAGGATTAAATGAGATGACTTAAAATCATCCACTCCGGTGCTTGACAACCATAGGTGCCCAATAAATATACATTTTCCTCCTTTCTCCTTCAGCAGAATTTTTAGAGGCTGTGCAGTTTCTTTTTGAGCCTTTATGTAAATTTATGTGAAATGGCATTCAATGAAATCACTCATCTGAATGATCCCTTTAATTCTACCCGCAGCTTCAGTAAAATTGAAATTTAAATCATACATTTTGTTTAATGGGACAACTTAGATGTCAGGAGAAAGGAGAGAGGTGGCAAAGCGACACCTGTATTAAGACAAAAAGACCTTGGTATTAAAAATGAATGTCTTGGGGAGAAAGAACTTTTGCTAAATGGACTGTTATCCTTGGAGGATTTTTTTTTCAAACAAATTTAATCCAAAGATATATATTGAAATCAGGTTTTGTAGAACAAATTCTACATTTCTAGGCTACCGTTCCATATTTGTGTCTCTGATTTTCCCCACTATTTCTCGAGCATCTTGTCTGTCTGGATTAGTATCAGCTTACAACACAGATTATTGAAGGCTCTTAATGATTTATAGGAGAGAGAAGAAGCATAAGATGATTCCTGGAAATGCATTTTGGGCTTTGGATCTAACTACTGAAAATGTCCATCTATGTATAACCGTTTTACTTAGCAACGGCTTTAACATTAGAGATACTTTCTGTGCACGCGCAAGGCCCCGGGCCCTGGTTTGCCCCCTCCCAAACAAACCTTACTGAAAGGAAATCCAATTATGAAGAGAGAGAAGTGAAGGATTCCATTCCTCGTGATAGCTGATATTTTTGGTTTGTAAAAGCTTTCTGTAGATGGGTCCTAATTTTATTGTATAGAAGTGTGTATGTGTTTAGGTAAATTAAGGATTTGTTCTCTGTCATTCAGAATGTTAAGTGGGATATTTCTTTTCATTTTTATAGAGCAAAAGCTACTATAACTCTCTGTTTGGATTTTTTTATGTTTTTACTTTTAAAGGTCTCTCTGTCCCAAAATTATTAAAACTTAACTTATCTTTTATTATTTTTATGATTACATTTTATACGTGACCTTTGGCGATATTGCTGGATTTTAGTTTGCTATAAAAGTAAGGTTTGGATCCAGGCTTAGTTTTTCAAATGGCCATCCAGTGTTGTCACCACCACCATTTCTTGAGTAATCTATCTCTCTATTGATCTGAAACGTTTCTTTTATAATGTGTTTATAATCCTCTATGTGCCATGCTCTGTCTGTGTAATCTTAGAGATCTGGTGACTGGAACGTTGAAAGATATTTTAATATCTGGTAAGTTAGTTTTGCACAGTAAATTTTTTTAGGGGGAAGTAGAATTAACATCTTTTATGAAGAGAGTTTCTTCTTTTTCCTTGGTTTTTCGAGTCAGGGTTTCTCTGTGGCTTTGGAGCCTGTCCTGGAACTAGTTCTTGTAGACCAGGCTGGTCTCGAACTCACAGAGATCCGCCTGCCTCTGCCTCCCGAGTGCTGGGATTAAAGGCGTGCGCCACCATCACCCGGCTATGAAGAGAGTTTTTTTTTTTTTAATAAAACCATATTTAAAGATTAGATGCTGGCGGCCAGAGAGATGACTCAGTGGTTAAGAGCACTTTTGCTCTTGCAGAAAGCTTGAGGTTGATTTCCAGCACCCAGATGGCAGCTCACCACCACCTGCAACTACAGCTCTGGGGGAATCCTGTATCCTCCCTTGTCTCCATGGGCAACAGGCATCTGTGTGGTACACATCCATCCACGGGGGCAAAACACTCATGCACATAAAATAAAAATACAAATCTTCAAAAGAAATCAAATGCTGGCTAGATGTGGTGGTGTAGACCTGAAATTCCATCAGCCAGGAGGCAGAGGCAGAGGCAGAGGCAGAGGCAGAGGCAGAGGCAGAGGCAGAGGCAGAGGCAGAGGCAGAGGCAGAGGCAGAGGCAGAGGCAGGGGGACTCTTTAACTGTGTGCACAACCATGCCACACACAAGAATCAGGTGTTGTACCTTAGAAGAAAGAAGGAGAAGGAGACAAAGAAGAATGAGAAAGAGAAAGCAAAGCAAGAAGAGAAAGAAGTCCAGCGGATGTGTGGATGGAAGACAGACGGAGGGAGAGGAGGAGGAAAGAAAAAAAAAACAGGGAGAGAAAGAATATTTCCCTTTCTATGATTAAAGCAACGAGCGTTCAAAAGACCAAATGACACTATTCTATATCAGAATTACCTTCTGAAACTAGCTTAAAAGAAAATCAAAACCGAAGGGAATAAGACGAATGTCCTTTAAGTGGAGATATATTGTTGAAAATTGGCACAATTTCGCTCTGAAGAAAATTGTCTCCTTTGAAATGAAGGAGCCAAGTCTATGTAAGACCGGATAATGAATACATAAAAAAAGATCACAGTATAACAGAGCCATCTGGGAGGCTGGACATCTCTGGCAGTTGTGCCCCTGAGAATTTCTGGATGGGTGGGAATTGCATGGATCCTTGCCCAGCCTTGGTTGTGTAGATGGGCCTGTTCTGTACAGAGCTAGCCACAAGAGTCTTGCTGCACCACAGCGAGGCTCTCCAGAGCCTCATCTCTGGGGGACATCATGGAGCCCCTGGTCTGCTGCAGCTCCTGGAGCTGAACAAACAGTAGGGCTCTGAGCCCAGGGCAGTGGGAGGCAGCCAAGAGCTGAGAGGCCCACACTCGGTCAGCATGGAGGCCAAGTAGAACCGCCCTTCATGACTGAATCGCTTACTCAACCAGAGACCTCACAAGTCAGTCCCTGAACCCCGTTCTGTGCTCTAAAATAATGACTGATAATCTTTCCTCTGTAGGCCATCTACTGAAGATGTCAAATGGAGCAGGACTTTACCCTCACAGTGGAATGGGGAGGCTCCTCCATGGGATAGTTTGGATCCCGGCAAGACCTCTGGTTGGGAACATGGTCATGAGTTCCCACAGTTTCTAAGAGGAAGATGTGCTTAGACGTCAGAGTTCCTCATTTGCCCTCAAAGGACTGGGATCTAATTTCTTGTAGACATGACAGTCTAGAAGGAAAGGCAGATACTACATAGTAAGTATGTACTGGAGGTGAGAGGGTAGGGTGTCCGTGCTATGGTCCCGTAGCGCCTGTACTACATATACAACGGTACTATGCCTGTAATGGAGGGCCTGCAGGAACAGAACACCAGTTCAGGAGCAGGGCAAGGGGCTGGAGATTCACACACACACAGACACAGACACACACACACACACACACACACACAGAGAGAGAGAGAGAGAGAGAGACAGAGACAGAGACATGGGTCATTTTTGAAATGAAGCAAGAATGCCAACTTTACTGTATGCCAGGGAAGCTTATATAGGGCTCTGGCCAAGCCCCAGCTCTCAGAGTCCTTCAGCTATAGAACCCCCCATCAGGATCTCGTGGTCAGGAAATTCAGGGTCTGGTGGTCTGCAGTCCCCAACAAGAGGGGAGGGTCTTGCTTTGGAAAGTACACAGCACAACCAAGTACGCAGATTTACGTAAGTCACAAGTGTGCAAAAGGCAGAAAGTCAGAGTAACTACCCCTGCAGCAAGGAAGCAAAGGGCTTCAACTTTCAAAGATATATATATATATATATAATTGGAATGTTTTATAACCAGTTTATATTACTTTTGTACTTGTGAAAATACAAACCTTAAAACTTAAATTGAGGGCTGGAGAGATGGCTTAGCTTTTAAGAGCGCCCATTGTTCAATTCCCAGAACCTACATGGCAGCTCACAACTGTCTATAACTCCAAGACTTGACACCCTCACACAGACATACACGCAGGCAAAACACCAATGCAAATAAAATAAAATAAATTATTTTTAAAAATTAAATTGATTTTTAAAAAGTATCGAGTATCTTTTTGTTTTTATTTACTTATTTATTTTGGTATTTTTCGAGACAGGGTTTCTCTGTGTACCAGCCCTGGATGTCCTGGAACTCACTTTGTAGACCAGTCTGGCCTCGAACTCATAGAGATCCACCTGCCTCTGCCTCTTGAGTGCTGGGATTAAAGGTGTGAGCCACCACTATCAGCATTAAGTATCTTTTTAATTAAAACTCTTTTATGTGTATGGGTGTTTTGCCCGCATGTATGTCTGGACACCACACACTTGGCTAGTGCCCGTGGAGACCAGAAAAAGACATTGGATTCCCTGGAACTGGAGTAACTGACAGGTTTTAGCTGCCACAAAGGTGTGGAGAATTGAACCTAGGTCCTCTGGAAGAGCAGCTGGTGCTCTTACCTGCGGAGTCCTCTCTCCAGCCCCAAGTATTGAGTATTCTTAAGACTGTGAAACCGCTTGACTTTGATTTTTGCCTTGGTGGCCTGAGGAAGGTAGAGATAGTTTTCTTCAGGACCCTGAGACTCTGTCGTTAGTGGAGGGCTCTCTCTGCTTCTCTCCAGTGAATGTGAGTGCTCCCTCTTGTCATCTACAACTGACTAAGAGTGCTCGTCTATAGGAGCAAATGTAAGTGCTCCATCTCTTCATCTTCAGTAGCAAGTGTGGCCGTTCCCACTGCTCCTTGACAACACGGAAGGTGATTGCTTCTCTGCCTTTTTACAGCAGCAAATGTGAGTGCTCCCGTGGTAGCAAGGGTACTCAACGATAGAATGAGGTGGCCTCTGGAAAACTCAATGGTCTGAGATAGTCCCGGCTTGAGACTGATAAGGTCTAACGTTGCAGGAATGACAAACAGTTAATTATGACCAGGAAAGGAAATGGTGTGGGTGAAATGGTCAGCCATTAACCAATACAGGTCTGTGGAAAACTGGGTTGGGACCGCCCTCTTCAGTCAGAGTCTTTTCTTCATTGACTGCAAGGTCTCTGTGCTCAACGAGAACACCCCGATTCTAGGCCCCCAGTCACATGCACTGGCAGGGTTCAGCTGCCTTTGGAGGAGCTGGAATCCACAGGCTACAGCTCTTTGCATGAAGATGAGAAGCCAGGGTTTTCTCCTCCCTCGTTTTCTTTTTCTGGCTCCAAACAGGTCTGTGCGTACACAGCAGATGGCTTTCTGACGAAGCCCAAATTCATCCAGTCTTTGGGGAAAAAACTACAGCGAAAAGGACTGTTATTCCAATCTGATAAAGCTTTCTATTTTCAGCTAGAAAAAGGAGTGTCTGTGAGTAGAAAAGAGAGGGAAAAAAATCACTCCAAACCCAGGAAAGGGAGAGAAATGAGAGTTGCTACTCGCCTTCGGTGGATCTGGGAGTTTTAATTGCACAGGCTCAGGCCCCACTCTGGCTCAGCAGTCACAGGAAGACAGCTTCATACGGCAAACCAGACAGGCACAGGTGGGAAGGGGACACCAGCTCAGGACAGGACAGGCGATACCTGCAAGGAACCCTGCAGAGAGCAGCAATGGGAGAGGCTGAAGGGGGCTCTTCACAGGGCTCTAATAAAACTCTATTTTGCTTAGAAGAAAAACGAGCAGCAGAAACCTAGGCACTCTAGTTAACAACCAGCAAGAACTGCTAAACAAGAATGCTGGGGTTAGGATGCTGGCCCTTTCAGCTACAAATGGTATAACTGTTACAAGTACCCAAATATCCCATGCCTCTATTTTCTCATCTTCAAAATGGGGGTGATGAGAGAAGACATGGTGGAGATTAAATGGGTTTGCATTGCTTACTCTATGTCTGCCCCTTGAGGACAGTGACAGTTGCCAGGCACAGCTCTGAGAAGAAGGGCTACTACACACACATGGAGAGAAAACAATTTGGAACTAAACAATGAGACGTATAACAAAAGCCAGAGAACCAGGGGTTAAGAAGGTTGATGCTCCTGTCAGGTGACTGCTGGTAAGTTCAGAGAGAAAGCCTGGCTGGGACTTTCCTCGTCTATGTTTGAAATCTGCCTTACTTCTAATGCTAATAACCCTTTTTTAAGTGACCAAGAAGAAAGGTGTATGGATGTGTTCGAATGAATATAAAACAGGGCTGGGGAGACAGCTTAACAGTTAAGAGCACTGGTTACTCTTTTAGAGGACCCAGGTTCAATCCCAGCACCCCCATGGTGCCTCACAACTGTGACTCCAGTTCCAGGGGAGCCGACACCCTCTTCTGGTCTCTGTGGGCACCAGACATGCACTTGGTGCATTGACTTACATCCACGGAAAACAACATAGACATGAAAACAGAAAAAAAGTGGGTAGGGAAAATATCAGAATCTTGATGGTCTTTGGGAAGAGTTGCCTGAGAGTGCTCCTGCAGACGAAGAAACTCAACCACCAGAGGACAAAGGTGGGGCCATGACACCAATAATGCAAATGTAAATTGTGCTTTAAAGAGAGAAAAATCACATCAAAAAAAAAATAATGCCTAGTCATCTCTAAAACCGGGAACAGAAAACAGCTGAATGCATGAACCACGCAGCAATGGACAGCTCTCCAATACGTAGGGGACATTTGACATGTCAGCTGTTGAGGAGGGGAAGAAGGTGGGAAAGACCAATGAATGAGAGGCATTCAAATAAAAAGGAGAAGAAAGGAGAAGTGAAGAGTGCGTAACAGAAACAGACAAGCTGACACATGGCCAAAGATAAATACAGAATGGTGAAATAGAACAGATACAGCAAGAGCAAGAAGTAGAGTCAGAGAGACCGTCACTCCCATCTCCGGCCTTTTGTGATGTCATCGTGATAAACTAAAGCTGCTGCAGTGTTTGGTGGTCTCAGGCATTGGGCAAACGGCATCTGGATGCTTTTTTACCAGAAGAGTATGTTCATTGCTCTATTTGTTGCTGTAAAAAAATACTTGACAGAGCCACCTAGGAAGGGGAGAGGAAGAGAGGAAAGGGAGGGTGTAGCAGAACTTTGTTGTCGGGACCATCAGACTGCAAATAATGATTCGAAGACTTATTAATTATGAAAGCTCAGTCTTAGCTTAGGCCAGTTCTCAACTAGCTCTTGTAACTTACATTAACCCACCACATGGTCTTATTTTTCTTCCATCCCATAATTCCTGTTTCCTCTCTGTCTCTCGCTGGCTAATCCCACCTTTCTCCTTCCCAGAGTTCTCTCTCTCCCCGGAAATCCCGCCCATTCTCTTCCTGCCTAACTATTGGCCACTTAGCTCTTAGTTGAACCAATCACAGTGACACATCTTCCCACAGTTTACACAAATAGTTCACAACAGGAAGGGTTCATTTTGACTCATGGTTCCAGAGGTGATAGAGTTCACCATGGCAGGGAAGACGTGGCAGGCAGGAGCAGTGAGGTAGCTGGTCATATTGCTCCAAAGTCAGGAAGCAGAGAGAGACAAATGCAGGTGCTCAACCCTCTCTCTTATTTTCATTCAGATGTCTATGGGATGAGTAATCGTAGCTGGGGCAGGGCTTTTATCTTAGTTATCCTGTACACCTGGCCTCCCGGATGGCCTCAGAGGTGTGTTTCCTGAGTGGTTCTAACTCAGTCAAGGGGATAATGAAGAGTAATTATCTACCGCAGAAAAACAAGTGAATTTGGGAGCTAACGGGCCCCTGGGCTCTGTGGGCAACTTTCAGGTCTTTATCTTTGGTTAGTGATTACGGAACAGGCTAGAAAGTCAATAGGGTTTCTTCCTTGCCCTGCGGAAGGCTGTCAGTCGGGACCATGCTCTGCCGCAGACCTCTCCCCTGTTCCCCAAACACATTCAAGCCCGCTCATTTAGACAGTGAAAAGTCAGCTCTTCACACAGAGGAGCATCTACCTGCAAAAATACCCAATGCCTGTCTAGTTTTTTAATTTGTAAAGCTCTCTCCCTGCTCAGACCAACAAAACCACAGTCAGGTTTAATCATACAGTGACCACAGAGGTACTAAGATACAGACTTAAATACAGCTAAGGCACAAATCCTCATTCAACCCAATAAGCTGATGAACAGAAGAAACAGTGCAGCTTAGGAACGTTAACTAGGCTGAAGAGTAAAGACTGGAGCATCCTGGGCTAGATGGTTCAGTAGCTAAGAGCACTGGCTACTCTTCCAGAGGACCCAGGTTCAATACCCAGCACCCACATGATGGCTCATAACCACCTATAACTTCAGTTCCAGGGGATCCAACACCATTCTCTGGCCCCTGCAGGTGCTACATGTACACAGTACACAGACATACATGCGGACTAAGCACCTATACATAATTAGAAAAAATAGAATTAAGTTTTTTTTTTAAAGGCCCAACATTCTGATGAAGAAGATCCAAAATGAGAAATCAGGCAAAATGCAAATGAGGATTGGAAAAGAGCCCTGAAAGCTGTGTTGGTTAGGTGAGTACAGCGCAGATGTTTCCCTGAGGAGCTGTGTGGAGAACAAAAGCCAAAGAGAAGTCAAGCAGAATTGAGGCCCATTTCTCAAGGAGGAGCAATCTCAGAAAGTGGAGCACAGAGAGACAGGGTAGATTCACAGGGAGTGGGGGAGGGCACTCCTTTAACCCTGGGACATAGACACGGACTCCATTCTAATACTTAGATGTACGTACCTGCCAAGAGCCTGTCTTTTAGTATTTTGTCTTAGCAATATAAATAATAGAGACAAAAACATATCTATAAGATGAGATTAAATAAATCATGGCTCATGCAACAATGATTATGCAGGCATCGAAAGACTGTTAAATATTTCAAGTCGTTTATGGGCAGCTTCTAGTTAAAGATGCCAAGTTGAGCACACAAACCTTTATCCATCTGGAAAATACAGTAAGAATCTATGAGCAGGGGGCAAAAGAAGCAAATACCCGCAGGCTCACAGAACAGGAGAGAAGACAACGGCTGCAGTGTAGAAGTTGGGGCTCAGGCTATAGCGTGATTGTCTAGCATAGGAGAGGCCCAGGATTTGATCATAGACACCACAGAGTCTAGGTATTCAAGAGATGAGCAGGGGGATCGGGAATTCAAAACCAGCCTGGACTACATGATACTCGTACCAAAAAGCAAAAAAAAAAAAAAAAAAAAAAAAAAAAAAAAAAAAAAAAAAAAAAATTAGTAGTTTAAAGGCAAACAAACAAGCTAATAATAACACGAAATCACACACAAAAAGATGGCTGTCAGGTAGTTGGGGATGGAGATTAAGAAGCTATCAGAAGCACTGTGACTCTGAGACACCATTTCCAACTCAGGGCACGTTCCCTGTTCCCTATCACAATCCAGAAAGCTACAGGTTTCCTATCTAGAGGAACTTGACGTACCAGGCATATTCTTGAAGAATGAAAATGACATTCAGTTTTTCACAGTTTTTTTCTATATTTTAACAAATTATCCACAGTAAACATATACTCATGGTAATTATAAAAATGATTTTTAGATTATATAAAGAACTTTTCACAATTTTAATAGTGGCGAAAGGAGTGAAGTTAAATGTCTCACCCTGCCTCTCCCTAGCTCCATGGAGGAAACCCCAGTTTAGAGCTGCTTTGTATATTCTTAAGGAGAAAACGACTTAAAAAAATAAAATGAAAAATATGGGGAAAGTGAAGTGAATACCAAAAAAAAAAGTCACTTTTTTTTTTTGAATTTCAGAAAAGGAGCAGAGATGAATTTTCTCAGCTCAAGAGTCTGAGATGGAGGAGGAGAATACTGGGGAGAAAGGGGAGAGAGGAAGTGAATTTTGTGTTATTTTGAAAAATATGGACTAACATAAAGGGTCCCAGGGTCTCTTAATTTAGTGACATTGTCCCATCATCAGAGAAATGACTTTGGTATTAAAAGTAGAATTGAAGAAACACGAAGAGCTCCCTTTGTCCCTGTGAGCCGCCACATGCTTGTCCAGCAGGTTCTGACTTCCTGGGCTTTTCAATAAAAATTAACAATTTATCTATACAGATGGGGAGACCTCTGTTTGAAGTAACGGCATCTGGGGTGTATGCACAGCCTTTGTCTGTCTTCACAGCAGACCCAGGTGCTCCTTGTGTTATACAAACGCATAGATTTGCTTTAAAAAATGCGTTCATGCTCGTGTCTGTGCATGTGACTGTATTGCCCTTGAAGGCCAGAGAGGGTTTCAGATCCCCTGGAACTGAGTTATAGGTAGTCGGGAGCTGCTGATTTGGGCGTTGGGAATTGAACTCAGGACCTCTCCTCCAGCAACATGCTCTCCGGGCTGAGTCATTGCTCCAGCCTCAAGGTGAAAGAAATCGATTAAGCCTTGCTGAGATCTTTTATGCACTTAGGGAAACCCACCTCATACTGGAGGAAGGCTTGCTGTATCTTTCCTGCCTATCTCTTTAAATCAAACAAGCAAATTCAGAGCACTCTAGTTTGCCACAAGATTCTCTGAGATTTCTGCACTTAAACCATGACATTTTGTTAAGAGGGGCTACAGGATAGAAAGCGGGAGGGTGCCATTATATGGTGAGCTGTACCATGGAAGATCATTTTTCTTATAATGTTCTTGGGAAGTGTTTTAATATACTCAAGAACCTTGAAAGATTGTAGGAGATAGGAAATAATTTACCGGAAATGCCATTAGTAACTTGTTCTTGAACATAAAGCAAAACCAGCCAGGGGAACTGGGGGTGGGGTTTACCAGAGGAGCAAATACACACACACACACACACACACACACACACACACACACACACGTACACACACACACACCTGCGACAGAAAAAATATCACCAACTGCTGCATGATGGGTTTGGTGAGTTTTATCTCAGAATTTCTGAGGCAAAGAGACACATTTCCACCCAATATGCTGACTTCAAAGCTTCTTTCTTTAGTATTTATTACAAAGACACAGACTTCTGAAAATCTACACAGCCCCCAGGAGTCTGCAGGAAGAACCCTGCTGTGCCACTGGGAAGGTGGGGTGGGCACTGGGTGTCTCACTCCTCTGGGCCCAAAGCATGGGGAGTCATGCTTCCTGCTGAGAAAAACTGGTGTGCGGTGGAGCCTGCCCCTTCTGAAGATTCCGCTCACCCTTTCCTTCTACTCCCAGCCATTTCTTCAGCCTTTCCTTTCACCTTCTCCGGCTGGGAGAAAGTCACTGTCTGTAGAGTAGTCCAGTCTGTGAAGGAGATAGGAGACTCCTTGATCTAACAAGATGTGAGAGAATCCGGATGAGGTTAAATTTAGTGATGAAACAGTGGCTTCTTGGTTAAATAATCGTTCTGGGATCTGCCCGCTGCCGTGGTCTCTAGTTTGCCCGCTGCCGTGGTCTCTAGTCTGCGTTCTGCCGTGGTCTCTAGTCTGTCTTCTCTCATTGCTGGGCTCAACTGCTCCCTACCACCTCCCCACTGAGAATCTGGACAAGAGCCCTACCTTGGTGCAAAGGAGTTGGTCAAGATTAAAATGCAGGAGCTGAGAACAGAGCTCAGCGGCAGAGTGCTGTGTAGCCCAGGCAAAGCTTCGGGTTAGATTCCTAGTAAAACATACCCAAATCCACACAGACCCCTACTTAGGTACACACTTAGGGTGAATGGTTACTGTTGATCTCCAGGTAGTACCTCCGGAGTCTGTGCCAGTTGGGGACCAGAGACCCAGGCACACATGTTCAAGCTACTAAAAGAAAGACCTTTTATTTTTGTGCCTATACATGGTCTTCCCTCTTCACATGGCAAGAACACGATATGCACGAGTTGTTTCAGCAAAGTCAGACAGCACAGGCAAGCAAAAATGAAAGATTACATGTTCTGAAATCTCAACACTCTTTTAAAAAGCAAAAAAAAAAAAAAAACACACAAACCCAAGATTTTGCTGTACATAATTGGTCACCAGAGTCCTGCTGACATGGATACTTCCAGAATGATCTGAGAGAGCAGCAAGTCCAGATTAGGGCCGGAGGGCAGTTCCAGGAAAGATGCCACTAATTAAAAATCAGACTGGACATGTTTTCTAATGAGTTTATTGTATCAAAGGGGGTTTAGAGTTCTGATATTGTTTGGGAAAAATCAATGCTACGTAAATTGCACAGCAAATTAAACAATACAGCTTTTAAATCTGAGGGAAACAATGTTACGCCAAGATGAACATCTTATCCTAGCATAGTGTTTGACTCCACTGTGCACTATATTTTGATTTCATAAATATTTTTTTTTACTATTTATTTTGAAGTGAGTGTAGAGTCACAGAAGGTTGTAAAGACAGTGCAAGAAATACATCAAAAAATGCAATGGTGGTATGTCTCCCGACCTCACCCAGGAGCTATGTCTTACACAGTGACAAGGCGGCGTGGATTAAGAAACTGACATCAGTATAATATATGAATATAGTTCATCTCCCTTAGGGCGTGTGCAGGGTCACATGCCCACCATGTCAAGAGAGCTCCTGAGTTGTTTCGTGACAGGTTGTTCTCTCTGCTGCCATCTAAAGACATACATTTCCCTCCCAGCATCCCTAATGTTACCCTGGCAACTACTAATCTGGGCTCCATCTCTAATTCTGTCATTTTAAGAATCTTATATAAATGAATTTAAATATGCCGTGGCCCTTTGCTTCATCATTGTCATCTTAACTAAAGCGTCGAGGAGTGACTGGTCCTCGGAAACTGACCTTCTTCATTCAGATAGATTGCCATTAGCTCTGTTTAGTTAACGCTTGTTCCTTTTTATTGTCAGGTAATATTCCAGAGAAATATTGTTTCAAACAAAAGTTGTGATGACTCATATAAATTGCTCTAGTAACAGAAATGGCTAGGAATGAGTGGGTCCTTAAAATGTTTTGTAAATGGTGCTTGGCGTTTTCCCTAGACTATCTCACTTGGTTCTCCATCAGCCATTTGCTTGCTTGTTTGTTTTACTATTTTATTATATTAATTAATGGGTATGGGAATGCCCCTTCCACAGGATGCTTGTGTGGAGGGCAGGGGCCAACTTGCAGGAGCTGGTTCTCTTCTTCTACCAAGTGTTCCCTGGATTGAATCCAGATCATCCGGCTTAGCTGTAGACACCTTTACCACTGAGCTGTCTAAGTGTCCCTTTGTTTGTTTTTTCTGAGACAGGGTCTCACAGTGTAGTGCAAGCTGACCTTAAATTCGTGGTCCTCCTGTCTGAGGCTCCTGAGTCAGAGGCCACCATGTCTGCTTGTAACTTTCATTTTACAGGCAAAGAAAGGAAAGTGGCTTTGTCAGGGCTGTGCGGTCACTAGGGTCCCTTTAGCCCAGGATGTGAGCATTTGATCTTAGTGCCCTGAGAATGTGTTGCCCCGTTTCATTCCCATGCCCGACAGGGAAAGAGGCCCTGGCTGTGTCCCGTTGAGTACTGCCTCCTCCCTACAGGCCACACCAGGCTGTCTTTGTGTTTTGAGACTCCTGACAACTTTAGAAGCCCAACTTCCAGTGTGGAGCCACTAAAATAAGATTTACCTTTGTGCAGATCCACATTGACTTCCAAATGGCCTCTCACTTTTACAACTTCCACCAAAGTTTTAAGGATCCTCTGCGAAGCAGAGACCATTACAAGGATGTAAATGACAAAATAAAGATTCAATACACACGGAAATCCAGAAGTAAAACTCACAGCCAATTCTGAGATGACTTTAGGCCCTAAATCTGCAAGTGTTTCTTTTTTAAAGTCTTCTATAATTCTTATGGTTATAAATGAGCAACCAAGTATTCTGGCAATAGGGTTAAATTAATTTATAGGCTCACCAAAACCAGAGAATGAGTAAAGCAAGCAGATTCTTGGTAAGAGTTTACAGAAAGGGGACATTTTTGCCTGTGGTTAGGGTGTGTCTGTCTGTCTGTCTGTCTGCATGTGTGTGTATTTATGGAGCTGGTAATCAAGCCCAGAGCTTGTACCGTCTAGGCAAGTGCCCATCCCATTTTGTGTTTTCTTAGATAGAGTCTTTCATGCTGGTCTTGGACTTACTGTGTAGGCCAGGCTAGCCGTCTTGCCTCAGCCTTCTGACTGCTGAGATTACGGGTTTGCACCACCATGTATGCCTGAGAAAGGGCATTTGGGACTACATATACCCATGTGTCTTCTGTGCTGAGAAGATTGTGGGTACCTTGTCAAAGGCATGAGAAAGAATGCCGTGTGGTGTGAGAGCTCTCCTTGGAAACCCCTCCGCCAATAGCTGCAGTGAGCCTGTAGTCCTGACAAGTGACAGACAGCCAAGCCCTGTTTGGGAGCCTTGTGGTATGCACACTGGATGCCGCTTAGGAAATATGTGGAAATAAGGATGGCTGTTCAGTCCAGGGCATGCTTGCTTGCCTGCAACTGGCTGTGCAGGATCGCCTTTAACCTCAGTGCTGCTGTGGGGGGAAATGGGAGGAGTTTGCCATTGGGGACGTGGGGAAGGAGCTCAGATGACTTCCCTGAGCCTCAGCCAGCAGGAGTGGTACTGGTCAAGCAGGACAATGAGCCAGACCTCAGTGTCACCAGATAGCTAATGAAATAAGGTCCCCTTTGGAGAAGCTGTATAACGAATACATGGGTGAGGAGAGAGATGAATGACATCATGCTTTGCAGCTCCAATTGAAGAATCACCAGGCAACCAGCACAGTGGCTTCTAACATTGTGGAAGACTCAGCCACACCTTAGGTACTTCCAACCCCACCATCAAAAGTAGACGGTGTTTACTTGAACCTGATGGAGGCTTCCGATCTCATTACCGTGAAGAGAGTGGGAGGGACAGAGTAACATGGTGAAGTAAGCTTGGATAAAAGTATAGTTGAGACTGGGGGATTTCATAGGGCAATCTAGTTTCTGATACAGAAAAGAAAAATCCTGGAAAAGAAGGAAGATTTGAAAGGGAGGTTTTTAAATGAAAAGATAACAGAAAGAGATGCTAAACAATAGCCACGAGAATTTGATCGGCTAAGGTTAAACAAATAAACCTTTTTAAAGGCTCTTATAATGTGCTAGCCTCACAGCCAAACGGCCACCACCGTCCTTGTATTGGCTGTGCCTACCTCTGTGATCCATCAGCATCCAGCTTGTGAACTGGTGGTCTTTTCTCTTAAAAGGAAGGCATGGTTATTGCCCCTAACTGGAGTACTATTTGCTTGCAATTCTGCCCTAATTGTAGCTGACCTTGGGCGTCTCTAGGAAGGACTATAGAAGGAGGTTAATTCCTCAGACGCAGCGGCGAGGAAGCCGTCATCCATGCCAGGTGAAGGCTTTTGGGTGCCACTGCGTCGGGTCATCCATGCTCCTGTAAATAAACCCAATAAGCAAGCCCATTGGCTCCCCCAGGGAGTCTGAGAGAGGAATGATACTATGCCCTTAAGAGGAGGGGGTACACACTGTTCATATCTCCTTCAGGGAAGGAATTTTGGAAACACTCTTTCCCAGGCATCTGGGGAATGTGAACGGGACGAGATGTCTGAGGCGCCTGCGCGGTTTTCTGGGCAGTGACCGACACGATCAAGGTTATAATTTTGCAAAGGGAGTCCTCCGAGAGCCACACTGAAATTCAAACAGTGGGCATGCCTGTGGGATCAGGAAAGTTGGGCGGGTTCCAGGCAAAGGGGATGGGGCGTAAACTGACTACTGTTGAAGTCCGACAGAATCTAACTCTTGTGTGTGATCCGTACACATGAGTGTGCGGGTACATGTGCCCGAGCACACGCCAAAGTCAAAGGAGGACTTTGGTGTCTTCTTTCACTCTTGCCTTTTTGCCCTTGGACAGGCTCTCTCTGAATCAGAAGCCTTCCACTTCAGAGAGGCCGACTGAGCAGTGAGTTCCCAGGAGCCACCTGTCTCCGCCCCACGGTGCTGGCGTTAGGAACTGCACCGCAAGCCTGGCTTTTTCATGTGGGTTTTGCGGATTTGAGCTCGGGCTCTTAGGCTTGCATGTCAAGTGCTCTTACTTTCTGAGCCGCTGCATCCTGTTTTCTCTTTAAGACGTGATGGAAATACTTCAGAATAAGAAGGAGAAGGAAGAGTAAGGAGGAAGAAGGAAGGAGGAGTAGGAAGAAGAAGAAGAAACAGAAGTGGTGGTGTATGCCTGTAGCACTGGCATTTGGGTGGCTGAGGCAGAAGGATAATTTAAACTCAAGGGTATGAGACCACTCTGGACAACATAGGGAGATGCCCACCTCTCAATCAGTCAATCAACCAATCAATCAATCAACTCAGAATGAACAGCTATGAATTTTCATGAAATAAGAGAAGTCCCCAGGAAAGTGCGCTGTTCGGCTTCAAGTCAGTGGCTTGGCCAGCGGGGTTGGGTGCCCTGTACTGAAAGCCCAGTACTGAGGATAGTGCCTTGTGTCTCTGGGGAAGGGCCCATTGCTACCCCAACTCTCTTTATCATGTGTCACCTGCTACCCAGGACCATGCCAGGGGTTCCTGAGTTTCTTCATTTCTTGGCCTCATCCCTGTCCTAACCTAGAATGTTTAGCAGCCTCCCTGCAAGCAGACCCCGCAGAGTCCCTGGAGCAGGCAGGCAGGTGGGGTACACTGCTGTCCTCTCCACTCTGTGTTCCAAACTCTGCTGTCCCGGGGTGGGGCTGGGGAATATACAGTGGGCAAGGCGAATCAGGTTCTAGCCTCTTGCTGGAGAATTGTTGACTTTTTAATTATCGACTCGTGAAAGCTCTTGTTTGTGTCCTGTGCATTACCTCAATCTTTTTTTCTTTCCTTTTGAGGTTTTGTTAGTGATTTCTGTTTGGTTATAAGAGGGGAGGTGAGTCAGTTATGTCGGTGCCTTCCTATAGTCCCAGACTTTGAGAGACTGAGGCAGGAGGACCGCTGCATTTGAGGCCAGTCAGGGTGAGATCCTGCCTTTAAATACTCCCTGTGCAAAAAAAGAATTTCTGGGGAAGACCTTGAGACCTTTAATTAACGGCTCAGATCACTATCACAATCTCAGTTGCACTCTCTTAAATGGTCTCCCTTCATCTCTGCTCTTTGCCTCTCTTCGCTTCTTCTTCCCTTTAAGAATTTAAGGCTTCTGATAGTGTGGGGCCATGTTTTAAAGACCTCCAGTGGGTGTCCCTAGTCTCTAGGAAGGTCGAAAAGCATCCTCCGGGCCACTTCCTCCATACAGCAACAGTGGCTAAGGAATGAGTCTTGGCCTCTTGTCTGGTCATTGCTTTTCTCAGATCTGTTTTCTTCCCTGTTTGATTCCTGTGGGAGCACCTGTCTAGCCCCTACACAGGCTGCAGTAGGACCTCATGGGAATAGTCACATACCTCCCCTCTCTATGAGATCACATGTACACACACATACATACACACCATACACATACACCACGCACATACACACACCATGCACACACACACACCACATACACACACCACACACACACACCAAACATACATACACACACCACACACACACATACACACACACATCCAAACACAATACACACACACACACACACGCACACACACACGGAGTGTTGTATACAAGTTGTAACTGCTTAATTTAAAAAGAGCTTTCACAGGACTCAAGGGCTTTCTTCGGGTTGTTTTTACATTTTCATCATGTAGATTCTTAATCTTTGCTTCTGTGTTGATGGATTGATTATCCAGCTACAACAGGCTGCTGGCCAGTGTCTGGCATAACTATGAGCTGCAGTCTTTTCTCTATAAGCTGATCTTTTGTGCTAATGCTGATTTAAGTGTCTTCCAGTTAGGACTCTCTTGTTACAGTGTGTCTTTTTGCTCACACAGGATCCAGGAAATATAAAGTTAGTTTTTATAGTTGTTTTGTTTTGGATGGAATATAGAAACTCTCCTGGCCCAACGGTGTTGGTCGTAAACACACTCCCTCCCTGCCTCTGCTCGGTGGTGCTTGCTTCCATTGCTTTTCCCTTCCTCCCCTGGCTGCTTAGAGTTTTTGCAGCTTCATAACTTCATATGGCCTGTGACATATTGACCTCAGGGGACACAATTTTACTCCTGATGTGCAATTTCAAATGCCATACTAATCCCTTGGTCTTGTTTCTGGATTCACATCCCCTAGTCTAGTTAAGCTTATCTTTCTACAGGGTGGTTGGTCAGTTGATGGAGGAAGGTCATTGGTTAAAAAATAAAGAAACTGCCTTGGCCCATTTTATTGGTTAGAACATAGGTGGGTGGAGTAAACAGAACAGAATGCTGGGAGGAAGAGGAAGTGAGCTCAGAGACGCCATGCTCCCCTCTCCCGGGCAGACGCGATAGCTCTGCTCTCTGAGGCAGACGCAATGAACTCCGACCCAGGATGGACGTAGGCTAGAATCTTCCAGGTAAGCGCACCTTGGGGTGCTACGCACATTATTAGAAATGGGCTAGTCCAGGTGAGAGTTAGCCGAGAAGAGGCTAGATATAATGGGCCAAGCAGTGTTTAAGAGAATACAGTGTCCGTGTAATTATTTCAGGGCATAAGCTAGCAGGCGACCAGGAGCTGGGGCGGCAGGAACACAGCCCGCAGCTCCCTACTACAGTCAGTCTGTGGTATGGTTGCCCTTGCGCCAGGGGCTTCATTTAGCCAATCACATGTAGCATGTGTGATGGAGGCAACTGTGGTTTAATCCAACAAAACATACCCACCCAAGAAGCAAAAGGTGTATTAGTCAGACGACTCCCTTTGGAGGCAGATATCAATGGATGTTTCCAGAACATTAATTAGTTAAAAGCCTTATCCATTATCGGCCCAGAGAATTAGAAAGTTAAAAAAAAAATGTTATAAATTCTGTTCACTAAAATTCACGTTCCCTACTTCTAAGAACCCTGCGGCCATAAAATGAATATTTATTTACTTATTGTTCTGACAAAATGCACCTGCGTATTAGGTGCGCCTTCATACCTTCTAAGTAGCTAATCTAAGATGAGAAAAAAGGCTAGTGCAGACAGATACTAATAGCATCGAGGCAGTAACCAAAAGGCTGACAGCATGGCAGAAAAATCTATGAAAAGCAGACACATGGACTCAAATAGCACAGTAGCCTGGGAGCACTCCCAATGTAGGTTAAAAACAGCTCTCTGCACTGAACAGCCCTCGAGGGCATTGCTGTCTTACAGGCTCGTTAACTGTAGCTAATGTTCACATTGCTGAGCCTTGAGTAGAGAAGGACAGGCTAAAGGCTAAATTATGTTTAGAACCTCCAGCTTAAGGAGGCAAGGAATTATATAAGGCACCTAAGAAAAATTTCCATGCACATTTAGAAGTGAGCGAGCATCCCTCAGTTTTCCAAACCAAGTTGCTTGCTGAGAACTCAGGAATATGCTATCCTCATTTATATGTGTTCATACACCTCATATATGTATGCCATGCTAGCTACCAGGAGCCAGGGGCAAAATGCTCTTGTTCCTCATGACTGCCAAGAAAGATTGTCTTAACTCTTTTGAGGTCAAACTAGACAACATCAGCTAAGAGTTATGGGAGTCAAGGCTTCTTAGGTGGGTGGGGAGCCGATTCATGACCTCATACCTGATGGACTAGCATTTTGCTTACTAAGTTAGCTTTCTAGCCCATGGAATTTAAAATGTTTATATTATATTATTATATTATATGACTAAAACACCTAGATACATTGGCTTTTTAAATTAAAGACTTCTTCATTTTTATTATGTGTGTGTCTTTTGCCTGCACTCTGTGTAAACCTGGTGTCCTTGGAGGCCAGGAGTGGGTGCTGGACTCCCTAGAACTAGAGCCAGAGACCACTTTAAGCTGCCATGTGGATGCTGGGAACTGAGCCTGGGTCCTCTGCAAGGGCAGTACATGCTCGTAACTCCCGAGCTCTCTCCAGCCCTGTAAATATGTCTTCTTGGGGCTTATTTGATCCTCAGGCATTATCTTTCCTCCTTTGGAGCATTAACTGTTAGCAGGAAAAAGATCTCTCATTAGTTTGTCAGCTAATGAAGGAGTCATGCAGTTTTTCTAGAAGAACAGAACAGCCTGGAAGGGACTGGGGAGGAAAATGGCACCCAGGTTTGTAAACTGAGATGGGATTTGTTGGTTTGTCGGGGAAAGGGCCAATGGGTGCGGAAGGAAATTTGACAGGGAGAAGGAGACACAGGAGGGCAGGCAGAGAGGTGCAGAAGACACTTTTAGTTAAAAATATTCTTAGGGTTATTGACTTGATTAAAGAATGTCAAAGGCCAGTTTGAGAATTTCAGGACATGACTCTCCCTCTCCGCCTCATCTCCCTTATACAGGTGACTTGATTCCAAAGTCAAAAGCAGCTACACAGAAAGAGTACAGCGATGGAGTTGTCACCAGAATCTTTGAAATCTTGGCTTAAACAGTGCCTCTGTCAAGTCATGTGGCTGGCCTGCCTGCCTGCCTGCCCGGGAATTCAATCACCTCAGCCCATTTTCTTCAAATAACCATTATTACATTCCTTTTCAAAATAAACAACTCCAGGCCTCCCAGCATCCCTGGTGGTGGTGGGGGGGGGGGAGAGGAGAGAGAGAGAGAGAGAGAGAGAGAGAGAGAGAGAGAGAGAGAGAGAGAGAGGAGAGAGAGAGAGAGAGATTGAGATTTAGCTGTCAGTTTGAGGTTGAAGACATCAAATTCGCAAACAGAAAATAGAAAAAGAGAGGGCGGATTCACACCGTGCTCTCTGTCAGGTAATAATCTGAGCTGCACAAGCATCCAAGTCACCCACATGCTCACGACCCTTTTCCCCACACTTGGGCCTCATCAGGATAAAGCCAAAGGTTCTGCTTCTGGAAATACGGCACAGCTTTGACAAACCCCCCTCCCTGACTGGACTTGAGGCTCCATCTCACTGTGTGCATCTGCTCGGCCGTTTTGGAGACTTTTCCAAAATTTTAAAGGGTTAAATATTTTTCTGACACGCCAGGGATTTGAGATTGCCTGTTAATAATAGTTTTTATATAACAGTGGCTTTTAGCATCACCAGATTGCTATTACCGTATGGTTAAATTCTCAAAACCCTCGATAAGAGGACACCGGCTTTCTGCTAAATTGATATAATAAATTTTGTAAACAGCACTTGAAACACACATTTGGTGCGTGCACCCGACTAAATAATAGTTAAATCCTTCTATCTAGGGAGAAACCTACAGAAGTCAGATCCAGTGTTCACAAAGAATTCTGGGCACGGCAGAGAGATTTCAAACTGTCTGTCAGTCCCAATCACCTGTTTGTTGATATGTTGAGAGCTTTCTAGAGACTCATTTTTAAGACCAGATTTCTGTTCCTCTGGAATGAGTTCTGGGATCAATTAGTGATGTCTGCATTAGGTACAGGATAGAAGTCTAGAAGGACCCTTTCTATTTATGACGTGCCCTTTTGGTAGATCTATGACACTGGAAAATGTAGAGTTTGTATTATCGAGTACTTAGCATCTTTTTCTGAAAATCCACACTATAAAGTGATTTAGAAGGTTTATCATAAAAATACATTTTATGTATACTTGAGGGAGAATATGTATCTATGCATATATCGTGTTGGTCCTTGGACAGCCTAGCTCTCTGCAAGGCCTAGAAAGACTCAGAGACAATGAGTAACTCAACGGTAGCGGGAAGGAGCCACCTGGCTTTCTCACTCACATGTCTGCTGATTAATGCTGGCCGTCAGAACACCTTTGACGGGGCTGCTGTCCAGAGCACCTACACATGTGGCTGTCTGTGCATCCTTCCTACTTAGCTAGGATCCCCGAGAACCCGAGGAAGCTACATTCCTTTCGAGACGTAGCTGTTGTCTCGTGGTATGACTGTTGTCGTCAACGTTCTCGGATCCCACTGCCAGGAAGACAGGGCCTGCTTCTACAGGGGAGCAACGCCAGACTTACGAGGTAGGAAGAGCATTAGGTAGGGAGGGTGGGAGATGCTGATGGAGCCATTTGCGGAAAACACAATCTGCTGCAATCGGTTGGCAAGGGAGCCGACCGCTTCATCTAACACACCATGAGGCATCTTCTGCTCCTCCGCTAATTACTCGCCTAGAGCCATAAAAACTGGATTCATCTGTGAATAGAAACAATAGTTAACAGTGAGAGACCACACTTTAGGGAAAAGTCAAACATGCTTAAGTCACGGGATGAGAACCTGTATCAGAAGGCAGCCGTCAGAAGGGCCCTTTGCCCCGGCAGATATTTCAGTCTGCACACGTGATTCTTGCTAACAGTTGCTGGCTGTTTGCCTCTCCAGATGATAGCATAATAGCGACAGACCAAATACCCACTTAATTTAGAGAATTTTACCCTCAGCACTATCATTGTCGGTTGTAGGGGCCCTTTGTGTCGTACGTGGGCTAGCATCGGCTGTAGTCTATTCCCCTCCCCTCCCGTTATGAAAACTCTAGTTGTCCCTAGCCTGAAAATTGCTGATCTTTCTCTAATACACAAGGCTGAAAAAAAAATACTCTCCAGAATTTGTTTCCTAGGCTACTCTTGAAAAGGTTTGCATAATGGATTAAAAGGGAAAAAGAGAATGCAGGGACCGTTGCTATCGGAACCCTGGCAGCTAATGTTTTGCATGTTTATTCATGGAGCCGCTGTAATAACTGAGTGTCTTCTGCATTGACAGCACTCACTCTGAAGGGCGGGAGCCCCTCTCCTGAGGAGACCAGGGAAATGTTAGACAGGGTAACTTGAGGGAGGTAGAAAGCCACTCTTGGCCAGCCCGCTTCTGTGTGTGTGTGTGTGTGTGTGTGTGTGTGTATGTGTGTGTGTATGTGTGTGTGTGTGCGTGTGCGTGTGTATGTGTGTGTGTGCGTGTGTGTGTGTGTGTGTGTGTGTGTTGGAGTGGCTATGAACATGGCTACACAGGCTCTTCTCCATCACAGCCTTCACAGCAGGCTCTCCCACACCCTCGGAAGAACGTGTGAGCTGAAAAATGTGTGTCTCCAAGAAGCAATGAGATGAACGCTCCATCTCTTGCATCCACAATTAATTGGGGGCTGAGAGTGCACACTGAGCAGTGTGAAAACAGGAACAGTTTCTGCCCTGGGGTGTCACAGCATCGGAACCGGCTACAGGAGAGATGGTGTGTGCACCATGGGAGGATGGAGGGAACAGAACCCTTTCCCGTCACTCACCAGTAGGAGACCAGGACTCAGGTGGCAATGGGGGTGACATGGACAAGAGGGTCTCAATTTATAAAGATTATATATATATATATATATATACATATATATATATATATGTGTGTGTGTGTGTGTGTGTATATATACACACACACATATATATATTCTTTAAGATCAGTAGCATATTTCCCAGAGAAAAGGAAAGTCCTATGTGCCAGTAATTCTGCTGGATCAATTGGAAAAAGCCAATGTAACTCTTTCTGTGCACTGCAGCCATACTGATGGTATTGTTTCTATGCATAACAGTTTCTAGGGAGCTTTGTTCATATTTTCAATTGGGGGATGAAATAATCTTTCATGGGGCCTCAGTAGATGCTCCCCCACTCTTCTAGTCGGCTAATAGTGCTCCCCAATATCTGCAGTGCTCCAGACAGGACGTAGGTGATGGGGAATTTTTAAAAAGTCCCTGATTTTGTTTTTAAGATTTGTTTCATTTTTAAATCATCCGTATTTGTGTGTCTCTCTGTGTGTATGCTTGTGGAGGCCAGAAAAGAGGGGTTCAGGCTGCCTGGTGTGGGAGTTGCAGGCATTTGTGAGCCTCTAACACGGGTGCTGGAAACTGATCTCGGGAACAGCAGGACATTCTCTTATCAGCTGAACGGCTGCTCCAGCCCTGAGTTCCTCTTTTTAAGGATTCTGACTGTGCCCCTTCCCTCTAGAACCCATCCTGTAAACTTCAGGAGAACAAAGCCTCTCTCCCCAACCTTGTTGGACCTGGGTGACGGGCTGAGGTTGGGTTCTCACAAGAGAACATGGGATGGAGATGGATCTGCAGACACCTGCTCTGGTAACCCACCACTTACAAGAGAGGTAATACCATAGCATCTTTCATAGCTGATCACCCCCAAACACCAATATTTATAGAACACAGTTGAATGTTAATATATGAGGAAAACCCACAGGACCAGCATGCATTGTGTTATTTAAGTTTCATGGCTTCATTACCCAGGACCTGCCAACAGAAAGAAGGCAACTCTGAGACACAGAAGAGTGTCACCATGAAGCCATTGCCAGATCTTTGGGCGATGGAGTGTGGCAAATTATCTTGTAAATGGTTTCATCCGGTATGCTACCAGGTAAGCCAGCCCAGAGGTCACAGGAGAAGAAAGCTTCCAGATCAAACTGAGCTGCTTCAGTGATGCGCTCTACTAAATCCACTTAAAACATAGAGTAAGAAGCAGGAGGAAAGAAAGGAGTGGGTTGCTCTCTTAGGTGGGGGGGATGTAGGGAGGAGGGGCTACACCTTCATTCCTAGTTTGTGCGGTGCTTATCCCCACCCCAGCCCCAGCCTCTCTCAAGGAAGGGGAAAGCTACAGAACCAGAGGCCAGGCCTGGAATAGGCAGTTGTGTGTGTCATCTTGCTTAGGTCACAATAGGCAGCTGTGTGATTTTTATTCGGATATTTCTGGGAGGGTGTATTTGGGGCGGGATTAGAATTTAAATCAGTGGACTTGGCTTAAAGCAGTTTTCTCTCTGTAATGGGAGTGGGCCTCGTCCAAGTAGCGGAACTGAATCCAAGGACAGTCTATGGCCAAAACCCCGTATGCCAATGTGGATACTTTCCACGCTAGCCCCTAGCCTGGAAGTTTTTTGGATTTTCCAGACTTTACAACCAGATGAGCCCCAACCCACACACCACCACCCACCACCTATTTCCATACTTTATTTTTGTGTGTGACATAAGCCTGGAACTCACTATATAACCCACGCTGATCTTGAACTCACAACCCCCCTGCCTCAGCCTCCTGAGTACTAGCATTAGAAGTGTGAGTCACTACACTCAGCTTCTCTCTGATGCCCATTCCTCTTATTTATCCCTAACTATCAAGACAGTTCAGACAGAAAGGATGGGGCACCCAGCCTTGCGTTGCCATTGTGACAGCAATGGGGAATGAGGCCTCCTCTCCAGGGGTTCTTCCCTGGAGATCTAGGCACAGATTTAGCCAAAATGGGATCCAATGAGGTATCTGCCAGGTGGCTGGTTCAGGGGAACATCCCTGGCAAACGGGACAGATGTCATTCTTTCTGTTTTTATATTTTTTAAACTTTATGTGTGTGAGTGTTTTGCCTGCATGTCTGTGCGCCACATGTGAGCCTAGTACCTTAGAGGTCAGAAGAGCATGTTAGATCCTTAGGAACTGGAGTTACAGATGGTTGTGAACCACTCTGTGGATGCCGCGATCCAAACCTGGGCCCTGTGCAAGAACAAGTGCTCTTAAACATGGAACCTCTTCAAAAGCAAACTCAACTGTCCTGTTTCTTTAGGCTAACTCCCTGCCCTCTGCGACCTGTCCTAGAGCCTAGAATGA
This sequence comes from Microtus pennsylvanicus, assembly GCF_037038515.1. Classification (NCBI taxonomy): domain Eukaryota; kingdom Metazoa; phylum Chordata; class Mammalia; order Rodentia; family Cricetidae; genus Microtus; species Microtus pennsylvanicus. Next base: position 110,280,229 of record NC_134585.1, read on the forward strand.
AAAGGAAAAAGATGCTCTAAGCCAATAGTGGTTGGTCCTCAACCCTGCAGAGGCTTGATGTGAGGCTCATCTCCACGGCTGGGAAGAGTCCGAGAGAGTCCAGGAGGCTTCTGGGCTCAGAGTGACATGGGCTCACTTCGGTTGCGTCCCCTCCACTGGTGCCGAGTGCTGTGATGAGTGACCTAGGCCTGTGAGCCATCCTCCTACCCCCACGCTGATGCTCTCAGCCACATGCGGCCATTGCCTGACTCCCCATCTCCGTCCCTTGCAATGTGTGGTTTGAGGTCAAGGCTAGGACTGACTCACGCCCTGGCACGGTAGTCAGCATTCAAGAAAATATCTGTGGAATGAGTAAATCGATGACCCAGCACTCAGCCAACCTGGAACAAGAGGAGAAGCAGGACTGGAAGCCTCGGGCAGAGTCAAAGCCAGCTGTGGGGCCGACAGCAAAGGAGGCCATGCCGCCAGCGGGCACGTTTCCTGTGAACTCTTGGGCTTCTGTGTAACGGAGGGCCCACCTCTACTAGAAGTAAACATTCCTAACTCCTCTACAGAGAGGCAGACAATCTTATTAAACACCCACATGTCAGATTTCAAATATTTACACATTATCTTGCCATGGAACATGTTTTCCACCAGCAAAACTAGTGAGGCTCCCTTCTAGCACACACACCGTTGCCAGCGCAGTGTTCCCCGAAACCTGCTCACAAGCTGTTCCTGATAGCACCCTGTCTGTCTACTTGCTGCATGTGGCCGTGGCATTTTCGAGATTGACGGGAGCTGTGGTCTTCTTTGTAAATTTGCGTGGGATTATAGGGGTGAGGGGCTGAAGCCCACCCTTCCTCTGGTGGTCTGGTTTTACCGCAGATAAACTATCCCCACCTCCCTCTGCCCTCCTTCCCGGTCTGTTCTTTCCTACATGCCTCTGGGCCCCAATCTTCCCCCTCCTCCCCCGACTCTGTTCCTTTTCCCACACCTCAGACACACCTTGTGTTTTCCCACCTTTGAACTTGGGGTTGAGGTACTGAAGTTCCTTTAAGGTGCCCTGGGGACAAGAGCCCGGCTCCCACAGCCCACGCACTGCCAGGGCAATAAAAGTTGAGGGAGCAGCCACAACCTGTTCTGCAGCCCAGAGGCAGTCCTGCCCGCCCCGTCCCGTTTGCTTCTCTAGACAGCAGCTCCGGCTTCAGACTTGGTTTTTGTCTTCACCTTGCTCCCTGGACCCTTCAGGCTCACCCCTTCACTGACATTTGTGGCAAATGTTCCTTCTTTTTACCTATTTGTTCAAATGAAATAATAACAACCAGAGACTGGGAGTGAGGCACAGTGTGGAGTGCTTGCCTAGCGTGTGGAAGGCTCTGCATTCATGGGGATAGAGGCTGGGGCAGGGGTTTGGGCCACTGTAGTAACCAATGGGAGTGTAGCCAGAGTCCTGCCTGGGAATTCATCTTAGTGGGCAGCAGACAGCTATTTGTAGAGGATTTTCTGTAGGGAAGCCCTAGAGAGAGACATACACATTTGGCCCTGATGTCTACAGGTAGGAAGTGGCAGCTGGGGAGTGGGGGACTGGAAGACAAAGGCTGGTGATACTTCAAGGCGCTAGGGGCAGAATAAAAGAGACCTGTGATGGCAAACAGATCCCAGAGTCCCGGAGGTAGTGGTGAGCTCGGAGAGCTTCAGAGGGTCAGGATGTGAAGGGCGCTGGGGTTGGGTCAAGGACACGCAACTCTGCCCTGAGGTTAAGAGAATCCTGGAGAATGCTCAGAGGGTTGATCAAATAGCTTCAAGCCCCTTGCTGCCACCTCCTGCTGTGGCCCTTTGGGCCTTAAGGGACCTGAGTGGTGACACTACTTCCCTGGAACATCAGACAGAACCTTTCCAACTTGTCCAGGGCTAAGTTCATACATCACCCCCAAACCCTGCACCCCCTGACCGACCTGCTTCCTCGGCTCTGACATGGAGTCATGTCTCCTTGCTGCCTCCTGCTGGGTGGTCTCAGGGGCTGCTGGATCTGTGTAGTTATTTTGCGTGTATGCAGGTGTGTTCAGATGGGTGCATGCGTGTTTGTGTGTGTGTATGTTCCTGCGTGGGAACATGTGCTGTACAGGTGCGTGTGCGTGTGGGTGTGCCTGTGTAGGACCAGAGGACAACCTGGAGGGGGTGTTTATCAGGAGTCATCTGCCTTGTTTTTTGAGACAGGTCTCACATCAGCATGGAACTCTACAGTTAGAGGAGGTGAGCTGCTCAGTCAGCCCCAGAGAGCCTCCTTGTCTCCGCCTCCCCAGGACTGGGATTACAAATGCAGGACACATTCCCTGCTTTCTCTGCCAGTCCTGGGAATCACATCAAGGCCCTTCCTGCTAGTGTGGCAAGCGCTTTATTACTGAGCAGATTGTCCCTTGTACCTCCCGTTTTTGTTTTTATTGCTGTTTACATTTTCGAGATAGGGTCTTGCTATGTTACTCTGGCTGGTCTGGAACTCTCTATTTAGACCAGGCTGGTCTCAAACATTCAGCAGTTTTCTCGCCTCTGCCTTCTCAGTGCTAGGTTTATGAGTATATGGCACCATGCCTAACTTTTTCATATTTATTTCCTTAACTGCTAACCCTTCAGTGGGGGCAGAAAAAGGAGACCCTTGAGAGATGATCTCTCACTGAACTTAGAGCTTGCTGTTTGGGCTAGATTAGTGGGTAGCAAGGCCTAGCCATTCTCTCTTTGTTTTCCACAGCATTGAGGTTACAGGTGCTATTGCTATAATAAAACACCATGACAAAACAAAACAACAACAAAAAAATACCTTGGAGGCAGGGAGAGATTTATTTGGCTTACACTTCCATATCATCATCAAAGGAAGTCAGGACAGGAACTCAGACAGGGCAGAAACCTGGAGGCAGGAGCTGATGCAGAGGTCATGGAGTAACTGGCTTGCTCCTCATGACTTGCTTAGCCTGCCTTCTTACAGAACATAGGACCACCAGCCTAGGGGTGGCAATGACCATAGAGAGTTGAATTTTCTCACATCAGTCATCAGTCAAGAAAATGTACCGCAGACTTGTCCACAGGCCAATCTGGTGGGGGAATTGTCTCAATTGAGGTTCCGTCTTCATAAAGGACTTGTGTCAAGCTGACTAAACCTGCCACCACAGAGACCATACTAGCAGGAGAATACCATAGGCTGAAATGGTCGTCATAGGCCAAGATGAATCAAGAGCCTGGGATTCAACCAACCTGAGAATTGTGGGTGTCTCTCCTTGCCCCTCCTCATAGCGGGATTTTTTGGACTGCAAGTTCCCAAACCATGACACGGAGACTTTTTATTAATTATGAACGCTAGGCCTTAGCTTAACCTTGTTTCTAGCTAGCTTTTTTTAAAACTTAAATTACCCCATGTGTGATCCACAAGGCTCATTTACCTCATCTTCACATTGTTCATCCTGTTTTCCTGCTTCCTCTGTGTCTGTCTGTCTGTCTGACCGCCTCCTGCTGACTGGCTTTTCTCTCCACCCACTAGCCCCACCTATCCCTCCTCTGCTCCTATTGGCTGCTCAGCGTTTTATTTGCCTAATCAGGCGCCTTAGGTAGGCAAGGTTAAACAGCAAGGCATCTTTACATAGTTAAACAATTATTCTGCAACACAAACAAATGTAACACATCTTTACTTAGTTAAGCAAATATTCTGTTCCACAACACCCCTCATTCAAGGAAAGGTCGGGGCTCCCTGCAGGGCTCCCCCAGACTCTGAATGTATATCTTCCAGCTAACTTCTCAGGAGAGGCCCTGATGGACTAACTCAAGAAATTCAGAACTCAGCTTCATTTGTTCAGCAATCCTGAACTTCAAACATGCGGCGGCAGAGGGTGAGTGAGCGCAGAACAATAGGAAAGACTGTCTGCGTGTGGACCCTGTGGAGCAGGAAATTCACGTGGGAAGGAGTTGCCGCAACTCACCCTGGTGTGCAATGCAGAAGATCTCCCCAGAAAGGGGGGGTGTGAAGGTCAGAAGTGGCTTCCTGGTCTATCAATGAAGGATTGTTCTGCTCTGGGCTTCTCAGGCCCAACAACACTCCACAGAGATGCCTGCAGGCTCTTTTCGCATTGCCTCAGACTTAGCAAGGGCTGTTCCAGCTGTTGGGGCAAGAGAGCCAGTTTCCACTTCTTAAAAATAGAAGGGAGAGGACATCAGACAAATCCCAGTTGAGGAGTGTTCTACAAAATGCCGGACCAGCAAACCTTCCTCTGAACTGTTAAGGTCAAAAACAAGGAAGGCTGAAAAGGAGATGTGTTACCTAAATGTATGGGTATCCATTAGTAATGTTATATCGATTATAGTTCACCAATTGTGACACATACATTGATGTAATATGTTAGTGATGGGGGAAGCTGGGTCGGGGTAGGAGGGCTTCACCCTGTCTCAACCTCCTATGGAAATCCAGATCAGTTTAAAATCTGGCTTGTTCAGGCAGGGGAGGAACTGCTGACCAGCAGATTTGTAGGCCACACTATGTTGACGAGCTCAAAGCCATCTGTGCGGTTGGCCAGAGCGGGCATCTGCTTGAGAGACAGCAGTTTCAGGGATCCTAGCGTGGAGTCCAGGAGCGTGGGCAGCCCTAAGCACCAAGACGCTGCAGAAGGCAATTTTGTCTTCATCTTGGGGTTCAGTCCCTGGTGTCTGATCAGAAAGGGGGCAGTCTTCAAGAGCTAAGTCTGAGTGCTACAGATTGCAATAGACATTGTACATTTTTCATTTTTTCCACTTGAACACATTTTCATGTATATAAATGGTGTGTGTGTGTGTGTGTGTGTGAGAGAGAGAGAGAGAGAGAGAGAGAGAGAGAGAGAGCGAGAGAGAGAGAGAGAGAGAGAGAGAGAGAGAGAGAGAGAATGAGCACATTAAATGAACTGAAACTTCAGTTAGCCTGGGTAGCCAGTGAGATCCCATGATCTACCTGTCTCCACCTGCATGCTGGGATTACAGGCACGAGAGGCCGTGTCTGGCTCTTGTGTTAGTCCTGGGGATTTGAACTCAGGTCCCCATGCTGGCACAGCGAGTGCTCTTACCCACTGAGCCATCTCCTCAGGTCCTTTCCTCTATCTTTTCTGTGTCTTGAAAGAGGGTCCCCAGCCCCCACCCCAGAGCCAGCTCACTTCCCATATCTCTGCACTAATGGTGCCTTCCCCTGCCTTTTTCCTATCCCACCTCGCTCCGCCTAAGAGCCCAAGGATTCCCCAGTTCCTATCTCTTCTCGTCTTTCTCCTGTTCTCTCCAGTCTTCTTGTTGCTGTCCAGGCTCAGCTTCCCCATCCTGGGCCCAACAGTTCCCAACCCTTCTAATGCTCAATTAAAAAAAAAAAAACAAATAACGATGATAATTATACTTCAGGAAGCCTAATCCCCAACAGGTCTAGGTGATGCAGTGAACCTAGAGCTAAGAATAACAACAAAACTTTACTGATGGAATTAAAAGTACCTCCACCTGAGTTATTCTCCACCCTGGGGCTCTTATATCTCAGTCCTTTATTTTATTGATTCAGTGTGTAGCTCACGCTAGCCTCAAAGTTGCCATCCTCCTGCCTTAGCTTGGGCCCTCTTCTGGCCTCTGAGGGCACTCATACACACACGGTACATTTGCATAACTCAGACACACACATACGCGTAAAGCAATAAACGAAAAAATAATGCATTTGCTCACTTTTACCAGGGTAAGGAAATACTCTCCTGTTTCTGGTGTCCGCCATGAACAAGGGTCTGGGTTGTACTGAATGCTCTTGGTGTCCGCTGGAGAAGCCTGCGCCGTAAACACTTTTCCTCCGTCAGTCCGCTACTGTGGTGTTTTACAGGAAGATACCCACGTGGTCCTCGCCCAACACGGCAGGCTTTTAATCAGGTGATTAGCATGAACTGATTTACACTCCACAACGCTCACGCTGGCCTCCGTGAGGAGAATCCTTTGCGAAGAGCAGGGGTGAGGGAGGGAGATTAGCCCAAGGCTGTGACAGTCCTCCCAGGGGCAGAGTGGCCAGAGGAAAGGGAGATAAGTGAGAGAGATTTGGAAAGAGGAGAGATGTTTTGGAGATAACACTGACAGAACTGTGGAGGGATTAGAGAAAAGAGGATGCATTGTGAGCTAGGATCAACTAAATGGTCCTATTTTATTTAATGGAGAATGCTCTGTTTGAATCTGAGATGGTCCCCACAGGCTGGTGGTTCGTAGCCAGAAGCGCAATTTTAGGAATTTCTGAAAACTTCAGATTGCTGGGTGGGAGTGAGGTAGGGGTGCACTTTGGAAAGGTCTATGTAGTCCCTGGCCCCTTCCCCTCTCCTAGTCCTGTCTACCATGAGGTGAAGATCACCACATGCTCCGGTCACCATGAGGCTCCGTCCAAAAGTGCGTCCGAGGCCCAGAGACCAGGGACCAAACACAGAGGACTTCCGCAAAGAGGGAAGGAGTCAGGCTCTCTTTCAGACAAGTTAGGGGTCAGATGCCCAAGGGAAGGTGCCAAGCAGACAGTTGGAGGTTTGCGTGAGTGAGACGCTCAAGGACAACTCCGAGCTGTTGACCTAGATTAGAGCATTGGAAGCCACAGTCAGGGGAGTGAACACCAAGAGAGAGAAGGAGATGGAACAGATAGAAGCGTACTGGTGTGATTGCCCCATTGATAGAGACAGGGAGATGAGGCAGGGGAAGTTCAGCGGTCGCCAGTGGCGTTAACTAAGTAAGCATTCCCAAATTTTTGTCACTGGTGTGCACAGATATTTGAGAGGAAAACCAAGAACCATTGACGCACTGAGTAAGTCAGAGGTATCCTCAGTTTACAAGATTCTCTGGAGGAGGGAAGGGCAGCTTTCCTACAAGGCCGCCTCCTTAGACAAGCATCTCTGGCCTTTTCCTTTCTCTCGCTTCCTGCCCACCACGAAGGAACGAATCCCTTTTGCAGCGCACTCCATGACAGCATGCCCAAATGCTTGGGGACAAGTAACCATGGTCTGCATGCTGCTCCGCGCTGTGACACGCCAGGTTTTGTTCCATTCTGCTCTCTCCTTAGCAGGACTCCCAGAGCCACAAACACTATCTCTTCCACACACATTGGACTCGTTTTCCTGAGTACCATGCACATCTTCAAGGTCTGTGGAGTTCACAGACGAGCGCACTCCTGCACCCCTGCCCCAAGGCCTATTTAAAGCTAAAACTGAATTTCAATTACCTTCGCCCAGACAGTTTCTCCACACACCCTTGGAGATAACATTTACAAATGACATTGAGACTCCTAGCCAAGAGACGCCCGGACAATAGCTGGCAGATCTAAGATGTGCGAGCGGCTTCCCAGGGTCTGGGGAATCCACCTGGCTTTAGCTGGGCGACATTGCAAGCTTAAAGTTTCCTCCTTGGGATTTATGGTTGGTGGAACGGGAGGTGGGGGAGGGTGGGTAAGGGGGGGGAAAGATCCTCTCAGCTGTGTGCAGTCAGTTGTTCCAATTTCAACAAGCCCTCCCCTTCTTAAACAACCTAGATGATTCTCAACAAAGGTAATTTTCTGCTTCTCTGCTTCATTCAATTTATCTTTTTAAAAGCAATTAGCACCCCCTTTAAACTTCCTTTATGCCCGACTAATTGCTCTTAGTTCAGGAGTTAAAGCTTCTCTCGCTCTCCCTCTCTCTCCCTCCCCGTAATAACTCCAACAATATCTGGTTAAAGTACAGGCCAGACCCAAAAAAATACACATTTTGGTTAACAGTCTCCTTAGCTTGGTAAGTATTTAAATTTCCACCAGTTGGACAAGGAGGGGGGATCCATTTTTATTTTAAGGCTTTCTTGACTAAGGTGCATTTCCAATTAACTGAACATCAGAGGAACTGGAAACTGCACACCAGGGGACTTAAATATGCATTAAGAAAAAAATTCCACTGCACACTTGAAACTAGCTGATAGGTCCACACGTATCAGACACACCAGGGAACTTGTATTTTTCCTCTGTAAACCAACACTTCTTATTTACTTAAGCTGGGTAAGGCAATCTGAACTCACCAACACGCTGACCCGATTAGACAGATCTTCTTAGGTGGCGGCTGGCTCTCGAGAAGATCCAGGTGTGAGGGAAAGCAGCCGGCCCCAGGATGTGCCTCGCTTCCAGCGGAGAATTTTGAGTTCCAATCATCTCTGCATAGTGTTGCCCCTGACTTTGCAAACTAACAGACTCACGAGTGGAAAGCGGGATTGGGAATGCTAATGTGCTCTTTCCACGGCAGAGACGGAGAGCTCCTGACATACGCATTGTGTTGGGATGAACTGAGGAAGTGGAGGAACAAAAAGGCCCCTGCACCCCTCCAAGAGTGATGTCATTGGTATGGAGAACTGCCTAGACACTGGGATCGTTTTTCTTAGTCACACTGATTTATTTGTGTGTAGGTGTACACGTGTGTGGGTGTGTGCATGCTATGTCATGGTAGGAGATCAGAGGACAGTGTACAGGAATTAGCTCTTTCTTTCCACCAAATGAATCCAGGGCATAGAACTCAGGTTGTCCGACTTGGTGGCAAGTGCCTTTACTTACCGAGCCATCTCTCCCGTCACACACTGGGACTCATTTACTTCTGTTTTTTAAAGATTTATGTTTAGCCAGGTATGGTGGTGTGGTGGAACACACCTTTAATCCCAGCACCCAGGAGGCAGAGGCTGGTGGATCTCTGTGACTTCAAGGCCAGCCTGGCCTGCAGAGGGAGTTCCAGGCCAGTCAAGGCTATGTACCAAGTCTTTGTCTCAAACAACAAATACAACAACAGAGATGTATATTTATTTTAATTATGCATATGTGTGTCGGTGTGTGCATATGTGGGCATGTGCAGGAGTCTTTGGAAGTCAGAAGAAGGTGCTGGAGTCCCTGGAGCTGGAGTTACAGCTGGCTGTGAGCTGCCCCATGAGGATGCTGAGAACTGAATTCAGGTCCATCTCAAGCACTCTTAACCACTAAGTCTCTCCAGTACTGACACTGGGGTTTTAGAACGTGCCTTCCCCCCTTTGCCTAGCAGTAGAGGGAGAGGGGAGGCACACACGACATATTAACAAGACACTTCACTCTAATCCCCTTGGCCTCACCTTCCATCAGCACAGATTCTCCAGTTAAAAGGGACTGATTGAAACCCAACCCCCGGACTTCCCTTTTGATTTATAACTTACAGCATTCTTTTCTTTTCTTTTTTTATTGGGGAGGCCTGGAACTGATTTCTATTTGGCTCCTGGGCCAGTGTACTCATTTGGTAAACAGAGAATGGCCTTGCTGAAATGCTGTAGAGGTTGTTGGAGCCAAAAGAATCATCTCATCTCCTAGGAACCAATTAGAATTCCTGAATGGCAAAATTCCCACTTAAAAAAAGAAAAAAAACCCACAAAACACTCCAAAGAGGCTCACTCTCTGAATTACTCTGGAACTTTCCACTGGGCAAGGCAGGGCAGGAGGCTCTAGGTTGGCAGAAAGCCGGGCAATAGTTTGACATTGAGTAGTCAAGAGAGAAGATGGAGTAGCCACCAAAACCCAGTACCACAACGCAGCTCGAGGCAGGCAAGCGTACAAACACACGTGATGTATTGATGTTGGTAAGGGTCCCTTACCACATTTAATGTCAGAAGCCAGCCAGCTTAAAAAGCCATGGGCAGCTAAAGCTCTAAAGATGCATTGAAAGCTGGCGGGCCCAGTCGGCCTCCTGCTTAATTCTGTGGCCTTGCATCTGTTTGGGGGGTCTAGCGCCTATTGGAAAGATAACAGAGAGCTGAGAAATCTGAGGCCCGGCTTGCTGACCTTTCTCGCCACTTCCAAGTAAACCATTCACCTGCCAAAGTTGAAAGTTCCCTCTGTTCAGCTGCGTGGTGAGGAATAAAAAAGAAACTTCCCCAACCTGTCCGACTGGTTCTGAGTCTTGAACCAGGTCCAACACCTTTACATAACCCAGGACACCGGTCCCCGATAGTGCTGACTTCTCACACCGGCACCCCAAGTCCTACAACACACACCATCCCCTGCACAGACAGTGCCTCTCTCTTTGACAAATCCTGAAGATCTGAGGGTCCCGCCTGAGTGCCGGGGAGCCACGCATCCGCAAATTATTTTAAGAGAAACATTTTGTAGTTACAAAGACGAGGAAGAGGCCCTAAGTGAATGACAATCGTGGGAACAGCCAATTAACTGGTAAATCCTTGTTGTCTGCCAGTCGAACAAGGAGTGAGGGGGGAGGAGGGGAAGCAGCTGCAGCCCAATTAAACCGGGTAGCTGAGCCGCCCCTGGAGGATTCTCACTTCTGGTTTACCTAAACATATCTGCTTTCTCAGACATCTTAGGGGACTGCTCACAGCAGTAAGCGCTCCGGTGATTTCCTTCTTTATTGCTGCTGGCAACTGAGCTAAGATATGCATGTAGGCAAATTGAAAGGACAGAAGGGTCACGAGCCCCCCAATTACACCTTCTTTAGAGTTTGGGTAGAAGGGACAGGGAGACTGCTGGGTGTTGTAACACACCAGCCTAAAGAAGCCAGCCATACTCAGACGCCAGCAGCGGGGGAGGGTGCGGTACAGTCCTGCCCACTTAGCACGTCTCTGAGAATCCAGGCTTTTCCTCCAGCTAGTGCCTTTGGAGAATCTAGAACGCCTTGCTCTGGGCTCTGACAGAAGGATGCTGTTATGCAATTCTAGGAGCTGGGCATCCTGGCCAGGATGTCTTCTCTCTGCCTGTTTCCACCCCCATTTTTACCTTTCCCCTTTTCCTGGTTGCAAAGAATTTTCCAACTTCAATTCCTCATCAGAACAGAAGCGTCTTCAATCCATAAACACCTATATGATAGTGACCCCTGGAAGTCACATAACAAAAATTTACATTACAATTCATAACGTAGCACAATTACAGTTATGAAGTAGCAATAAAATAATTGTATGGCTGGGGTCACCACAACACGAGGAGCTGCGTTAAAGGGCTGCAGCGTTCGTTAGGAAGGTTGAGAGCCACTGCTTTAAGAATTCGTTTCCAGCCCCACAGCAGTTACTCTCGCAACTGTCCCTCAGCTGGTCCTGAATCATCCGAACCAGCATCATCTGCTGTCTTAGAAGAACCCCAGCTTGGAGGCAAAATCTCCTTAGTGCCCACAAACCTGGGCCAATTGTTGAAAAAATATTTGTTTATTGCAGACGTATTTAAACAAATGTGCTCTTAGAAAGAAGACCTCATGCACCTGTTATTAAGTATTCTCTTCCCTCACTTCAGCTCTACCCAGCTTTCCCACTCCAGGGTTTTTGAGAATGTGGGGGTGGGGGAGGGAAGAGTAGATATTTTGAAGTATGCTACCGAGGGTGCACACTATTAATATGGCTCACTCCTATAGATGTTTTTAAGTTTGAAGGTGGCCTACAAAATATGGGTTCTGTTTCTACAGAACGATGGGTTTTACTGTGGCATTTTCATACACGTCAGTGTATTTGGCTTGGAGCCACTCTTTCCCGCCAGAACCTCTTCCTTTCCCCGCGGTCACCCCTTCTCCTTTCTCATGGAGTGTGTTCAGATCCCCTCCCACTCCCTCTCCTTTGCTGTTAACACAGACTGAGGAGTGCTTGTCAGGCTTCTCCACCAGAAAGCTGCTCGCGTTCCCCTTTATGCTTCATTCATGGAGAGATGAAGTCACTGTGCGCAGCCCACAGCTCAGGGCTCCATCTCTTTGAGGCTGGAGACCCATTGAGATTGCTTAGGATTCTACACTGGAAACCCTTCCCTTCCCATGCATTCATTTGTTAAATGTTGTGTTTCTGGGTGGAGGATGGCTCAGTGGGTAAGGGTGTTTTTTGCCAAGCTTGATGACCTGAGTTTGACCCCAGGAATCCATGTGCTGGAGAAAACCAACTCCTGCAAATAATTCTCTGATCTCCACACATGCTCATGGCACGTGTGTGAGTACATATGTATGCTCACACACACACACACACACACACACACACACACACACCAAATAAGTGTAAAGACATTTTTAATTGCTTTTTTCTTCAGTTTAGACTCTTAGGTATCAGTTTAAGCTTGGGGTTATGGTCCAGTTGTGGTCTGGTTTGTTGTCCACAGTGGTCCAAGTCTGACCGCTGGCAGTTTTCCCGTTTGTTTCTGTATGACTTAGACATGCGCCCACAATTTCTTTTTAAAATAGTGCTTCCTTACTCTCTGCCACTACCAGATGTTTTGGGACTGCCTTCTCTGTTTCTTGTCCCATCAGAACCAGTCAGTCCTCTGAGAAGGCCCGGCTCCTTTGATTGGAGAATGGTGTTAGACGCTGTGATCTGAATGGCGTGTTGCTTGTTGCTATGGGGCCTCCTTAGCTGACACGACAAGGAGATCGATGTCTGTGTAGCAACCCGTGTGGACAGACACAGCGATAGGTATTTTTGTGCTTGCCCATCCCTGTCTATATTAAGCTAAGCATGAGTTCATAAGAGCATCTCTAGCTCCAGGCTGTCACCGCGAGGATTCTTCTGGCTTCCTCCAACTCTAACAGAGAGGTCACTGCACCCCTCTTGTATAATTGTTCACTTCTAGGACACAGGCATTGCCATTTCCGTTGGCTCTAATGTTCGCTTTTGTGCTTTAAAAGTTACATGCATTTATTGTGTGTGTGCGCGTGTGTGGGTGCACATAGTCCACAGCACACACACGGAGCACAGAGGACGGTTGATAAGAGTTGGTTCTCTTTGTCCACCATCTGGGTCCTGGGGATTGAAGTCAGGGAGTCCAGTCTGGTGGCAAGCACCCTTATCCACTGAACCATCTTACTTACCCTTTTGTTTTGTTTTGAATTGTAGACAATAGTTGGTTCTAAAGTCAGAACTATAAGGTAAGATGTATTTAGGCCAACCTCACTGCCCCTCCTCCTTGATTTTTTCCTTTCATACACAATACTTTTCATTATTTTCCATTTTGTCCTTCCGTTATTTCCTTTAGAAAATACAAGTAAACACACAGTTACATCCACTCCTTCCTTGCACAAATGGTGTCTGTTGTGTACATTTTTCTTCACCCAGCAGTGGGTCCTGGAGAGCATCCAGAAGGGCCAGGAGTGATCCTCCTGCCCAGGCCCCTTTGTTACAGCTCTTCTGTGGTGATCTAACCAGGCCTCTATTGATTGACATTAGGATTCTACACTGGAAACTTTTGCTTTTATAAATAGCACGGCGAGAATAGCTTGGAACACGTAGCGTTTGGGATCTTTGCCAGTGCATCTTCAGGATGGATTCCCAAAAGTGAGATTACTGGGCTGAAAAGAATGCATGTGTAATATCGTAAGATACTGCCAGAGTTTTCTTTGTAAGGGCCGCATCATCTTACATTCCCATCAGCAGCTTGTGAGAGATTCCTTCCCCTACACTTTTGTCCAAATGTGGCCCTGTGTTTGGATTTTCCATATCTTACAGGTACCAAACAGTAACACAAGGAGACTCTATCAATCTATCTGTCTGTATGTCTGTCTATCTACCTATGTATCTATCTATGTATCTATCTATGTATCTATCTATGTATCTATCTATCTATCTATCTATCTATCTATCTATCTATCTATCTATCTATCATCTATCCATCCCTATGGTAGCTTAAAATGTCAACTTGCCCCAACCTAGACTCACCTAGGAAGAGGGTTTCAGTTGAGTTATCTAGATCATGTTGGCCTGTGCATATGTCTTCGGAGGGTTGATTGCCAGTTGAGGTGGGAAGATGCGTCATTTCATAGGCTGGGCCCAAAACTGTGTAAGAGTGAAGAAAGCTAGCTGAGAGTAAGCAAGCAGAATGGTGCATCTGTTTCTCTCTGCTTTTGACTACAGACATGGTGTAGTCAACTGCTTAGTTCCTCCCACCTTGGCTTCCCCACAGTGATGGGTTTAACCTCGTATTGTTAACCAGAAAAACTTTGCTTTTTGTCAAGGTATTTTATCACAGCAAAAGAAATGAAACTCAGATCATATCTATCTATCTATCTATCTATCTATCTATCTATCTATCTATCTACCATCTACCTATCTACCTACTTATCTATCTATCTATCTATCTATCTACCATCTACCTATCTACCTACTTATCTATCTATCTACCTACCATCTACCTATCTACCTACTCTATCTATCTATCTATCTATCTATCTATCTATCTATCTATCTATCATCTACTTACTTATCTATCTATCTACCATCTACCTATCTACCTACTTATCTATCTATCTATCTATCTATCTATCTACTATATATCTACCATCTATCTATCTATCTATCTATCTATCTATCTATCTATCTATCTATCTGTCTGTCTATCTCTTTCATCTAGCTGTCTTTTACTATACTAGAAATTACCCATGGTCTCACACATGCTGGGAAAGTATTCTACCAGTGAGCTATACCCACAGCCCATCACGTATCTCCTATTGCAATGAGACCCAACACCTTTTTATCTATCTAAACGTCATTTATGTGTTTCTTATTTTGCTAGCCTTCTGCTTATTTTGAGAGGCACCGCCATGGTAAATGCGAGAAAGTGTGGAACACAGGTCTCATTCTGGAAGGAACAATGGAGCTTGCACAAGACAATAGGAAAATAAACAGCACACGTTCCAGTTTTAAAGTTCTGGGACAAGCGAAATGCTTAGGGAATTCGGAGAATAAAGACAACTGTAAAGTAATTAGGGAAAGCTCCACGGAGGAGGGATGTGAGTAGGGATTTGAAAGATATCTGGGGTAGCATAATCAGAAGGAGAAAGGGAAAACGTGCATGGGGTAGCAGAGAACAAAGCGTGTGTTGGTGTAGGGATAGGAAGTACCTCAGGGTTGGGCTTCTCACCCTCCAGCACAGCCTCCTTGGTCATCTGGTTGCAACCCCACAGCCGGGAAGGTGATAACAACATCTGTCTTAGGCGGCCGCCCTCCTGTATCTGCAGGGGATTGACTCCAGTCCCGAGGACGCCACTTCTACCGATGCAGAAGTCCCGGGGATGGAATGGCAATGCAGTTGCCATTGGTGTACCCCATGCCATCCTACCATCACTCTCAACCATCTCTAGATTGCTTGTACTTTCCTGCAAGGTAAAGGCTATGCCAATAGCTGTTGGATGCTCTTGTTTAGGGAATAAGGAGAAGGGAAAGAGTCTGTATGTGTTCAGTGCAGATGAGATATTTTTCACGTTTCCAGTTCTCAGTTGGTTAAAGTCTCAGATGTGAAACTCATGAATAAAGAGGGTTGACTGAATAATGCTGGCTGAATATTTGCTGTTATTACAAAACACAGGGGCCATCGGAGTCTCAGTCAGAATCGTGAGAGATTCTGATGAAAATAAAGATGAGCTTGGGTAAGGGACAACATCAAACTCCATATTTAGGGTTTGGATGATCTAAGGGGTATGGCAGAGGCCTTGATGGAAGTGCTAAAAGCTGGAGAAAACCAAGGGAGGCTGCTTTTATCTGTGTGCCACCAGAATACTGAACAAGGGATTCCTGAAATGATATCAAGAAGAAAGGGGAGTGGGGAAGAGAACTTGAGGTAACAGGATAGTTGAGATGGAGGAAGGACAGAGATGAGAGCAAGGAAAGAGATATTTTGATTGAGGGAGCCATTGTGGGCATAGCAAGAAACCTGATAAAAGAGAAATTCCCAGGAATCCCCAAGGTTGACCCCAGCTAAGACCCTAAGCAACAGAGGAGAGGATGCCTGAATTGGCCTTGCCCTGTAGTCAGATTGATGAGTATCTGAAATATCATCATAGAACCTTCATCCAGCAACTGTTGGAAACAGAGGTAGAGACCTGCAGCAGAGCACTGGGCTGAGCTTCCAAAGTCCAGCTGAAGTGTGGGAGGAGTGAGAATATGAGCAAAGAGGTTAGACCAGGATGGGGACACCTACTGAAACAGCTTACCTGAGCTAAAGGGAGCTCACCAACTCCAGCTGCACAGGGAAGGAACCAGCATAGGACCAAACTAGACCCTCTGAATGTGGGTGACAGTTGTATTAATTTAAACTGATACCTAAGAGTCTAAGAGACTAGGGCAGACTGCAGGGCCACTGGCAGTGGCACCAGGATTTATCCCTACTGGTTGTACTGGCTTTTCGGGGACTTATTCTCTTTGGATGGATACCTTGCTCAGCCTAGATATAGTAGGGAGGGCCTTGGACCTTCCTCAAAGCAATGTGCCTTACCCTCTCTGAGCAGTGGATGGGGGTGGGGTGGGATGGTAGGTGGAGGGAAAGGAAGGAGGGGAGGGAGTGAGAACTCAGATTGGTATGTAAAATGAAAAAAGATTGTTTTCTTTTTAAAATAAAATAAACTATAATTTTAAAACAGAAACTTAGTTTAAACTTCTTACCACCCTAAAATAATGGGCAAATTCTTCCACTGCTCAGTGTTTTAATTTAATAATTAATACTGTGCTGGACCAATGGGAGAATCAGAATCTCAGAGCCCAGGCTTGTCCTTCCTAGAGGGTTTTCAAGGTGGCAGGGAGAAGGGGCTTGTGTCTTCTCTTGATTTATAGCCTGTTTCTCCTCTTCTCTTCCTTTCTCTGATCTGTGATTTCTGGCCTTTGTCTAACTAAAAGGGACCAGGATGGAATCTAAAGGAACCTGCCCAACGCTGTGCTAATAGAGTATCACAAGTTGGGAGCCTATCTTAAAGCATACTTAGCTCCAAGCTCTTTCACTAGCCTGTGAGAACTTCTGCTAGGGATGTTCGATGACATTTTGTTTCCTATTGATCTATTAATTTATATTTGTGACAGGGTCTCACTATGTAACCGTGGCTGGCCTGGAACTTTCTATGTAGACCAGGCTAGCCTCAAACTCACAGAGCTGTGCCCACCTCTGCCTCCTAAGTAATGGGATTAAAGGCATGTGCTAGCCCACCCAGTCAATAGCATTGTGTGCAGTGTAGCTGAGGCAATTTCCTCTGAATGACTTCTCCCCAGCCCCAGTTTTCTAAAAGCCCTTTCTACAAAGACTTCCTGGGGACGTTTAGGCAAGCCTCAAAATGACTCCAGGACACCCTTGTCCCTACGTGATTCAGTTCAGCTCTATAAGAAACAGTCTTGATCCTACAAAGATATACACAGGCTGCCCAGAGAGACTACTGCTCCTTTATCTAGGCCATTAGAAGATTCTACCAACTCGTCATTACCTTTCAGATTCCTCAGGCAGAAGTGAGGCACCAGTCTGTGATTCTTCCTACGGCAGTCCATTTTCTATTGCTATAACAAAACACTTCAGCCTAGGAATTTTATAAAGAAAAAGAAGTTAATTTAGCTTATAGTTTTGAAGTTGATGTCATCCATCAGAGTTCCTCCTCACCAGAGACCAAACCGTAGAGACTCAGTGATTGGGTTCATTCTTTCTGCAAAAACCTGATCACATGGGAACTAATGGGGTCCCGCAAGACCTATATTGATTCCTTTCCAAGGGCTGCACTTCCAGTGGCCTACCTACCTCCTTCTGGGTTCTATTGCTCTTAGGTCTCTCGCCGCCCCCCAAGCTTATGACACATAATCCTTTGAGGGAAAGGTAGTCAAACCACATCTAAACCACAGCAGCCCTGCCTTCTGGTGCCAACATGAAGTTCCTCATGTGATACCCTGGAAGGCTCTTATGATTTGAGGTGAGAATGGAAGCATCCTACCCCACCCCCACCCTTGGGAATGGCATTCACAGCTGGGTCACACATTGTCCTTGCAACGGTCTCTTAACCATTTTTGGTTTGTTTGTTTTTTGTTTTGTTTTTGTTTTGTTGGTATTTTGAGACAGGCTTTCTTCTGTGTAACAGCTCTGGCTGTCCCGAAATTCACTTTGTAGATCAGGGTGGCCTCAAAACATGTGTCGTGTGTGTGTGTGTATGTATGTATGTATGTACATGTGTGTATGTTCTTAGATGGCACAAGATAACCCTCAGGTGTCATCCTCAGAAACAATGCTCATCTTCTTTGGGACAGGGTCCCTCCTTAGCCTGAAGGTGGCTAAGCTACGGTCACTGTGAGCCCCAGGGATCCCTCTGTCCCTGCCTCCCGAGCACTGGGATTACAAGCCACTGCACCTGGAACATTGACATGGGTTCTGTGTATCAAATTCAGAGTCTCATGTTTGCAAGGCAAGTGCTTTACCAACTGTGTTATCTCCCTAGTCTTACAGATGTGGGATCCTGGAAGTCTAAGTCTTGGTCACTTAAAATATTTGCACAGTCGTGTTTTTAAAAGTACCGTGTTCCTTTTGCCTTAGAAAACTGAGACCAGAGAGTCTTAATGTTAGGATGGAGCACAGCGCCTAGCCCTCCGTGATTAATGGAGGGAGCATTAGGAAGATGGATCTGACTGTTTGTAATGATAGGTTGGTATGAGGTGGGAGGAAAACCAGTTTAAACCTGCCATGATCCAGAAATAAGAAAAAAAAAATGAGTAAATGAATCATAGGCGAGAAAACTCAAAAGAGCGTAAGTGTCCTTTGCACCGGAAAGAGGAGGCTGTTGGATGGGAAAGAAGAAATGGGTCTTTTTCTTTCCAAAGATAAGAACTGGAGTAGGTGGGTACATTTTCAGAGAGACAGATTAGGGCTTCATATAAGACCTTTCTAAAACCGGTGGGCTCACAGACTGTCCTTGGAGTGAGGGTGAGCGCCCCATCATTAAGGGCATGCAGAAAGAATACTCTCTGAGCACCAAGCTCTCCTACCCCAGGCTTCCCATCCTAGATTACATCACTAGTTAGCCACTGCTTGAGCCAAAACCTAGGAGCCATTCTTGATTCCTCCATTTTCCTTTATCCCCATATCAAACCCATGAACAAACACTGTCATGTCTGCCTCCTGGATAATTGAACAGATCCTCGTCCGCTTGTCTCCATCCGCCCTGCCCTTGCGCTCCAAGCCACCATTAGCGCTCAGCTGGATTCCTGAGTGCTCTTCTTGCCCTCTCAGGAGCCACACAGTCCATTCTCAGACATTAAGTAGTGAGAGTGATCTCACAAAAAATGCAAAGCGAACCCTATCCCCGCCCCCTCCAGCCCCCTCGAGGGCTTCTGCTTGAACTCAGACTAAAGCTCCAGTCAAGCCTTGCTTGAGAAGCCTATGTTGTTAGGCCAAGGCAGCCTCTCCACGCTCATCTTCTGTAGCTCTCTTAGCATTCAGGTCGTATCGGCCTTTCTTGTTTATCAAACAAAGCCAGGTTTATTCCCACACGAGGACTTGCACACTGGTTGTCCTTGTGGGGGTCGCCCCTAGATTGTGCACTACATTCTCTTCTGTCCATCTGAATCCAGACACAAATGCTCTTTCTCAGAAGGGACTTCACGAAGCCCTCGTCTGATGGAGAGCCTCTCTGTGCCTCCTCCGCCATCACTTTCCATATGTCACCGTATGTCACGTCTCCCAGCTGTTCAGAGCGGTTTAATTTACTTCCATATTGACTGTCTGTGTGGGAGCCAGGGCTCTGCCATCATTGCCTATCTCCTATCTCCTGCTGGCTGTCCCTATCTCCAGGGTACACAAGAAGCCATCAGTAAACATTTCTTGAGGGAATGAGTGGTTGGAAGACGCTGGCTGAAGATATTAGAGAGAGAATTCCAGTCATGGGAGAAGGGTCACTCACAGCTTGTATCTGGGGTGGATGAATTACTAGGAATAGAGGACTATATTTAACATGTCCATGGAGGGCGAAAATGACAGAATGATGTGTGGGGGACAAGAGCATGGGACAGCAAAAATTAGCTCTGCAGTTAGACATAGGGTAGACTCAAGAGCGGTGACACTGATGGCAAAGAGGTTTTTGCAGAAAAGTATTTCCCTTCACTTTGGATATACTGGTAGGTCGCAAGTATGGAGGGGGTCTAGAGGCAGGTGTTTGGGCTAAAGACGTGGCTTGGAAGTCATAAACCGACAGCTAGTCATTAAGGCCATGTTCAGTTGGCGGTATCTGGTGACCGGAAAAGTAACTGAGTTCCAGGTGGTATGAATGACAGGCGAGTAAGGGAAAGAGCTGTGCAGAAGAGACAAGGGGCACAGCGATCAGAGAGAGAAGGGAAGTGAATGCCCGGGGCCTACGTCTATCAGACTCAGAATAAGAACTTTAAATGAGAGTGAGGGCAAAGCAAGGGAGAAACATTTACAGGTTACACACCACACACACACAGACACACACACACACACACACACAGTGTCTATGACAACAAAGATAGGGCAGAAATAATGGATGACCTTTAAGGGAAATTGCACTAATGTAATAAAAACCATATAGCAAGAGATTAGGGAGGGAGCGGGTGACAAGAATAATGACGAGCAGACGAGGAACGTGCCAATCATTCAGGAGAAGAGGCATCTGCAAACAGCTGGAAGGGCTACATCACGGGGCCTTTGGGGGTTTACATTTGGAGATCTGGGCTGGGGGCGTAGCTCAGTGGCAGAATGCTTGCTTAGTATATGTAAGGTCCTAGGTTCTGTCTGGGGGCGGGGTGGTGGGAGGACTGAGACTTGTAGGATCGGCAGGAAAGAGAGTGGATTCAGAATGGGAGATCCCTCGGGAAGGGGTAAAGAGTGGGTTCTTTAGTCTAGGGGAGGGTCTTTCCCCCGAGACCAGCAGTGTATCCTCAGGGAGTTCTTCCTCAATCCTTCAGAAGTTGTTCCAAATCTCTCCTCAGCCACACCCCATTCTTCGCTCCTCACTCCACTGGGGAGAAGGAAGCCCCTGGCCCACTGCTTCTGCCTCCTTCAGCCCAGACCTAGAGGACCAGGCCTCTCCCCTCCACTTAGGTTCGCATCTTTCCTGCTTCTTCCCTTCTCAAGGTACTTGGGCTCGTGCCTGTCCCCGCTTTCATCCAGGGTCACACAAGATACAAAATGAATCAGTTAATGCATCAATAAGCTAGAGACGCATCTCATTCTCTCTCAAACAGCCTTTCAAACATCCATCAGATGGACTCATTTCCCTGCCCAGAGAGCCCTCCCACAGCCTCTGTTGTGGCCTGGAAGCTAACATCCTTCCAGCTACAGCCACCTGAGCTGCCCCCAGAGGCTCCAGTTCTGCTCCTGCCACCCACCACTGGCTGGCAGCTCTCCAGCAGAGCCAGCGGTCCTGTTTTTCCCCGAGATCTGTCGAGCTTGCTCCAGCCTGCAGACCTGAGCCCTCGCCTCTCCTCTGCCGAGGATGCCATAATTGTTTTTCATAACATTCAATATCTTTCAAATGTTCCCATATCTTTCTCCACTCAGGCCTACTGGCCTTTCCCCTCCTCAGACGGGCAGGGACAGCTACATCATCGGCAATGCCAAGAGCAAGGCAGGTCTTCTGTCCAACAAGCAGGAAGAGAGCTTTTCTTCTCTCCCTGCCACTGCCCTTGTCATCTGAGTCATGGTGTGTTTCATTTGCCACTCGACACCATGATCTTTTGGGTACCGGGGTTTTTCTGGTTCAGTGTAAGTCTCCAGAAGTGTCTCACCTTAATCCTCCTGTGCCTCTGTCCATGTCTAAACCCAGGCAATATTGCTTCAGGGATGTGAGAGCTGGTAGTCAAGAATCTGAGAGAGGCGGACAAGATGGCTCAGAGGGTAAAGGTACCCGCCCGCCACCAAGCCTGAAGACCTGAGTTCTAGCACAGGGATCCACACGACGAAAGGAAGGAGCTGACTGTGACTATTTATCCGCTAACCAACACACGTATGCCAGAGCATGGGTGATCATGCCCATACACAAAAGGAGCAAATGTAATAGGAAAACAATAAATAGTCTGAAGGAGTGAGACAAACGTCACCCATGCCTCTAGGCTTCATGCTTGCTCCATTGTCAGATGTCTGGGGATGTGGCTCAGTTGGTAGGGTGCCAGCCTGCTACCCAGGAGGCCTTTGGTTTGATGCTCAGCACCACATAAACTGGGCATGGTGGTGCATAGCTATATTCCTAGCATTCGTGACTCTTTAAGATGGTTACGGCAGAGCAGGGTCACCTTCTGAAAATGATGACACATGTATCTGGGGACTTTCTTGGCCACTGTATTCTATCTACTAGCGTCTTCTCATCCCTGCCTTTCTCCACGCCCTGAATCTGCTTCATTTTCCTTATAGCCCTTCTCACTGCTTAAAGCTGTATTGGTTTCTCTTCTCTCCCCTGCTGGACTGCAAACTCCCTGAGGACAAGCACCTTGTCTGCCTCGCTTGCAGCAGTACGCCAAGCAAGCCCTACAGATGCCCAGTCAACAGCTGGGGAATGATTGCGTGAGGAGAATCCAGTCACCTGTTTGGCCGGTTTCAGTTACCTTTCATAAAACCATTGTGCCTTTTGTTTTTCGTAATGTGCAGTTTGGCATATTTTGCTGTATTTGAGCTAAAAAGAATGTTTTTAATTTCAGATCTCTTCTGCCTCTTTGCCAAGTCCTCATTTTCAGTTTTTAAAAGAGCGATTAAAACCTAAAGTACTTTTGCCAGAGAGGGAATAATAATAGCAAAAATGGCCAAACTCTGTTGTGTTCATTGGGCATTGCTGGTGCTGAGTCAGAGGAGCCAAGGA
Source organism: Microtus pennsylvanicus (assembly GCF_037038515.1). Classification (NCBI taxonomy): domain Eukaryota; kingdom Metazoa; phylum Chordata; class Mammalia; order Rodentia; family Cricetidae; genus Microtus; species Microtus pennsylvanicus. Next base: position 110,302,746 of record NC_134585.1, read on the forward strand.
GACTTGCTCTCTCTTGTTTGTGGCCTAGCCTTCCCGATTTTAGCTCTGCAGGCAGGGAGGGGTTCGGGTCAGCTCAGAATGGCTCATCCTACTGTGATCCACCAGCAAACCCATAGCTCACTGGTTCTCTATTGGAGCATGCAGCCACCTCTCAGGGTTCAGAACAGCTCATAGTTGGTTCCAGCTCCCAGCCCTTTGTGCACCCCTTCCTCCTTTAAGTTGCTCTTCGCCTAAACCTTATTTCCTCAGAGAAGTCTTCCTCCAGTGCTCAGACCTGATGCTCATCTTGCTCGTTCACAGCACCCACCAGGTTCCACAGTTGTGGTGCGTTCCTTCATTGTGTGATTATTTATTGAATGACCCTTGTTGAATCTCCCTTAGCAGGCTCTACGCTCTGTGAGGGAACGGGAGTCTTAGCTGTGAGCCCCTAGCCACTTCCCACAGGCACTCAGGAACCCTTTGATGGACGGGTGATCTCCCATCCCTAATGCTTAGTAATGGTACTCCACAGAAGTCCGCTGGCATTTGTTGAATTATATTGGGAAAATATTTTTTCTTTAATCGCAACAATTAAGACTTGGTTAGAAAGAGTTGTTTTTCCTTGTTATCAAAATAAAAGACAGCTTGAATAATTAAGCCGTTTCCCAAACATTGGTCTTTCCTAACTGGAAGACATCCGGATGTAATAAATGAGCAATTGGAACACACACGAGACTCAAGGGGCCTTTGCCGCCTATTTTCTGGTCCCATCATAGACCCTCCTTTATTTCTAGGCATAGCCAGTGGTCTACCATCCAAACCTATCACCTTAAAGTATCCCTTCCATCATGAAGCTCTGACTTTTGGAGCCATTTGTTACTGAAAGTAATTAGAGGCAGGCTTCTGAGACAGAAAAAAAAAAAACAAAACAAAACTAATTCCCCTATAGTTTCTCCTACCAGGCTAAAGACTCTGGAGGTAAGGATTCAAATGAGGTCCAAGCTGCAAATTGCATCAAGAGACAGGATAAATCTGTCTTTGTCAACGCAAAGGAGCTCTTCCTTTTCTCCCAGGCAGAATCAATACAGACAAATGGCGAAGCCGGAAACGAAGGCTCTGCTCGGCTGACCAGGCGTCGTCAAGTTTAGGTCTTAGCAGACGGCCCGCCTTCATGGGGTGACTGCTATTTCTGCAGGTCTTGTGTGTTTTAATCTATCGATTCTCTATTTAGCAATAATGGAACGCAGCACTGATAAATAATGCATGTCGACAGCGATACCCAGCATAGAGGCCGATGCTTCCTCAAGGCTTGGGGGCCTCTTGTTGTTTTTTAAAGCAAGTGCAGTGCTCAGTAGTCCCAAAGGCTGAGGGGCCTGTCCTCTGAGGCTGACTGCTGTGGATGTGGCTGTCACTGTTGTCCCTGCGTTCTTTTTGCCATTTTCCTTACCAATCTCACCTCTGTCGAGCCTTCCTAGTGTGACATTAATCAAGCAGGCCTTGCCAAGTGGTTCTGTGGAAAAACCACCTTCTGCGAGCTGTAATTTATGGCCTTAATACTGTTCACCACGCGGCATCCTTTGCATTATTACAACTGATTAGGCAGTAGCCATAAAGCAAATTTATATGTACATTTATAGAAGGAATGTGTGTATCCCCATACATATGTACGGACGGAGTAGCTTGTTTCCCTTTGAGTCTCAGCAAATGCTGCCGCACTGTTTCTTCATGGAAGATGCGCAAGCGACTTTCCTTTTTTTTTAAAGGGCTCATTTAACTGTTTCTCTCTGACTCAGTATCTGAACGAAGGAGGCAGAGCTTAAAAGGCTGCAGGACCTTGGAAGGGGTGGCAGTTGGTAACGGGGACATTGAATCTGAGCTCATATCATCCTGTTTCATGAACCGGAAGACTTCGGTACAGATCATTAGCCCTGTGTCCCTGAAGGTGACGGCAGAGCCAGCTCACAGGACCGTAATACAATTTGGGCTAGGACAGGATCCTGAATGAAAGGTACTGATGTGAAAAGAGGTGCCACTCTGCCCTGCTTGGGTCTCTGGTTCAGGTTTAAGGGCCTCTCCCCTCTAGCCCTGGACTGCAGAACGTCCTTTGACGACTCCTCAGGGCACCATTCTGTGGGTGCAGAACACAGCCAGTTCCTCCATGGCTATGTAATCCTTGTACACTTTCCAACTTCAACCTCCCTTCCCCGTTTTTTGCAGCTTCTCTGCCCCCACCAGCCTTTGATCATGGGGAAGTGGTAAGCCTCTCTCAGTCCTGGCTTTAAGGCCCAGCGTAGTGCCTGGCACACAGGGAATTCAGGCAGAAGCTGTATGCTTTATTGATGAGCAGATGAATATCTTGGCAGGGTTTCCTTGGAGATTCAGCCTTCTTCCTTAAATTTTTCCCCTCATTAAAATAAATCTAACGTTTTATTATGGAAAACTTTGAAAAGCTATAAAAACAGATATGGTCTATACCAACTTATCCATCTCCTCATGGCTAAACCTAGCCCGTTCACACCTCATCCGTTCCCCTACTCACTTTGTTTTGAAGCATACGCAGCCATCAGATGACTTTATCTCTAAATATTTTGGCTTGAAGTTTGAATCTTAAAAGTTTAAGGATTCATTTCGTTTTCAGTCACAATAGCATTATGGAATCAAAACTAGTTATAATTTTTCTTATTTATCATGTGTGTGCAGAGTGGTATGTGCGCATGCATGCATGCGTGTGTGCATTTGTGTGAAGGGTCAGTGCGCATGCACGCATGTGTGAATTTGTGTGAAGGGTCAGTGCGCATACATGCGTGCATGTGTGAATTTGTGTGAAGGGTCAGAGGACAACATCTATGAGCCTATTTTCTCCTTCCACCCTGTGGGTTTCAGGAATCAGACTCTGATCATCCAGCCTGGTGGCAAATGTTTTTACCTACTGAGCCACCTTGCCAGCCCTGTATAATTACTTAACAGAACAACTATGAAGCCAATGTTCAACTTCAGAGTATTACAAATGTCACATGATTCTTTAAACTTAATTTTCTGACAATTTCACACATTCATATGATGCATCTTGACCATATCACCTTCAGCTATGTCCTTTCAGCCCCCAACATGACCTCTCCTATCTTTCTTTCTTTCTTTCTTTCTTTCTTTCTTTCTTTCTTTCTTTCTTTCTTCTTTCTTTCTTTCTTTCTTTCTTTCTTTCTTTCTTTCTTTCTTTGTTTTTCAAGATAGGGTTTTTTGTGTACCCTTGGCTGTACTGGAACTTGTTCTGCAGACCAGGCTGAACTTAAACTCACAGAGATCCGCCTGCCTCTGCCTCACACATGCTGGGATTAAAGCTGCACCACCACCTCCTGGTCCTTTTAAATTTATTTTTACTAATGTTTTAAAATATTATGTGTATATGTCCATGTGTGGGTATATTCGTAAGAGTACACATGTCTTCAGGGTCTAGAAGAGGGTGTTAGAGCCTCTGGAGCTGCAGTTAAAGAATATTGTGAGATGCCTGATGTGGGTGCTGGCAACTGAACTTAGCTCTTCTACAAGAGCAGGAAGTGCTCTTAACCACTGAGCCATCGTTCCCCGCCCCTTCTATTTCTTTCTAACCTACTGAATCCAATTAATGCTGCCTGCATGCACCTGAGTATGGGGCCATCCACGGAAATGTGGGCAACCTACCAGTCGGCACAGTTCTGGAGGAAAACAAGTTTCTCCCTTCTAGTACCCATTAACTGTCAACAGCTCCTCAGCCAGAGGACCTTACGAGCCTCCCTCGTCCATGATGGTCCATTGACTGGCTTAATCTTGCACAGGTAACATGGACACTATGAGTTACTCAGTGCAATGCATGTTGGGCCCAGAAAGCAGCATCTCACAGGACTCCTCCCGTTTTCTGGCTCTTACAGTCTGTCCACTCCTGTTTCAGATGTTACCTGAGTCTTGGGGGTATTGATGGAGGTGCACCATTTAGGGCTATGACTCAGCAGTCTTTTGTTTTCAATACCTTGACTGACCGGTTACGAGTTTTTTAATTGACAGTTGTTCACTGTAAAAAGAAGCTTCTGCAACCGAGGTTGTGAACAACACTGAAACACTGATCTATGGGTATAAATATAAATATTTAGAGGGCAGTTTGACAACATGTCATTTAGCAAATAGCAGTAGTTGTTCCCTGCTAGGGCCTGTGATCTCTCTAAGCAACTGCTGATACATATATATATATGTGTGTGTGTGTGTGTGTGTGTGTGTGTGTGTGTGTTTATATATATAGTCTCTAATTATAGATTTCTGCCAATTTGTTTTGTTTTGTTTTAACTTTTAAAAATCAGTGCTGGAGATTGAGTCCAAGGCCTTGGCATTCCAAACTCTTGGCTTATTGAGAAAAGGCCTTGCTATGTGGCTCGCTATGGACATACCTGCTCTATATTCACTGTGTAACCCAAGCTGGCTTCAAGCTCATGACCCTCCTGCTTCTGCCTCCTGAGTTCTGGAGTTTTCTCTCTCTGGAGAAAACTGCAGAAAGCATGGAGAGCCAGCCACATGCAGTGGCAAACATTTTACCAAGCAGTCCCTACGCTCTTTGCCTCGGCTCTCACAGTGGTAATATTTTACACACCCACAGAGCAATAACATGAAGAAAGTGACCTTGATATAATCTGCCAACCTAACTCAGACCTCACCAGTTCTGCACACCGATCTGTGCATGTGTGTGTGTGTGTTTACATCCATACGTTCTAGTCAGCTGTGCAGATTTATATGACCGACCACAAGATACAGGTCAGTTACAACACAAACTCTTTGGACTATCATTAATAGGCATATCTCCCTAACACATTTTTCTGGTCTCCATCTCTCTGCCATAGATGTGTTTTTTATTCTTTGACAATTTCGTGTGTGTGTGTGTGTGTGTGTATGTGTGTGTGTGTGTACAGTGTATCTTAATCCTCTCCACCTACAGTTTCCCCTTCCATCCTCCCTCTCTTAATTTGTTGTTGTTGTTGTTGCAAAGCTAGGGATCAAACCTAGAGTCTTGTGTGTACTACACTACAAGTTATAGCTTACAACCCCCCATTTTTGTAAATTTGTCACTTCAGAAAGGCTTTGTGCATTGTGTGTATGCTAGTAGTGTGTTTCTTTCCGTCACTGAGTACTTGGGAGACAGAGGCAGAGGCAGAGGCAGACGAAGTTCTGTGAGTTCAAGGCCACCTTGGTCTACAGAACAAGTTCCTGGAACAGTTAGGAGTAACCTTGTCTCAAAAACAAAAAAATAGTGTATATGTGAATGCATGTGTAAGAGTGCAGGCTTCTCAGAGGTCAGAGGACAACTCTTGGGAGTCAATGTCACCTGTCACCTTGTTGAGGCAGTGGCTATTGTTTCTGCCGCCTCTCCAGGCTAACTGGCCCTCTAAGTTCACCCTCTTGTTCTCACCTCTCACCTTGGCGGTTCTGTGGGAGTGTAGGGTTTACAGATGTGTGCTCCCACAGCTGGCGTTGTTTGTGGGTTCCAACGCAGGTCATCAGGCTTGTGTGGCAAGCACTTCTACCCACTCAGCCAATAACCTGTCACCAGAACATAGCCTTAGTGAGGAGTTACTGGTAGTGGATGGTGGCTGGGTGAGGGACAATCATTCCTTTGGGAGGTTGTGGCTACTGGTAGATTTCCCATGCTCCAATAGATGGTCCTACACTCAAGCCATAAGGGTAGCATTAACTGGACTTCATGACTCATCAAAAACACATGAAGTTGGGTGGGAAAACCAGTTGGAGAGGATATTGGGGGAGTTAGTTATATAATCATATTTCATTATATACCTATGTGAAATTTTTTTTTGTTTTTGAGACAGGGTTTCTCTACAGCTTTGGAGTCTGTTCTGGAACTAGCTCTTGTAGACCAGGCTAACCTTGAGCTCACAAAGATCTGTCTGCCTCTGCCTCCCAAGTGCTGGGATTAAAGGCATGCTCCACCACCACCCAGCCTATGTGAAATTCTTAAGAATAAAGATAAACTGAAAATAAAATAAAACATATATACACATACACCTATATGGTGTCCCCACACAAAAAATTAAATGGTGTCCTATCATATAGAATTAAATTTTAAACTTTTCTTTTTTTTTTTGGTCACATGTTGTTTTCAATTTTTGATGAGATAAGTGTGATTTGAATTGCCATATACAGTTTTTTTTCTTTTTTGGCATTTCTAGTTATTTATTCGCAATCCATAGTAGAACATTGTAGGTCAAGGCACATTAGGGCTTTTGTTGCCTACAGAAAACAAATCCAATGCATTTTTAAAAAATCCAATGTATTTTTTTAAATCCCAATGTATTTTTAGAACTATTATATCTGTACTCATTTTATGCTTTTATATTGGCCAAGTTAATTGAGGAAAACCCTACTTTAAGTTTGCATCTCTTTGATAAGTATAATTGAAACATATTTATAAATTGTATTAGCTATTTGTAGTTCTTCTTTAATTGTTGGTGTTTTCTGCAGCTCCCTATTGGAACATTCATGATGTTGTTATTTGAACAATACATGGGGAGTCATGTTGTTTTGTTTTGCAGTACTGGTGAACACCACCTTCCTAGAAGGGATTGGGGACAGACTAGCAGCTGGGAGACAAGGAAGAGGAGCAGACTGTTACCATGGGTTTCCAACAGTCTTACTCTTGGCGCATGCCTGCTCCTAACGGAGGCTGAGAACCCTGGGTGGCTGATCGTCAAGGCAGCAATGGGTGGCAGACAGGTGTTTTCTCTGGCAGCAGCTGAGAACTTAGGGAGCTAAGCTGCTCAATCCTCCTTTCGTGCTCAAGTGATCTGGAGGAAAGCAGAACGTCTGAGGAGCGAGGTCCTGCAGAACATCCTCTGTTTGCTCATCTTCCCCTCCCTGCGTCTAGGTGGCTTGAGATCAAAGTTGTCAGTGTTCCCTGTCCTTCTAATACAAATTCTTTATCAACCAAGCTGCAGCAAGTTCGCAGTTAGTGAAAATAACAATAACAAACAAATAAAACTCAAAGACAAACAAACAAACATCCCTTCCCCCGCCTCCGACGACATTAACAAAAGCAACCTAAACTTGCATGGCTATACATATACCCAGGGTGTGAGCAGAGTGTAAGACAGATACAGCATCTGTTTCGGTTCTTTTCATATATTCGTCCTCTCCACGCGCAGATGCCAGTGACGGCAGTATTTGGAAAGTAAATGACAAATCAACAGGAGCAATCCACATAACCCAGGGATAAGAAGCCATAGTCTCTCCCTCATGTATTTGCTCCAGCCAGCCTTTAAAATAAACTCCAGGAGGCACGCCAGCCACTGGCCTCGGTTTGAAATTTTATTCATCTAAAGTTGTTATTTTATGCTTGTCAGACATCCAGTTAACTTCAAATCCTTGTGAGTCTTTTTTTTTTCAAAGCCATGGTGACACAGTGCTAGATGGGCCCATGATTGGATGTCAAGCTGAGTGGTATTTACCACCAGCCAGGTGACGGTGACCTATTCTGTACATACATCTGTCGGGAGTCTGTCCTCGGTGTTTCTGTCAGCGGAATAGAGATCATGGGACGACCTCTTACCCTCTCATCTCCTCATCAAGTGCTAACCATCCCAGGGTCTGTGAGTCCCCATGAAGACTTTCTGTTAGAATTTCATGGAAGCGACTACTCCCTCAAATAAAAAAAGGCTCAAGGAATGTTCAATTAGACTCCTTCATATCAAAGGAGAGATACACGAAGGGCAAACCTTCCATAAGTAAAATAAAAATAATTAGATCTTCAAAAACATAATAAAGCCTTTAAAAAAAGAAGTGAGTTTCCCCATGAGGCCAAGTTGGCTAAAAAAATAATCCTTCCTCCCCTAGAACACTGCCTCTCAGTGGGAATGAGCACTTTTGATTTTCAAGGAAAAAACAAACTAAATAAGATGCTCCCAACAGCGCAGGATTGAAAACAGCAACTCAGCGTGTTGGCACGTTGGAGGTTTGTGAGAAACAGAATCTAGATTCAGGGAAGAGGAGGGATGGATGGAGCCACAGTCCAGTCATTTCACACCAATTATTTCATAGCATCTCCTCGCTGGCCTATGAGCTGGGAGTCCTAAGAGGTTCTACGACTTGAATAGAGATCGGATCTGTGGACCGGCTCTAACCACTGTTGTCTCTTTCCACTGTTTTCCCAGAGCTGTAAACTGTAAGACCTGGGAGGAGGTTCACATATGCCTGTTCTCTGTATTCTTTCCTCTCTCCCTCCGCCATCTTAGCCAGATGATCCTGGCTTGGGAAGGGGGTACTCTGGACATGTGAATGTGCCTGTTTCCTTTTGATTCCTCTCAACAACTTAAATATCTCAGAGTTAAAGTGACATCACCGCAGTACCCGAGCGGCATCAGGGAACGTTCCCTGTCAGAGCTAAATCACCTTCATTTGCCCTATGCTATTTTGGGGACAATATGATTTGCTAAATCTTAACTTTACCCTATATTTCTTACGAGGACTTTTAACTCAGGATATTTATAATCTTCTTTGCATCTTCAAAGCACTTCGCAGTATTAACTAATTAAACCTCAGCAACACCTTTGATTAACTCCTTTTTATAGATGTGGGAAAGAGGCATGGAAAAGATGCCCTTGGCCACGATAGAATCAGCATTCCAAGATAGAATTGGAGCCTGAAATTTCCTGTCGCCACCTCTCAGTCTCCTGCCTTGATGTCTGTTCCTCACATCACCAGAGCTGTCTCAGAAGTCCCTGTCACCTCTCCCAAGCTCTTCACTTTCCATCCTGTGTGTTCTTATGACATAACTTTATTCACCTCAGAAATCAAGAATTACTGGGAGAGGTGAACAAAATACCCAGATCTCACGTGTCCACTTAGCTCCCTTGCATCTCCCCTTGGAGTCTATTCTTAGACAAACTGTCCGTTCAGGAATCCAAGGTAAGCCAGATTTATCTGGCAACATCCCCAAAGATTTCTCCTTTCCATATGTCCAGACAGAAAGTTAAACAGTAATTCCAAGACGGAGAGGGGTCAGCAGCAATCGTTTTCATCGCTACCAGGCAAAAATCCACCATCGGTGTTGCCGCCAACACAATTTCCCAATTGTTGTGAAGGCTGGAGGAATCACTTGAAACATATGATTTATGGGCAGCTGTCCCAGCCGGGTGAGGTTCTGGCTGACAGATATCAGACTGTTATTAGCAGTCTCTGCTCTAAATGAAAGAAGAAGCCTTATCTTGAAATATATCCTGGAGTCTTAGAGGATGGTGGGGACTGGGTGGAGTGCCCGCACTATAAACACTAGGGGAGAGACGACGTCAACTTTAAAGACCTCCTTCTCTAAGAATGTGTTATTCTTTGATGAATGAGTTTAATAGTGTTGGTGCCTTTGAAGGTAGGATTATCACTGAGACAAATGAAGACCTGATGTCAAAGTCTACCTTGAGATTTGGTGGCGCTCAGAGGTGGCATAAGGTGACGCTCCCTCGACCCCAAATCCAAACCAGACTCAGAAGGCTCAGTAGCAAAGGAGATTTGGTCTAGAAATCCTCAATTTGAGTTACTTCTGTTTATCTGACCAATTAACCTTGCTGAGCTATGCTTCCTCAGTTCGAAATACTTGCCTTCTATAATTGTTGGGAAAATAAAATATTTTCTGTACTCCAGAAAATTATTTATTTTAACCAATTTTGGATATTAATGGTAATGGCCAATGTTTCTTGTGTCCTTACCTAATGCCAGACTCTGTGTGAGGATGCTTTTATGCACAGGTTCTCATGTGTCACCCCAACAACCTTCTAAAGACAAATATATCCCTCTTCCAAATGATGAAACTGAGGTTTAAACACCCATTAAATAGCTGATTTGTCCACACTGTATTTTCTCTTTTCTTTCTACTTTCAAATCTTTATTGCTTCAAAATTGGACAGGTCTTTTACAATGCAGCATCTTGTTATTTAAGTGACCTCTAAATGTTTATTTTTAAATATTCATTTATTTATTTATTTAGTATACAATATTCTGTCTGTGTGCATGTCTGCAGGCAAGAAGAGGGTACCAGACCTCTTTACAGATGGTTGTGAGCCACCATGTGGTTGCCGGGAATTGAACTCAGGACCTTTGGAAGAGCAGGCAATGCTCTTAACCACTGAGCCATCTCTCCAGCCCCACCTCTAAATGTTAATGTGCAATGAATATCTTTTTCTGAAACTCGACCACGAATTCCGAGTTCATCAATATGGTTACTCTAGACAGACCTGAGATGCCGAGGAAGCCGAGTCCTGCCCCACAGTGCTGTCGTTAATCTCCAGTCGTCCACGGGATACTTCTATCTGCTTTCCTGGTGATCTTCCAACTGTTAGGACTCTCGAGGAAACTCCCTCCTCTCCTCGAACAGTACCAGATTTCCATGTACTTTCCTCTTTGCTCAAACTGCCATTTTCCTCCTGGCTTGGAACTTCTAAGCTATCTGTTTCTTTACCTTTCTGACTGAGTCCCTCTGGCTGTCCAACGCCATCCTTGGCATTTTCTCCTCTTCTTTCTAATTCCTTTGTCAATACTGTGGCCGAGACTTCATCTCCTCATGCATGGGCTGTTCAATAGCTTCCTAATTTGCTTTTGTACCTTTGATCCATTTGAATCCCATCGGCTAATTGATCCTGAAATACCATTTTAGCAAGTCATTTCCTTTTCCAGAAATGTTCGGTTATTTATGGAGTACAGCCCGTGTTCTGACTCTTGTCCCACCCCACCATCCTGCCCTGGCTTAGCCCTGTACGTGTCCCGGGCTTTCTGCCTTTGTGCAGTAAGTCTCTTTTCCTTCATGTCCTTTCTCTATTCCTCTGTTTAGGAAATGAAACTCTCTAGGATCCAAGCCAGTTCCTCCTGCCTTGATTTTCTAAAATAGTTTGTCTGTCCTCTTAAATCAGTAAGACTGGAACATTCAGCAACCTCTGCTTATTACTCCACTTAATTTGTTAATTTGTCACAAATAATATGTCATCTTATTTCCCTTCTTGGAAGGAGGGGAGAGTAGGAAATGGGCTTTATATTTCTTTCTCTCCACCACAACACCTCATATCTATTGTAAAGTCAAGCACTGTGCTGCATTCTGGGAACAGTGAGATGACCAAAGTATGTTAATGAGCTCATAGACTAATAGGATAGGTCACTATGCAAGCAAGTCATCACCACTGGATATTTAAAAAGCTGGTGAAGCTATGCCTGGAGGATTCTGGGAGTGCAGAGTAACAACAACCCAGAATAGGGAAGCCCTCATAATGTGTGCCTTGAACTGATTCTTAGAAGACACATTGAAAATAGCTCTCTGGACAGAGAAAGTGGAAAAGGTTTGGGGGAACAGAGAACACCATACCCAAAGGCATAAAGGCCATGTGTGAGTCCAGGGCTGGGGAAGCAACACATGTGACCAAGAACCAGAATAGGCTACATAGATAGGCAGAGTTAAGGCTCTAAAGACCTGGTCATGCAAAAGAGGGGGAATTGATACAACTTGTATCAATTGTGGGTAGAAACCCACAAGTGTGGTGGTGGGAAGGGGAGTTGTAATCTGACCTGAGTTTAGATTTAGAAGTTTAACTTTGGGTGGTGTTGGAAGACCTTCTGTATATGTGTTGCTTTTATTGGTTAATGAATAAAGCTGCTTTCTGCCAATGGCTTAACAGCCAAGCTGGAAAAGATATATAGAGAGAGAGTAGGCAGAGTCAGGGAGAATCCACGTAACCACCTGCAGGAGACAGACTCACAGCAACCTTGCTGGTAAGCCATAACCACATGGTGATACACAGATTAATAGGTATGGGTTAATTTAAGATATAAAAGTTAGCCAGAAATATGCTTAAGCTATTGGCCAAATAGTATTGCAAAGAGATTTCTGTGTGGTTATTTTGGGAGTCTGGGCCAATGGGAAACGAACAAGCAACCTCCCCCAATGTTTGGGGGCTGGAGAGGTGACCCGGCATTTAAGAGAGCTTGCTGTTCTTGTAGAGGACTGGAGTTCAGATCCTAGCACACAAGTCAGGTGGCCCACAACTGCCTATAATCCTAGCTCCAGAGGATGTTGCTCTCTTCTGGCCTCTGTGGACACCTGCATGCATGTGTGCATACACACAGAAGATACCTACACGCATAAATAAAAGAAGAAGAAAAAGAGGAGGAAGAAGAAAAAAGTTAACTCTGATCTGACAGCATTGAAATAAATAGTGTTTGGAGACCTTTGAGGGAGAGGTGCCAAGAGATTTTGAGGGTGTGGACAATAGTTAATGGGAACAAGCTGCGTGGTTGTGGAACACACCTTTAATGCCAACACTTGGCGGAGGCAGAGGCAGGTGGATCTCTGTGAGTTTGAGGCCAGCCTGGCCTACCGAGTTGAGTTCCAGGACAGCCAGAGCTACACAGAGAAACCCTGTCTCGAAACCCCCTCCCCCACAAAAGATAATGAGTACAGAGGGCTGTGGTTTTGGGTATGTTAAAAAAGAGACTAAATACTTGGAAGTGGCACAAACTAGATTTGGTGAATGAGGTCAAAGGACAAAGGATCTGTTTTATTATTGTTACTATGATTAGCAGTTTGGGCTGGAGCCAAAGGTAAGCTAGGCAGGTTCTCCACCAGTGAGCCACACCCAGTCTTAGGACTAGTCTGCGGTGGTAGACTACTTTCAGAGAGGCCCTCTTCAGGAAGGTAGAGAACACAGGGGTGAAAGGCCCCTGCTGCTGCTCTTGTGATTCCTTTGGAGGGGAGTGAGGAATGAAATTAGCCACAGTGGTGATGACGGTTATGACGCAGAAACACTGATAAAGAGATGTTGAGAAGCGAGTAAATACTTCTCCCGGGCCTGTCTCGGTGCCTGGTACATGGGAGGTACTTAGCACTGTTGATGGAGGAAGCAAATGATCGTTCCGGCTAAGTTTGCAAATAATGCAATAGTTACTTACATTCTTATGTAAAACCATTTTCCAAGTTTTGTAATGAATACAATATAGACCTGGGCTTCTGGTGATATTACAGACACACTGAAGTCTGGCAGGTGGGTTGGTGTTGGGACTGGCTGGCAGATACTCTCATCAGGAGCAGGATGAAAACGGAGATTAAGGATGAGCCCTGGTGTGACATTGATGTGTGCCGCATAAACTGTGCACAGGGTCCCTGGGTTTCTCTCAAAGACGCCGAAGACAAAGGATCTCACGGCCCTGGAAGTGTTGACACCACATGAATGTTTTTAATGAGGTATGGCTATTTTATTCATTTGGGTTTCCTTTTACCTATATGATAAATCATAACCTGGGATGTATAATCCTTTCCTAGCCTCTTATAAACAACTTTTCAATTCATCCCAGGGGGAAAGGATGCTGCAGACAGGGGAAGAAAGAGATGGAAGGAGAAAAAAAAACTCTGCAGGAGACTTAAGAAAATGATGATTCACCCAGCAGATTCCTGCTTTTTCAGTTCCCCTCAGCATAAGTGAGCGATGCCCTGGGATGAGGAATTTTAAACATTAGTGGACATGTTTCAGTAGTTCAGTACAAAGCCATTAATTTCCTTGGCATTTTCAGTGCTTCAATGCTGTTAAGTGTTCCCGGTACGTTCAAGTTAATAGAAAATTTGCAAGCCAAGGATATTTTATGCCTGCATAACTCTAGTTAAAAGCAGTATTGGGCAGTATTTAGAAAAGGTATGGACTATGTTTACACTGGTCCAGTGCTTCAAAGACGGTAACGCTCTTTTCTCACTGTAATTGCTTTTTATGCTCCTGGACTCCAGTCTCTATAGTGATATCACACGCAGGGGTCCATTTCTACATGTAATGTAAATGGCATACGATGAAACTGTATACATTTGCCTTCTATGACCGTGCAGAAAGGAGAGGAAGCAACACGCTTAAAGTCCGGTGGGCATTCCATGTGATTCACAGTATTGACAATGGTCAGGAGAGGTAATTCATCTGGTAGAATATTATAAAGCTCCCCTCCTCCACTTCTCTTAAAATCAGAATTATAGGCTGTGGATAGCTGGACTCTTCTAACAGAATCTCCCCATTTTTGCAGATGGAATATCCATCCAGGAAACACCCCAGTGCTCTCTTGATAGCAAGTGACAGAAAGCAATTGACTTAAGCAAAAACGGAATTTGTTGGTCTACAGACACAAATATCCAAGAGGAAAGCACGGTTTCAGACGAGGCTGGATTCAGAGCTCAAATTCCACCTGGCATGGCTCTCTTCCACCACTGTCTTGGCTTCCATCCCAGAATCTTAAGTGCTCAGAGCACAACATGATGGCGCCAGCCCCGGCTTCTGTTAGAGCAGAAGTGCCTCCTTCAGTCCACAAGCCTTACAGCATTCCATTGGCTCTGGTAGGGTCATGTGACCCTCCTTAGTGGGTGCCAATGGCTTAAGGTGGCTTAGTGGCAGTCACATGCTTACCACGGGATCCATTTTCCATTCAAGCAACAGAGTGTGGAAAGAGGAGGTTGTTGCCCTAAGAACAAGGAATAAATCTTGAAAACCAATAGTGGCCTTGCTACCCAGTGATGCTTAAATTAAGATTTTTCAATAGTCTTATTCTTGTTGGGGAGTCTTCCTCTATCTCAGGACTCCCCAGTAGGAAGGACAATTAGTTTGTGATTGTTTGAAGCAGCAGAATGAAGCCCAGGTGTTTCCCCCATTTTTGTCTCTCCTTCTTTCCTTTATCCTTCTTGTCGTCACCAGCTTCGGTCCAAATCCTTGCAGTGTCTCCTCCAGAATGGACCAGCTAACAAATATTTCTTCCAGATCTCTGTGAGAATGTTGGATAGAATGCGGGCTTCCTTGCTGAATTCTGAAAGGGTTCAGTTTCCCTCCCTTTGTCCCTCATGTGTTATATGGGTAATTTGGGTGTCCTTAGTTTGTGAACTTGACCCCCTCCCAGGAGCTTACATTGTTTGTTGTTACCTGGCTGTTGGGCCAGAACCACAGAGAAGTTGGAGCCTCTCTGCCTTAACGTGTCTATTCATTTCTTACTGTTTTTTAAGGTCTTCAGAGACTTTCAAAGTTAAATCTCCCATCTACTTCCTTTTCCTGAGTATAAGTTAGCGGCCGTCTTACTTAACTGTGTCTCTAGAATTTACCCATCTACATCCATTCACCAGGTAAAAGTCTGCATTCTTCAAAAATTACTGCCCGTGCCCGTGTGATTGTGCACGTGAGGTGTCAAGACGAGGGATGGGTGCTGTGATATGCAGAGTGGTGTCAGGAAGTTGTTCCCAGGAGCGTGGCATGTCCTCGCTGCCAGCTAATCCCTCTCCTGCCATTCAGAGACTCTCACTTTGTTTAGCTAAAGGCTCTACTACACCTTTCAAAAAATTTCCCAGGGAGTACCGTGGATTAACCAAAATCAACTAAATGGAAAAGAGAAAATGTGCTCTCTGGACTTTCCACGAATGAATCTACATGTTTTATCATGCAGCAAGAGCTTTTTCGCCGGGTGGTGGTGGTGCACGCCCTTAATCCCAGCATTCAGGAGGCAGAGGCTGGCAGATCTCTGTGAGTTCAAGGCCTGGTCTACAAGTTAGTTCCAGGATAGGCTCCACAGCTACAAAGAAACCCTGTCTTGAGAAACAAAAAAACAAAACAAAAGAGCCCTTTCTAGAAACAGACAAGAGGGCAAAAATAAACAACCCCTTTATCTATAAATTTTAAACTTATCAGTTATCTGCTTTGACAAACCCCTTGAGCTCTGAGCTCTTGGTAGCTAAGAACAGCAGTGGCTTTACCAGTTCATTATTCTGCAGGGCAGTGGCGAGGGTTGGACTCAGCTGGGTGTTTTGGGCCTGGTTCCATCAGAGCCCATTCATATGGCCGCAAGCATCTGGCAACTCAGATGGGGCTGGAAGCCCACAATGGCTTTGCTCACATGGAGGGGGGTGGGAGTGGTGCTGGCTAGGTCATCATCTCCAGCAGGTTGGCTTGTATTTCTTCACCTAATGCCAGAAAGTTCTTAGCACCAAGAATGGGTCAAACTCAACTGGCAGACCTGCTTCCAGCCTCGGCCTGTGTCACATTTGATAATGAGCCCATCAACCAACTCAAGTGGCCAAGTCCGGAGTCAGTGTGGGAGGGAACTGCCCAGATATGTGGGGATGAGGGGGTGAGATCTACTGGGGGGACCATTACCCTAAGAACCTCTCATGTATGTTCAACAGCAGCATCGTTTCTTTTCGGAAAGGCGAGATTTACCTGGAGGGATTTAAGGGCAAACCCATTACCACGAAGAAAAACTGTCAGAGCTTTGTAGACACAGAGCAGAAACATAACCTTTTTAAAGACTTATTAGTGCCAAAAGAACATTGTCTATGTGTTGAGGTATTACTCCAATTATAAAATCAAATCGTTGTAAAAACGGGAGTCTACAGTTAGACAGGAACAAGCTGCCCTGGTGTACACACTAGGGTAACTGCAGACAGCAACAATGCCCTGGGGATTTCAAAGTGCTGGGAGAGAAGGCGTTGACTGTTTTCCTCATGAATGGTTGTGGGGAGATTAGAAGTGTTTACCCTCATTTAAATGTCCACACAATTTAGACATCTCTCAAGATGTGTGGTCAAGTGTCCATATGTACACCAATAAATATGTACAACTTACGATCTAATGTGTCAGTTTAAATGCATGTCCATTAAAAAATGGAAGCCAGCATCTGCATAGACCCAATCTAAATGTTTAATATACAGCTGTAACTAGGGCTCTTCTGAAGGACCCTGGGTGTGGAGGACGGGAGACTTTCATTGACTTAAGCCCGTTCCATTGGTCATCCCAGCCCGGAAGTGGAGAGAGCCAGGAAATAAGAGGAGCAACATTTCTGAGCCACTCTTCTCAGCGCCTGGCGTACGTCTGGATCCACTCTGTGAGGTGGGTAATGATCTCATCTCTGCTTTACAAATGTGGAAGCTGAGGTTTAGAATGCTTGACTGACTGGAGCTTGTGCAGCTACAGCAGAGGAAGGATCCCTGGACTCTCTGCAGAGGCTCGGTGACGGTCTCCGGATGGAGCTGGTTTTCTCAATCACCTGGGACAGAGGACAGCCGCGCAGTCACGTCTCTGCCTGGCCAAGCGTTCTACACACGCAGCTCTGTGGAGCACTAGTTCTCCGAGAGGCTTTTTCTTCTGGAAGTCTCCTGGACTTGAGAGTGAACACAGAGTCCTGGACAGGCAGCTCCCATTGTTATGACAGATGAGAGCTGATAATGAGGTTCATTACTTCCTCCGTGAGCACTGGGACCCTTTCCCAGGAGCGGCTCTGGCAAATCTCTTGCACACACGTTGCCGCCACGGTTGCGTGAGGAAAGTCACACTTCTGTCTTTACCCAGCATTAAGGCGGGGTCCCTTATGTTTCCCAGTAAAGCAGCTGCAGAACTCCGTCTATCTGAGCTTAATGATGTAAACAAACCTTTTATGCCAGTACCTACCCACTAAGGAGCAAATCTGAGGATCAGAGCTTTAGAAGGACTGGCTGCCTTTCTGTACAACTCAGCCCCCAGACACCGATAGGTACTGATGGTAACTAGACTGTGATAAGGAGAGAGAATCGCTACCCTGGGATTAAGTCTGTTTCTCCTGAAGGCTGAAAGTCATGGCACTATAAGTAAGGTGAGCTCCTGTCCTTCTGTGGTCTTCCCAAAGTCCTACCCAGGACACTTGACCTTTGACACCCTACCCCACCCCCACTTTTTTGAGACAGGGTCTTGTTTTTGTAACTCAGGCTCGTCTCTTTGTTCATGGCAATCCTCCTGCCTCAGCCCTCAGTGTGCTGTTATTATATGCATGAGGTACCATACCTAATTTCAGAGGCACCCCCAAGGCTCTCAACAGTGCTTCACGCTGGGAAAAGCTTCCTTACCTTCCCCCTTGTCTGGCCCAGCAGCTGATGGGCCCCTTCTCCCTCCACTCCCTCCACACAGTCTGAGCATCATTCGGACTTTAAATTTAGTTTCTGTGAAATGAAGGCCTACCGACTGGAGTGTTTTTTTTTCTCTTTTACTGGCCCTCTTTCCCTCCCTCAAGTGGCCTTAAATTCAGTCTGGAGCCGGGAATGACCATGAACTTCCTGCTCCCACCTCCGAAGTGCTGGGATTACAGGTGTGCTCCTCTGTGTCTGTCTCGTGTTGAGGGCTGAACCCAGAGCTTTGTGTGTGCAAGGCAAACACTGTACTAAAGAGCTGCATCCCCAGATGCTCCCCCATATGGGTTTGAAACCATTGTCCAGCCACACACACTTTTTGGCAAAGAGAACATGATAAGCCATAGCACGTCAGACAATTGTCCTTACACCTGTCTTTGTAGGGAGGTAAATTCAGCAGAGAAAAGAAGTCGGTGTTTAGCTAATTTTGAAGAAGAATAAATGCATTAGATGGTATTCAGTGAAGCCCAATTTGCATAGCATGCAAATTGCACAGAATGGTAATGCAGAGAAACCCAGAGCTTTCCAATGGTGAATGGGTCTAATTTATAGCTATTTCTGGGGACTGAAACATTCTGAAGTAATAACCGGAAGATTTAGTTTCTATCTGACAATTTGTACAAAGAGAAATTAGATTATGGGGTGTATTTTTTGGTAAACCCCTTGACTAATAAATTGTAATTTAAGGAACATAATGCACTGCTTTCTTCTAGTTCTACATTGAGATGGTATACACGTCATCTGCCTTACTTTCCAAGCTCTTGATTCACGTTTATGTACTTAAGAAATTTGCTGTTCACCACATGGAAGAAATCCTAGAAAAATTAATTATTTAATGAGTTTCAATATTCAGATTATATTCACTCTGAATATAAATCTGAAGGCATATTTAAAATTTAGCCAGAGTTCAGTGCAAATTAATATCCACCCAGGCAGTGTGCAGCCAGATGAAAAATGGGGGAAAAGAATGTCTTCAAAGAAAATAGGACAGAGGTCTGTTCCACTGCGAAGCTTGTGGCTCTGAGGCCATGATGAGGCGCCCAGCAGGAAGGAGCTTAGATGCTGATCCCACATCAAGCCTTTCAAGTGTGTCTCAGAAAAGAGTCAGGGAAGAAGGTATGTGGAATTCCATCCAAGTCGGATTCACGGAACATCTCAGGAATGTTTATAAGAGCGTGAGGGTGAAAAGGATACCCATGTGGGCATCGGGAAACCGTCCAGCCTGGCAGATAAGCATCTTCCAAACTGAGAGAGCGTGTGCTTTGAGTTGGGCAGTTGCTAGAGATGACGACTCTGCAGCACGGTGAATGTTTGGAATGCCAATAAATTATACATTTGAAATGGGTTTGGATGTGTGTAGTTTACCTCCATATTGAAAAAAAATGCAAAGATGTAAAAAGAGAAAGAAAGGATCCTGTCTGTTGGGGGATGTTTGCCTGTCTGAAGGAAAGATGGGGAAGGGAAGGACCATTGGAGATCAAAGTACTCAGGAATCTCAGTTCTTTTTGTCTTGTGGACGTTATTCATCCTGAAGCCTAGGTTGTTGTCTGAGTTATAGCAAGAGTCCTGTGAAAGTAGCCATGGTGGCGTTAGTCCATACCCCTACTCCTCTAGGTCAACACAAGAGAACACAAAACAGCCCCATCTTGAAAATAAAAATAGAAGTAAAACAAAATAAGGAAGCCCTGTGAAGACTATGTTCACTAGGAAGGTATTTGTATACCTGTTACAAGTTGAGGGCCACAGCAGGCTTGTTTGAACAAAGTACTAGGAAGGGGGAAGGATGCTAGACTTAAACTCAACTCTGTCCCTGCTTGCTGTGTGGCCCTGGGCAAGGTGAGTTAATTAACCTCTCGGAGATTCTGCTTCCTTGCTAGCAAATTGGGGGTCATAAAAAATGACCTTATTTGATTTTGGAAAAGATTAATACCATATGCACAGTGCACTGTGCAGAGAAGGCACTAATAAATGTTAATAGTCTCCCTTCTTTCTCATCTCCCAGCGTCCTTCACTTCAGTTCTGGACTTGAAAGCTATCAGATGATGTCATTTCCCGTGACACGGCAACAACTCTCGCTATTGATGTCATGTCCTATGATACAACAGCAATACTTAAAGATTTACTCTCATTAGGATAACAGTGGAAGGATTAACTTCATATGTCCTTGTAGAAGGGCTACTTACTAAATCAGGGCTCTCCAAACCCAAACGCAACCACTGCCTACTTTTGTATAACCCACAGGCTAGGAACAGTTTGAATTTTTATTGTTGTTGAAGTTGTTTGTTGAGATAGGGTCTCATATTCCCCCAGAGTGTTCTAGAACTCATTGTGTAGCTGAGATTGGCTTCTAGTTCAAGAGCTTCCTCTACCTCCACAGTACTGAGGTTATTATGACCCACCATGCCCAGCTTCGGTTTTCAATTTTAAAGAAGAGTGTAAACAAATCAGAAGAAGAATCTGCTGTGCCACCCGAACGTGCAGATTCCACTGCTCATCAGTAACACAGCACTGGAGCATGGTCACATGACTGCCTAGGGATGCTTTTGCCCGGCAGCGGGAAGACTAGTAGTCACCCACTCAGTGGCCCACAAAAGGTGCACTATCTGGGTGGTTCCAGGAAAAGCTTGAGACTCCTGCACTAGAGTCTCATTCCTGGACCCCCTCCGCCTGCTTTCATCTCTCTTGATGGAGACTTCCTTGAACGGGCGCCACAGCTTGTTACAGATTCAAAGCATCACTTTCTTTTGCCCTAGAACAACAGGACGGAGACCCTGAAGGGCAGGACTTCCTCTGCAGGGCTGTGCCCTCAAGGCCTGGTTTCAGGACAGGTGATTGAAGTGCCCAGACTGCGGGAGAAAGCTCTTCTGGCTGCAGCTGCGAAGCTGCATTATCTGAGCAGCCATCTCTTCTTAGCCCAGATGTTTGGATCTCTATGGTTATAACCCCAGGAGGGGTGAAGGCATGGTTTATTGGGTCCTTAGAAATCCGGCAATCCTTTTCTAGCAGTTGCAGACGTGTCTGAACCCTCATCATCTCTTATCTAGATCACTAACATCCTGTGACCTGACCTCCCAGCGCCAACATCACCTCCCTCTAAGCCACAGGGCCAGTGTGGCCTTCCTAAATAGCGCCAATCTGACCTTCTTTCTTTTCTCCTGTGAAGAAAGACTATGCTAATGGCCCACTCTTTCACGCACGTCTGTCTGTACCCAGGCCCCTGGGTAGCGCCTCTCCACACTTGCTCTTATCTCTGCCTCATGATGTGCTTTGGCCAAGGGGATAAGAACAAACAGTGACACCGCACAGCCTCAAAACACACTCGTGTGTTTCTTCTCTGGAACTCAGCACCCACACCAGCCTGCTGAAGGGTTGTAGGAGCTGAGTTGAGGAGAGCTGAGTTATCCAGTCAAGACTATCATAAATAACCCAAGCCCAGGCAACTTGCTGGCTGACTTCAAACACAGAATGAGCCCAACCCAGGAAGCAGACCCAGTTCCAACAACTAGCAGACTTGTGAAAAACAAGCAAAGGTGGGTTCTGTCTCTCTCTCCTGGAGGGATTTGTTATTCAGGGCTCATAACTATCTCTGCAAACAAAACTGAACCAAAGACTCCCAGAACTCCTAAACAACATGTAAGGCTCGTTATCTTCCTGAGCTCTGGCGCCTTTGAGATGACCCCATTGCCCATCATTATAAAACGGATTTCCCATAGCCTGGCCCACTTGACCAGCTGTGTCCTGAGCTTTGTGTCTGCCTTTTTTTCCCCCTTCTTTGTTTCTGATTAGTCCCTGGTTTCCTGCTCTGATTATCCCTCACATGAGAGAGACTCTCCTTAAACTTACACTCACTGTTTAGACCAGATCAAAACCTTGAGCCATGACTCATCGGGCCGGCCACAAGATAAGCTTAGGTATGCATAAGTAGCGTTTTTTGTTTGTTTGTTTGGTTTGGTTTGGATTTTTGCCGTGCTGGGTTTGGAATCCAGGGCTTGTGCAGATTGGCTAGCATTTTAAAAAGATGAAATAGTGCCAGGCATGGAGGCACCTGCTAGCAATCCCAACACACAGGGAGGCTGAAGCAGGGGGATAGTGAGTTTGAGCACAGCCCGGGCTTTGTAATGAGACCCGGCCTCAAAAGAAATAAACCGAAAACAATGAAGCTGAAAACAAGAAATGGGAGAGAGTACAATAGCAAACATCACTGTGGGTTGTGCATACTAAGAGTAAATTTGCATTGTGGCCTGTATCAGTTTATAGAGTATTGATATCTGTGGGCTACAGCCAAAACCTTTTGGAAACACTGCTTTTACACCACATCTTCTGACTCTAAGTGAATGCCACCCATATCCACCGGGCCTCACTCCTCTCTCCTTCGTGCTCCATCTAGACAGCTCTTACTCAGTGTCTGCCTATTCTCAGCTGCCTCATCACCCACATCTGGACAGGCCAAGGCCTCATCACCCACATCTGGACAGGCCAAGGCCTCATCACCCACATCTGGACAGGCCAAGGCCTCATCACCCACATCTGGACAGGCCAAAGCCTCACCACCCACATCTGGACAGGCCAAGGTCTCACCACCCACATCTGGACAGGCCAAGGCCTCATCACCCTCATCTGGACAGGCCAAGGCCTCATCACCCACATCTGGACAGGCCAAGGCCTCATCACCCACATCTGGACAGGCCAAAGCCTCACCACCCACATCTGGACAGGCCAAAGCCTCACCACCCACATCTGGACAGGCCAAGGCCTCACCACCCTCATCTGGACAGGCCAAGGCCTCATAACCCACATCTTCCCTAAAAGTCAATATCTCTCATGACTCTGTGTCTCTGAAATTTGCTTTTTCTGCTACTGATGACATTTCTTTACTCATTTGGCTTGGAAAGAGTGTTATTTATTAGGTCTGGTCTATATGCAACCTCCATCATTTGATCTCCAAGTCAGTTCCAATATTGCCCATCCTGTGCCTCCTCCCTTCTCACCTGATTCTCTTCTCACATACCCCTCAACACCTATGTTCTCCCAGACCGTAAGAGCACTGTTTCTAAGGCTCCTTTTCCCATGTTTCTACTGGAGACTCACCAGCAGTCCTGTGTGCTCCCATGGTTTCATGCATGCAGTGGGCATAACTCTTAGCAATGATAGAGGCCAAAGCCGAGCAAAAGAGCTGGGAGCTGGAAAGATGGCTCAACAGTTAAGCTCATGAGTTTTATAGCTTGGTGTGGTAGCACATGCTTTTATTCCCAGTGCTTGGGGGACAGAGGCAGGTGGATCTCTGAATTCAAAGCCATGGTCTACAAAGCAAGTTCCAGGACAGCCAGGACTACACAGAAAAACCCCTGTCTTGAAAAACTAGTTGCTCTTTCAGAGTACTTGGGTTTGATCCCCAGCACCCACATGGAGCTTCACAATCATCTGTAACTCTAGTTCTTAGGGATCAACACCCTCTTCTGGCATGCATGTGGTGTCCATGCTGGTAGAGGACACCCATATATATAACAATAAAGGTTAGAAAAAATGTTTTTAATCCATACCCGAAGTCTGTTAGGGATGAAAGACTGAGTCTTGTTTGTCTTCATACCACCTAACATAGATCCTGGCATCCAACTGGAATTGAAATCATCCCTTGGTATATTCTGGGAAGCACAGATGATCTGTAGTGATGAGATGCAGGGTCATTGTTGATGGAAAGATGATGGCCCGAGAAAAAGGATGGGAGAGAGTCCAGGACAAGGACTCTTCAGAGGCAAAGTGACCACTGTGAAGTCCCACTCACTTCTTCAGCAGTCCCAGCAGCCCCTTTCTGAGTATTTGGCACAATGAACGACCTGAGCTCACACAAGTAGAAGCCCCTCCACCGCCTCCTCTTCTAGCGGTTTTGTGTGCTACAACTCGGGAGATAGATAAAGGGATCCACAGAGTAATTGAGTCAAGAGAACCGTGGAAGGGCACGAAGCCTTCAGCACCGTGGAGAGGCATGCTGTTTACAGACTGGGAGAAGAAGCGAGAGAGAGGACAAGAGGCAAGCTCCAAGCAGCTAATACGAAGAAGGGTGTGCAAAGAGCCCCAGCTGGGCAGAGGAACATTTCTCTCTATTTCATATGCCAAAGAACAGAAGTGAGCAGGGAAGTAACGAGAGCTTTCGAGAGACCAAGGGACTCGTTTAGTCACGTGGAAGTACACTCCATGGGGCACTCGCATGGGTCTCTGCTTTGAGCTGCGTTCACCGGTGCTACTGTGAGATTTTTTCCACATACGATTTGTCCCAGTTACTGACTTTCCAATAAAGCCTCTGCGTGGCCTCCGTTAATTAATTACAGCTTCAGTGAACGGCTGCTGCATACCACGGGGAAAAGGCCGTACTGGAGTTCCACAGGTATGGGGGAGCGGACGTCTTCTTGGATGTTTACAAACAATGGAGGATATAGTGCAGGAGCTGGCACACAAACGGGGGAGAGCGGCTCCAGGGAGTCAGCGAATCTTTTCCTTTCTTCAGCTCCATCCTCCTTCCTAAGGCAACCAAACCATTCTGAATTGTAAGAATAGCCGTTCCCAAAATAGCCAGCACGTCTATAGGAAAACTGTACTAGCCAGTAATGAGGGGCAGAGAGTGGGGAGGGGGAGAAACAAGGGAAGGAGAGAGGAAGGAGAAGAGGAGGAACGTCCACTTCTTTTGTGCTGGGTAAGCCAGTTTCAAGGAGGAAATTTCCCATGAGAATGTATGAGACAACCAACTTAACCAGAGCAAAGTCCTGTCAAGAAAGCAGGTCAGACCCAAAGCCAGGAAGAAGGAGAGTATGCGTTTTGGACTTAGCATCCATAATAAGGTAAGTCTGAGATCATGGAGTCCCTGTCAGTTTCTTGAGAAACCACTTTTGCTATTGACTGGGAGGAACATGGGGATGTGAACCAGATAATGAGTCAGTGACCTCAATGGGATTCCCACTAATGCACTGGGAAACAGCAGCAACCAGAAAGCAGAGTGAGCAAGTTTCCTGATGGCCTTCCAGTCACAGCCAGGGAAGGTATCCTACTGTCCTTGGAAAACTAGGAAATGAGATGCCAGGGAGAGCTGGAATGATGGAAAGGGATCATTTAAATAATGGGACTTAAAGAAGAAATGAAACTAATTAAAAACAAACAAAAAGCCTTAGGGTGGTGGTGGTTGTGGTGGTGGTAGTGGCGCACGCCTTTAATCCCAGCACTGGGGAGACAGAGGCAGGCGGATCTCTGAGTTTGAGGCCAGCCTGGTCTACAGACTGAGTTCCAGGGCAGCCAAGGCTACACAGAGAAACCCTGTCTTGAAAAACCAAAGCAAACAAACAAAAAAATCAAGTGTAGTCAATTGAGCTGTCCCCTAGACAGAAGAACCATCTTTTGATGCAAATCACTTGTTGGAAATTGCCTGTAACGGTAGTCTGTATATCCTCAGCCTGGGAAAAATATGCTCAAGAAATCCAGGTAGCTGGGAAAAGGACAGAGTGCTGAGGGACAATTTTAGAATGAGAACGACTCAAGGAAAGAGAAGGTCTCTTTAGATGCTGAGTCAATTTGTATACCGTTAAAGTAGTTTGATACATAACTCATTTCTATATGAGCCACATTGCTATATTATAATATAGCACAAGCATTAGCACGTGCGTGCGCACACATGCGCACACACGTGCACACATACACACATACTGAACTATGCAAGGCACTCAATAGTCTATGTCTAACACCACTGACATTTTTTTTTTTCCAAACAGCTAGGCCACTTGGATCTGTACCCATAAGCTAAGCTCACTTGATATAATTTTTATGACCTGTCTGGATGCTGGACAGGAAAGATTTCTGGAGCTGCCACCAAGGCCTCTGGAGGTCACTTAGTCCAGCCCTGTTCTGTGCTCCAGTTGGATAACTAGGTTTCTGTATCATTAAACACCCATCAGCCCTTTGTACCGCAAGATTGCCAGTAGGTTTCTACCTGGGGAACCCTCTTTACCTGAGACCTAGTTATTTAGATGGTTTGTCTTCTATAACTTCTCTGGGACTGGAACTAAGAAGCCCCCAAGTCATCCAGTCTGTCCCAACCACAAACAGGCACCTGGTACTAGGTCTTATGGCCCTTAGCCACAGTGACAAAACCCAAAGGGAGGAAGAATTGGGCAAAAGCCACCAAACGCTCCCCAGCCAAGGAAGGGGCTAGGACAGAAAGAGCCAGGGATGAGGGTGTGGAGGGAAACTGGGTGACCCCGATCAGTGTCACTGGTCTCACATCTGAAGTCATAGGGAATTGGGGGTGACAACACGCACAGTGAGGTGGCTAATCTCCTAGGAGATCTGTCCACACGTGTCATTACCCCAGGCAACAGGCAGGGATCTAGGGACAGGAACTAGTAAAAAGGGGCCTTGTCCCAGGCAGCCTAGCTGAGCGCTGATGAGACCAGCAGACTAGGAACTGCCTCAGGGGAGAAAGACTCCAGACAAGCCTGGGCAGACAGAGCTGGTGTGTGGTGTGTGGCCCTGAGGCTTTCCCTGCCTCCTCTCTGGCCCTTATTCTGTTTGCCCTGTCATTTGCATTCAGGTCTTGTTTCCTAAGACACAGCTTTCCCACCGTCCATGCTCAGGATCTTTACCAAACCCTCGCATTGTGTGTGTGGCTTCAGCTGTTACAAATCTCTCAGAACAAGACAATATGGTACAGGCAAAACCAACAATGGGACATGCGGCAGACAGGCTTAGGATTGAAAATAGATTAAAAATAGATAGTTAAACAAGCCCAGTGTGGTGGCACAGGCCTTTAATCCTAGCATGAAGGAGGCAAAGACAGGTGGATCTCTGGGAGTTTGAGGCCAGCCTGGACTACAAAGCTAGTTCCAGAGCTACACAGTGAAACCATGTCTCAAAAAACAAAAACAAAATGAACAACAACAAAAAAGAAAAAGAAAAGAAAAGGAAGGAAGGAAGGAAGGAAGGAAGGAAGGAAGGCAGGAAGGAAGGAAGGAAGGAAGGAAGGAAGGAAGGAAGGAAGGAAGGAAGGACGAACAGAAGGAAAGAAGAAAAAGAGCTGGGCGTGAGAAACCTGGATTCTATGCATGCAGAGCTGCTGGAACCTTTAACTCAAACTTGTGTGGTGTTGTTTTGAGAATGGATGGTCACTCCTGAGGCAGAGATGGGGAGAAGTCAGTAGGTTTGTTTGTAGGGAGCTGAGGATTGAACCCAGGGATTGTGCGTACTAGGCCAGCGCTCTATCAGCAGCTGGGGATTAGGCAGTTCCGGCAAAAGACTGGTGATGCTTATGTCTGATGGAGTGGAAATTCACGCTCTCTCGTCTGTCCAGTGTCTATTTGTTGATTCCACATGTACATGTTGAGTGCTTTCTCTGTGTCAGACCTTGGACAAGGCAGAGGTATAGAAACATGAGCAGCAGACAGACGCAGGGCTTCGCCTCTGAGCAACAGCGTAGTAACACGGTGTGATAGTACAGTCTGTCACTGGGGCACGCGCAAAGGGCACCCATTCCTGGTTAGGGATCCGCTAGCTCTCCCACCACCCTTATTTGACTGCCTGTTTCCAGGCGTGTGTCAGATGTGCTCCTGATTTAGGCTCTGGAAGCAAACTTTCCCCAGCCTTCTCGGAGTCTACCAACTCTTTAAGGCCTATCGGATCTCTCGGATTCCTCCTAAAGAGACTTCTCGTGAAGGTGGTATATACATTTACCCTTTATGTCTACACACTGTTCCTGGGCTCGAAAACATAACGATGGCAGACTAAAACATTAAAAAACACACACACCAAAACACAAAGGCTGCACTCAAAAAGTCAACACTGTAAGTAAGGCCGAAGTCACGGGCTGCTGGGCATGACTGTGAGCACAGACTGTGTGTGATAGCAGGGACTGGTGTGCTCTGTGCATGTAGGGCAGCGTGCTGAGTGGAGCATGAACTTTCATGGATTCCCCCAGCCCTGGGAGGAAGATGAAAAGTGTTCCCAGGGACCCCGTCCTGGAGTTCAGAGAGTGTGCAACTGAATATCTTAAAAGGTGGGAAATAACGAACCTTACCTGGAGTAAGGACTGGGTTGGTGATGGGATCTTTTTCTATTGCAGTGGGATGAGG
The DNA here is from genome assembly GCF_037038515.1 of Microtus pennsylvanicus. Classification (NCBI taxonomy): domain Eukaryota; kingdom Metazoa; phylum Chordata; class Mammalia; order Rodentia; family Cricetidae; genus Microtus; species Microtus pennsylvanicus. The sequence continues at coordinate 110,330,778 of NC_134585.1, forward strand.
CTTCTGAACTGTGGGGAAAAGGTTGCTGTCTATACACTGGGACCCAAGGCCAGGGTAAAGCAGCCATCAAATTGTTGAATCTAGAAAGGGAAACAGGACACAATAAAACCTATTCACAGTGGGCCTCCAACTCTCCAAAACTCATGGAAAAATGAAAAATGGCGAAAATAACTAGGAGATGCATTTACTCAAAGTGAAATGAAAGTAATAGACTAATATTTTTAAAGTCCTTAAAATAAGTATGTCAAGACCACCCAGAGAAATAAAAGAAGGGCTAGCACTCATAAAAAAAAAAAACAACAAATGAGAAATTGAAACCTGAGCATCAGATGGAACAAGAACAGGTGGATATGAAACATGAGGATTGGGAAATGCTGGGAAGAAGATGGCGCAATCACTAAAGTAAAAAGTCACCGATAAGACACACTCCAGACTGGACATATTGAAACAGATGGCCAAAGACTTGGAAAACACACCGAGAGACTCAGAGAACGCTGCCGAGAATACCAGAGAGATTAAAGCTAAGATATGTCAGCAAGGAAAGAGGTTGAGCAACTCTAGCTGGAGCAGGAGTTCCTGAAAAGGAGGGCAGAGAGCGACAGAAAAGATGTTTGCACAGAGCTGGTGGCTGAGAATGTTCTGGATTTCAATAGAGAAGGGCACGAGCTGTACTGAAGATGGATGCCGTCTTACACTTTTATGACTCAGCTGTGGATGTCTCTGGGACTAATCTCCCTTCGATTTCCTCACCCAGGGCTTTCCTTCTGGCCTCTCTGCTAATCCCAGGACAATATAAACCACCTCCCACTCAGAAGCATCCAATTCGCACTTTCTCCATGGGAATGCCTTTTGTCTGCAAAAACAATTGCTCTCACCTTGAAGGGAACAGGCGAGAATTTATTCTGGAGCATATGTGAGTGACCACGGAATACAGATTAAGTTTCCCTCAAATTCCATGTTCCAGTGTGGACAGTTTCATGAAGTTTTTACAGTTGTACAGAACAAAGGAAGTCGTAAATCATGGGAACTCTGAAATACGTTGGTGGGTACATCCGAGAGGTGGGTACGGAAAGATGGGGGAAACTTTTCTATACTCCCCAAATCCTATCTGATGTCAACTTAGCTTTTGAGTTGGTAGTATCTAGTAGTCTGCTAAGTCAATAGATTCTAAAATGTTCCTGTCTATCAGTCACAAGATGTTAGCTTCAACACAGAGGTGGGCCAGGAACGGCTGTTCTGGAGGGCTAGAACTAGCCCAAGATAAGACAGCCTCTGGCTCCTCAATATTCTAGCCTCTCACGGTGCTGACCTTCTACCCAGCAATAAGACTCTGTCACGCAGCTCCTTTTCAGGAGTTTTTGTTCACATTTTCCACAAGGTAATCCATTTGGCTGGCTCACGGGTTCCTAGAGTTCTCTTCATGTTACCTTCTCAGTGCAACCTTCCTTGTTAAAAGCAATAAACATTTGCTTAGGAAATGGGTGACTGAATGCTGGATAGATACACTGTATCCTTTCTTCCACTCACAACCTGCCCCACCCATTAAAACCCGGCACTTAGTATAATATTGGGTACATAGGTATGTGTATATTTTTTAAATTTAAAATCATCAATTATTTTGTGTGTGTGTGTGTGTGTGTGCACACGCGCTTGCACATGTGCACACACCATGGCATGTGTGTGGAGGCTGGAGGGCAGCTCTCAGGAGTTGGGTCTCTCATCTTCCATGTGTATCTTTGATGCAGGTAGCCAGGCTGGGCAGGAAGCAACTTTACCACTTGAGCCCTTCTCCTTTAGTGTTGTTAAATTCCTTGAGAAGTCCTGTCTGTGTCCTTAAAGCTGCCGTTATTACGTGTGCTTATGAATTAATAACAGATGTGCTCAATCTCTTTTCCCAAAAGGTTTATCATTCTTTATAATAGAATAATGAAATCACGGAGTTATAAAGTTGAAAGAGGGGTTTAGAGCCGTTAGCTTCATTCTGCATGTTTTACATATGAAATATGGATCCCAAGAAAGGTGACGTGGACATGTGGCCTAATAGCGGAGCCATGTCGTGGTTAGCAATCAGCCCTTGATTCAGAGTCCAGTATTCATTTTACAACGCTACAAGACTTCGTCCTAACTGTATTCCCAGTGAAACTGGGTCATAAAGAATTCTCCCCAGAAGCAGCCTCCCACCCCTCTGCGCACACACATTGTTTCCAGGTAACAATGGGTCACCTTACTTGCTTGGAAAAGTCCAGGCGTCCAAATACCACTTCATTAAAAAGGTCATTGGATGTGGTTTTATTTCTGTGTCTTCTTGTCATTAAGAGCCCATCATTAAAGTAATTAGAAGAGTCTTGCCTGTTAATCAGTCTACATTTCAATAAAACATTTTAAAATTCACAGTCCAAAACTGTTACCTTATTATTTAAGCATGAGTCCTATTATATAAATTGTCACCACAGCACCGCCAGGCAGCTATTTATAGAAAAAAATCTGTTAGCTTTTCCTTGGTAAACCAGTGTCACACTATTCTGAAGTTATTAAAGAACTTGCATGGAGACAGGAGGTGGCTGGATTTGGTCCCCATCCTGACCTCCAACCCCTGCTGTGTCTCCAGGCTCTGGAAGAGTCCCAAAGCTTCTTTTGGATGAAGTGTATGTCAAGATAGTTGGGCAGAAACAATTTTGGCTGTGGCAATGAGAATTCACGTGCTAAATTTTGGGTGTCACGCACACATATGTACACACAGGGACATGTGTGTGTGGCAATGGTGAAGAAAGGGATTTTTTTTAAAGCTGCGATAATTCAGGCAGACTGCATTCCACGGGCGGAGGGGAGTTTAAGGCACTAAAAAGCAATGAAAATGATCATTTCAGAACCAGCTTCTTCCAGGGATTGCACTGTTCTGTTTCCTTCAGGCTTGTGTCTCCTGAAGCCTTAGGGTTTCTGTGGGGCTTCTCAGCTTGCATTCCCTCAGCAGAGCCGCGGCTTGACCCAGGAGAGTCTTGTCTGGAAGCCCTCCAGAGAGCATGTGCAGCCTCTGGAACCAGTCCACAAATTGATCTCATGAACCTACTGGCCTAATAGCTGCTTACTCTCCTGGTGCCCTACACGCAACAAGCTTATTTCCAGACATAGGACACCCAAACAGCTAATAAGAAACCCCAAGATGCTGGGCAATGGTGCCTCATGGCTTTAATTTCAGCACTTGGGTTTGGGGCCAGCCTGGTCTACAGAATAGGTTCCAGAACAGCCAGGGCTACACAGAGAGACCCTGTCCTGAGAACAACAACAACAACAACAACTCAAACAATCAAAGATAATAAATATTTTTTAAATCCCAGCTGGAATTTTTAAGTGATTGGAATTCTTTGCTGGCTGGTTGTTAAGATAAGTGTTCATCTATCCTATGCTTGTCTTGAATTTAATATGTAGCCAACAACACATTAATGTCTTACCTCTGCCTCCCAGTTGTTGCCATTGCAGATGTACACCACCAGGCCTTGTTTGTGGGGCCCCAACTCAGGGCTTCATGCCTGCCCTGCTAGGCGAGTACTGTGCCAATTAATCTGCATCTTCATCCTCTTTAAGGAACTTTGAAAGTAATTATAAACTTGTTGTTGTCTTTGTTCTGCACAACGGGCTTCATGACAAGTATGAGTTGGCCTAATTCTGAGATGTCCCACCTTCCACGTCCATATCCCTTTAAATGTGGGCAGACCTGTGACTTGTGCAGGAACAGGGGGTGGAGGTGGGCACCAACCACTGTCAAGGTCATGCTGTATTAGACTAACTTCCATCTTCACAGCAAACTCTCCCTTGATGCCCTTGATGAAATAAGCTTCCAAAAGGACACAGCAGAGAGCCCAGCGCAGCCTGTGGCTCACAGAGAGAAGCTGAGAGCGGCTGTCTTCGCAAGCTCACAAGGAACTTGGAGGTAAACCTTTTCTGAGTTGAGCATCTGTTGAGATCCTGACCCTGACTGATGACTGCAGCCTTGGATAGAAGCCAGAGCAGAACAGAGCAGAACTAAATGGTGCTCATATTCCTGACTCACAGATAGGGGTGTTGTTTTCAGCTACTGTCTTTGTGGTGGCATGTTAGGAGCAAAAGTGAAGCAATATGCTCTTCTATGATACAAGTGAAGCCAGATCTCACAGACTTAAGTTACAGAGAACTGAACGGTTGAGTGTTGTGGTTCATGCTCATAATGTTGGAGCTCACAAGGCAGAGGCAGAGGATCTAGAGTTTGGGAACAGCTGGTCAGATACCAAGTCCTGTTTGGGCTGGAGATGGACCTTGGTTGTAGAGTGCTTGCCTAGCATACCCAAAGCCAGGGCTCAATTTAGCACAACAGGGGACAGGTGAGGGAAGAAGAGGAGGGAGAAAGACAAGAAAGAAGACAGAGGGCATCAGTCTTGACAACTATGGGCCTAGATTTTAGTTCTTGCTTGTCACTTGACATCTGTGGAGCTAGAGCATTAGTCCCATCTTTTCTCTATGGAGGAAGGTTATTGGTTAAGTAATAAAGAAACTGCTTGGCCTCATAGGTTAAAACATAGGTGGGAGGAGTAAACAGAACAGAATGCTGGGAGGAAGAGAAAGTGAGCTCTTTTCTCCAAAGCCAGAGCTCCCCTCTCCTGGGCAGATGCACGTGATGAAGCAAGCCGCCAGGTCAAACATGCTGAATCTTTCCCGGTAAGACCGGTGCTACACAGTTTATTAGAGATGGGTTGATCGGGATATCAGAATTAGCCAGTAAGGGCTAGAGCTAATGGGCCAAGCAGTGTTTAAAAGAATACAATTTGTGTGTTGTTATTTCTGGTGTAAAGCTAGCCATGTGGGAGCCGGGCTGTGGGAAGAGGCCCGCAGCTCCTACATCTCTAAACCTCCATTTCCATGGTTCTCATTTGAAGATAGTATTTCCTACTGCATGGTCCTATGTGCCAGAGTAAATCAGATACAATACTCACCAGTATGCCAGGCAGATCTGAAGTCTATTACATAGACCTCACCTATGGATGCAATTAGGACCCTTACTTGCAGCCCTTTCAGCCTGCACGAGCTGGGCAGGCTGGTTTTGCTAACTGCTTTGTTTCTTCGATTCAGGACTTTCTGGTTTGGGGAGACTGAATGGCCTTCTATCTAGTCCTGGAAAGATTTTTAACTCTCTTGAGTCTTTTAAATGCTCTCCTCTTGCTACGTGATAGGATTATTTGATTCTTTTTGTCTGGATAAAAGATGGGGGAACATGGGAATGATAAGTTATTAAAGATCCCTTTTCAACCAAAGAAACATTAAATTCCCTCAGTGACACGGATATATGACCTCGGTATTCGTACACAAGGTAACTCTGTATCGGGAGAGATTTCATTATCTGGCCAAGGACACTGAGCTGTCAGTCACGCACACGTAACAGTTGTTGCTTTCTTCATCAACTGGAACACCCTGGGAAGTGTGAGGTTTTTAGCTGCCCCTTGGATGGGGTGAGTAATAGTACAAGCTTCGTGCCTGCACGGCAGATGTTTCTTAGAATCAGGTCAGGACAAGCTAAAAGAAACTAATTTCTGTCAAAGTGACCTTCCTTTGTTACTCAGAGAATCAGTGAGATTTTATATTTCAAACTAGTCTATATTGGAAGGCTCAGAAGAAAAGAGACGTGTTTTGAAGCTATGGGACGGATATCTGTGTGGCAAGAGGGGAACGGCACTGGGTTGACTCTTCCGAGAAACTGTCCTTAAAGGGAAGGGACCTTTCCTCTCAATGCCTCCTCCCTCTGTTCCTCTCCTCTCTCCCCCACTTTGTTAAATTGAGAGAGAGAGAGAGAGAGAGAGAGAGAGAGAGAGAGAGAGAGACCCAACTGGTCTAGATTTCACTTTATAGATCAGGCTGGTCTCAAACTCACAGAGGACTACCTGGCTCTGCCACCTGAGTGCTGGGACTGAAAGTATCCACCAAGGCATATGCCCATGCCAGTCCAGCCTTTCCATTATTTAAACAAGGGAGAAAAATCCAAACACACCCCTGCCATTGTCTCGTGTACATGAGGGGTGGTTGACCTGGATACAAATCCTGACTCCACTGTAGCTCATGTACTTGGGCAAATCGTGTCACCTCGTAAGGTCTTGATTTCCCATCAGTGAAGCGAAGAGACTAACATAACAATGAACTCAGAGAGGATGCAGAAAAATCTAGTGAGACAACACAGGTGAAAAGGTCCAGTGCAATGACTTTGCTCGCATAGGATATAGGATCAGTTAAAGGGGAAAGACCATTCTTCTCCTTTCTTTATGTGCTAATTTCCCCCCGTGTCTCAGCTATATGTTTCTCTGACCACTCATGTATGGTAATTTATTTCTAAGATGCACTGGAAGTCAAAGATCTGCTAATGATTTCTTTAGGCAGAGGTAATGCCTGCTGCTTAATCGAGCACTTGCTGCTGGCCAGAGAGTCGTGCGTGTCAATTCTTTCGACTCTTGGAGTAATTCCATGAGGGAATGAAGCTCAGAGGGGGCAACTTGATCAAGACCACACAGCTCATGGGGTTAGGAATCAAACTTAGCCTTTTCCGTTAGTCATCTGTACCAACGCTGCTTTTGCGATGCCAGCTGCCTTGAGCAAGAACCTCTCCCGCCAGTGTTTAAGCTAGTAACCAGGAGAACCAAAGAAGCGGGGAGGATAAAAGTTTGCAACCAGATCTAAACACAGCTACAGCTGGTACAGCAGACACTCACAGCCCTAGCTCTGGCTTTGGAGAAAAGAGCTCCCAGTGATGGTGCCCCAAATCGCTCGACATGATGGCTGTTGCTGGGCACAAAAGGCTGACCTCTTTAATTTTGCAGCTTCACAGAACCCTTCAAAGGCAAGTGGGTCATTACTAGAAAGTGATCGTGTGAACCCCTGTCTTCTGTTGATGTAAGCTCCTGAGAAATGGTCAATGAGAAAGGAAAGCGCCGGGATGGTGTTGCCTGTGGTCTGCTTTACTTCCACGGGCTTCGGACAAACCACACAGTCCTGTAGGGCAGTGTGATAAACAAGCAGCTTTCTGTGGTTTTATTTTCTTATTTTTCTTTCCAATCGCTGTGATCCATAAGCCTCCCAATGCCTATTCCATCCAAAGCATCAGTGATAAATCATAAATATTTATAACATTTAATCATGAGGCAGCCAAAGTACTGAAGGAGTGGTACATTATTCAGCAACTCATTAGGCACCCTGCATGCTGATAACCCGGGGCTGAGGCCCGCGAATCACCCTCCATCGTCCGCCCATTGTTTCTCCCTTCCCCGGGAAAAGCATTCCTTAATGTTCACACGTGCACCTCCCGTATAGCAGGTGTGAACCGAAATCAATTAGACATCTTCATCCTTGATGTCCTAGAGAGGTATAATTTAACAGTAAACACCAACGAAGCGCATCCTCCGTGCTCTCCCACGATAGGAAGAGAAGGGGAAACCAGAGCGGCTTAGAGGTAGAGGAGAGGAAGACAATTACAGAGCCCTCCCGAGAGCCAGGCAATAATGGCTGGGACATCACATTTACATTATTAATGGCTCCACTACATTCCCATCCCCACATTCCCTTTGTTTTATCACTTCTGAAGGGAGAATATTGGATCTCCGGGAAATACTAATAAGCACACACAACCATGGAACAATAGTTCCTTTAAGAGACAGAAGCCTCAAGCTGGGAATGTTCCAGCAGGATGTGGTGTTCCCCCTACCAGAGAGAGAGAGAGAGAGAGAGAGAGAGAGAGAGAGAGAGAGAGAGAGAGAGAGAAAGACAGAGATGGAGACAAAGACACAGAGACAGAGTCATTTGTGTTTCTGAGTGGGTTTTTAAGCTTATTTTACTTTGGATTTAAAGATCCAAGGTTAGGCTAGGTGGTAGTGGTACACTCAGGAGACAGAGGCAGAGGGATCTCTGTGACTTGAAACCAGCCTGGGTTACAGAGCTCCAGGACAGCCAGGTCTACACAGAGAAACCTTGTCTCAGAAAAACAAAGAAATAAATGAATGACTATCCAAGGTTAATTTTTAGCATGCAAAGATGGCTTTCATTGTAACATTATGCATACATATCACAATGCCATCCCTCTCCCTTGCTGGTCCCCTTCTCTGCCAAGCAGTCCTGGCTTCGGCTTCCAGGACACATATATTCTATTGCTCTCCTTTGGTCCATCCTCTTTATAGACCTCTTCCCTCACAATCATCTCCCTTCTACTCACATGCCCTGTGTGTGTGTGTATATGTGTGTTTATATGCACACACATTTTTACGTCAGATCTAGGCTCTGCATCTGAGGGAAAACATGTAGCACTTGTCTGTCTGAGGCCTCCTTCACCTATGATCATGCCCAGTTCCGTCTGCTTTTCAGCAAGCGTCATAATTTCATCCCTCTTCAGAACGGAATGAAATTCCATTGTGTACACATCACAGCTTTTTCATGCAGTCGTTGGTTGATGAGCATCTAGCCTGGTTTTCTATCTTGGCTACGCTGACTAATGCGGCATAAACCTGAATGTGCCTGTATCCCTGTGGTATGCTGACTTCGAGCTTCAGGTGGATGCCTGATATATGCCGGATAGCAGCGGTGTGTCTGAGTCATATGGCAGCTCTATTTTTAGAGCTTCGAGGACCTGACACATTAACTTCCGTGGTGATAAGCCAGATCACATGTCCATTAGGTTTTCTGTTTGTTGGTTTTAATTTTTATTTTATGTTTCAGATAAGGTCTATGTTGTCCAGTATGGTGATCTTCCAGGTTCAGCTTCCTGAGCAGTTTGTACGACAGTGTATACCACTACGTGCAGCAGGGATTCGAGGAGGAGTTTTCCATGAGGAAATATAACATTCTCTCAAGAGACAAAACCCAGCCTTCATTTTCCTTCTACACCAGAAATGTAAAGGCGGGACTACTTACTCACTTTCCCAAGCTCCCTCGGGGTTGGAGTGGTCATGTGACTCATTTCTGGCCAATGAGATGAGAGAAGTGGGGGGGAGTTTCTGAGCAAAGATTGTTGAAGAGATAGATGGACGTGCTGGAAGCTTCATGCACTGCTGGTAGGACTGAAAGAACGATGTGGCTCCTTCGTTTTCCCTTTCTTTTCAAAATTGCGTTTATGTATTTAATTTTTTACAGTTTTACATGCGTACCCTTTGCATACTGACGACTCTCACGTCCCACTTCCCTACTTCCCCTGTATTCCAGCCCCCCCCCCCCCGCCCCCATACAGCGATCTCGTGCTGTCCCTGGCTGTTTTGTTCTGGGACCCACCAAGATTACCTTGGGCCATCTGTGTGACTGTGGGTTTCAAATTATCCGTTAGAACTTGGTGGGTTCCGCAATAAGCATTCAACTCAAGGCAATGACTCCCCCTTTCCCAGAATCTATTGCTAGACAATAGTTCAGAGGTGAAGGTGGGGCCCCACAAGCCCCCTCCACTTCTCTGAATGGTTGTTGATGGGACTGGTCTTGTGCTGGCCAGAGCCGGTCACTACAACTGATGTGAGTTAATGAGTATAGTAGTTTTACGAAGTCTAAGGAACGATGTTTCACGTAGCATTTCTGACATACTTCCCGCCCCTCACATTTATTTGTTTGTTTATTTATTTATTTATTATTTATTTAGAGTGTAGGTCAGAGAACAGCTTGTAAGCAGTTCTCTTTCCACCATATGGAACCTGGGGATCAAACCCAAGTCATCAGTGTTCCTGGCAAGCACCTTTGCCTACCTACCAAGCCATCTTACCAGCCCATGGTATTCATTGGACGAGTTTGGCAGTTCCTCAAAAATAAATAAATAAATAAATAAATAAAAATAAAAAAAATAAAAATAAAAACCAATACAGAGTTACCACACAGCTGAGCAATTCCTAGCCATATCCAAGTAACTGGAAAGCATATTTCTACATAAAAGCTCAAATATAAATACAGCGACATTATTCTTAATAGCCAAAGAGTGGAAATAGCCCAAATGCCCATATACCAATGGGTTATAGCCATAAAATAAAGTATTATTCACTTATAAAAAGGACTGAATTACTAAGATTTCCATTTCGTGGATGAATGTTGGCAATATCGTGCTAGGTGAAGCCAGAGACAAAAGCCACATAGTATCGAACTCAACTTACCGAAAAATGGCATGATTACCAGAATAGGGGACTCCATAGAAACAAAGCATAGACACTGTCAGAGTTTGGAGATGGAGGAGGGGAGGCTACTGACAGCTGACAGGTAGATTTTATTTGAGGATAATAGAATTAGATAATGGCGATGATTCACTGAAAACCATTGGAATATGTGTTTTAAATGAACGAATTGTTCTGGTATATGGCATATGAATTATATCTATTAAAAAAGATTCAGTGGGCATAGCGGGTAAGGCCTCTTGCCTATTGTCCCTCGCTGTGACCCTCTCTTCCTTCCTGGAATGCATGGCAACCAGGTTTTGACGGAGAGAACAAAAGCCGTTTGCCAAGGAGGATGAGCAGTTTTCAGGCTCCAAAGCTTCTTCCTGTTTAAGATGTTTCAGGTTGTCTGAGTCTGGCAGCTGGATGCAATCCTACCTAATATACTTCCCAACATTGAAATTTTATGAAAAGCCAATTACTGTTAAAATCGAAAAGAATGGAGTTCTGAATTGTAATATCTGGAGAAGTGTAAAACATTCGGCCAGAAAGTGTCATTTACGGGGATTCTGCATTTATTGGGCTATTTAGTGATTGTGCTGGAGAAAGAAGTGACTTAGGTCTTAAGTTTATTCTGCTGCATTATGGAATGTGAAATATATTCAGGCCATCTTTAAGAAAAATACAATAAATATGAATAAGTTCTGTAATTACTATTTCCTTAAACCATTCTCTGCAGTCAAAAGTGAAAAGTCTATTTCTGGATTTTTTCCAAGAATGCCTGTAAGAAAAACTCATAATGATAGGTCCTCCTTAGATCTCTAGGTAAGACCGAAGACATTTTAAAACTGCAATCTGTTAAGTAATAAATAACCATAATCTGAGTATCAGGGAAACCATTATGAATGCAGAACGCATGAAGTACGTTGACATTTATAGTCTCCTCTGAGATTCTAGCAGGTCTCACCGCCACTTTTAACAACTTTAACACAAACTTTCGGAAATTTGTACCTATACATTTTCCATCTAGCTTCACATGTTTTTACTTGACAGACAGACATCTTTATACCGCCAGCTCCTGCCCTCTAAAAAGGAGAAATGGCTCAGTGGATAAAGGTGCTTGCCGCTCAAGTCTGATGATCTGAGTTCAATTCCTGGAAGCTACATGAAGGTAGGAGGGGAGAACCAGCCCCACAACGCTGGGCTCTGATCTGCACACACTGCATCATGGCATGTGCCCTCCACACACTAAATTTTAAATTTTTTCCTTCAGTTTCTGACTTTTTTTCCCCACTGCCCAAAGTTGTCAAATTCTTCCAGGATTCTGAATTTTAATGTTGTTAGATAAATGGAGTATGGTTAGGTTTGCTAATCAGCTCTAGAAAATTGAAATATAGTTTGATTTTCATGCATGATCATTCTTGGATGGACTTCATTCATGTGGAAGGAAGGAAGGTCCCAATGTCTTCCACTCATTAGGCATTTTAAATTACAAAAGGTTTTGTTCAAAGACTGAAAAATCAAATTAACCACATAATTGTCTGAGCAAATAACAGACAATTATGTGATGAAATTTTTTTTAAAAAATGGAGGTGCGTTCAATAATAACACAAATTCAAGTGCGTACAGACTCAGGCACTTGTTTCTTGCCAGTTTTGAGACTAGAAAGGAGACGGACTTGCCTGACTTCTGTCAGTGCCTGCTATGGCTGTGTGGATGACTCGCCATAAAAACCTAGACTGTTCCTCACGGGTCACATCTTGATCAATTTATTTCAGATCCAATTTGTGTATTATTCTCAGTGTACAAAGAACATGTGTGTGTGTGTGTGTGTGCGCGCATGCGCGTGCACAAAGTGTAGGGAATCAGAAAGTTAAAGACTCATTTGACATGATGGATCTAGCATATTCGTCTTTCATCCCGTCTTTCTAACAGGGCTCTGGCTTCCTTCTGTATCTTTTTTGGATAGTCATCAGTCGAGAGGCCACGCTTGATATAAACCTCTTAAACTATGGCCATGATTTTTACAAGGAACAAAACTCTAATTCCAAAGACTTGCAGTTTCTATACTTACTATGTTTTCCCCCCTGTGGAAATACTGACTGCTCATTAGGTTAAATTGTAACATTTTGACAACCAACTCTATGTAGTTATATGGCAGGGAGCCCAAAGGGTCAGCTGAGGATATTAGCAAATCAGGGTCTGGGTGTGCTCTGGTCGGCTTTATCGAGCTGATACTGGAAAAGGGAAATACAGTCACAGAAGGAATCGTGGAAGCAAGGTAGCTCACCATTTGCGGCAACATATGAGAACATACTTCCTAAGTATAGGGAGGAGACATACGGAATCCCTCTAAAACTTGAAATATTATACTTTTCAGGGAGGAAAAAAAAGAAAATAAATATGTTTAGCTCTACCGGCATCTTTGCTGGTGAGAATAATCACGATAATTAGTCACTGCATCAAAAACGCATTGTGGAGAGTCGCTCAGCTGGAACAATTAGTTTCTCCACCCCACTGCCCTTTAAATCTCCCAGTCACACTCCACAGTCTTCCCCCACACAGAAACCTCTGCTACTTCAAGAGATCAGTTGTGACGCATTTTTCTGTGCTAAGTTTATAAATATGCGCAGATGTGGTCACAGGAGAGTCTCGAGGTTCGCATCCAAATGCTACGGCTACCTAAAATAGCTGTGTTTCTGTTACACACCCCTTAATGAGCGTGCTGTGTTTTTATGTCTTATTCTATTGTGGTTTCTTTGTAACCTCTCAGAGCCGTGATAGAGCTGTGAAGAAGGCTGCTCCAGGCACTGGATATGTGTGCCTCTTCCTGAAACCTAGAAAGCCTGGGACTTCCAGGCCTGTAGTCTGCATCAGATCCGATACCGGAGAACAGAATGCTGCCCCCTTCCCCTTTGCAGCCTCCAGGGCTTACATAGCCTAGATCCCGAGTCACACCTGAAGGATGCTAATGACCAATTTCTCCACACTCCTTAGACTGAAAGGTTGATAAAGTGATATTAATGGTGTCAAGGATGATAATGGTTACTTTAATGGCAAGTCAAACTTTTAATATTTTAAAGAAATTACCTTCACGTTGAGATTATTAAGATGTAGGGCTACATTATGGAATAGAACTGCTATGAGCATGTGAAAGGAATCAATTCAGAAGGAAAAAAAATCACCCTTGGCAAATGCCATTTGCTTCTCTTCTCTTTTCTAATTGGTTACTGGGCATGCTCATGAGCATCCGTCTGTGAGAAGGTTTCACACAGATGGTCTCCAACTTGATATGCAGCCAAGTGTGACTTTGAACTTCTGATGCCCCTATGTGGAATTACAGCGCTGGGATTGATAACAAGTGTGCACCATTATGGCCAGTTTGCACCGTGCTAGGAATTGAACCCAGTACCTCATGAATGCTAAGCAACCACTCTACTAAACTGAGCTCCACCCTCTGTAGGGGGAGACTACTCATTTGTTTGCCAGCTGCCTAGATCCGATAATCACCCAGATATTATACTAATTACAACAGTTTGGCCAATGACTCAGGCGTATTTCTAGTTAGCTTTTACATCTTGAATTAACCCATTTCTATTCATCTGTGAATCACCACGAGGCTGTGGCCTACTGGTAAGGTTCTGGCTGGCGGTTGACATCTTTCTCCCTTGGCAGCTACATGGCGTCTCTGTTGACAGAGATTTCTGTACCGCCTGGTCACGAAGCCATTCAGTCCCAAAGAAACACACAGAGGTCTGCATTAATTATAAACTAGTTGGCCTCTTAGCTCAAGCTTCTTATAAATTAATTCTTACATCTTAAATTAGCCCATTATTCTTGACTATGTTAGTCACGTGGCTTGGTACCTTTTATAAGCGAGTCATTCTCTTCTTGCTTCCTCTGAGTCTAGGTGATGACAGTAGACTGAACCTTTCCTTTTCCCAGAATTCTCTTGTTATGATTGCCTTGACTATGCTTCCAGCCTGGTTGCCCTGCCTATACTTCCTGCCTGCCTAATGGCCAATCAGCATTTTATTAAAATAATACAAGTGACAGAATACAAGACTATTGTCCCACAGCTCATCTTCTTGGCTCTGTCTATCATCTCTCTACATCTCTGTTTGGATTTTCCTCCTGGCTTTACTCTGTTAAGCCATTGGCCAAAAGTAGCTTCTTTATTCACCAATGGCAATAAAACATATTCACAGCATACATATGGAAATCCCACATCACACCTCCATCCCTGGGATATATTATTGCTATTGTGTTTATCATACAGAACATTATTTTCTGTTTCCTTCCTGGCTAAAACTTAAATAATTAGTCAGCTTTTCTGCCACTTAGCCATTAGGAAAAATCTAGAACTGATGGTGATCCAACTTGGAAAGTGGTTTCTTACTATGTTTAACTGCAAAGGAACTTTGAACTCTCAGAAGGCAGGGCCCAGCCTAGGGTTAATCCAGCAAGTAGCACTTCGTGTCCTGTTCAGGGTTTGTCTGTATGAGTCTCTGATGAAGTCACCCATCACAGTCACATTCTGAAGGGCACATTGCTCTGTGAGGTTGTTCACATTGTTTTCTCTATGTAGTTGGCTTGTTCCATGACACCAAGAACCCAGTGAACCAGATAGAAACAGTCACTTTTTTATCTACACCTGCCAGCATGTGCCACATCTAGTTCATGAGTTGGGTCTCTCAGGATCATATTACTGCTCTTCCCTTCCCTTCAAGCCAGGAAGGACCTTTGCACAAAGATGGTGGAAGAGCATGCCTTCCCTACTTAGGATTCTCTTGACTTCACCTTTCTCCTCGAGAGAAGAAAGAGAGTGATTCTAGGCCTGGGTTGATGGAGACACAAGGCAGATTGTCTTATTGGGTAAGAGGTTTATCAGAAGAATTATTAATACCATTGACAGGCAGGCAGGCAGGCAGCAAGCCAGGGGCTCTGGAGAGAGTTCAGGCTCTGTCAGAGAGAGCAGGGAATCCGTTCTTGTAGGTCTCAGGTGAAGAGGGAGGTTTTATGCCATAGAGTTGGTAAGAAATCCATAGTGCAAGCCTGAAGGCAAACTGTCTCTGATTCCTGGGTAGCAACTGGAGGGGACCCTGAATTTCAGGAAAGACATAGGAGATATGAGGAAGAGGGGCACACATAGTTGAGGTGTACCCTTTATAAATATAAGTAGCTCTCCAATATACTGAACCTGTGAACTTGTTGGAGGAAAGACAATGGCGTTTTCCTTCCTCCTGGAACCCAGGCACCTGGGAGTCTCTTTGGGGTTTAGAACCTCAGAGACAAGCTCTGGGTAGGAAGCATGCAATTTCATGGAGGCTCAGGATAGCTGAAAGCCCCTGTGGTGGGCATGGTCTGGCCACCCTATAGCCCCGAACCTAAGAGAAAGAACGGCAGAAACAGAAGCAATGAAATTGCCAGTAGGCATCATTGGGATTTGGTGTGGAGGCTGGGAGCCCTGCTCTGCTAGCTTCAAAGGGAGTTCACCTCTTGCATCTCTGAAAGAACATGAGTAATGACATCCTTGTTGTGGCTTCTCTCTGATCACAGTTCTCCTGTACCACATACTTTTTGAAGGCGTGCGTGTGTGGACAAAGATGTAGGGATTGGCCTGAGTATGCGTGTGTGAGAAAGAGAGATTCCATCTTTCCAATCTTGCTTGAAAGAGTGTTTCTGACAACTCAACTTCTCACACATATGTAAAATCTCTTAGCTGGAGAATACCATCCACTAAATTGCTCAAGGTCTCTTTTACAGAAGCCTCTTGTGACAATTATTTTCAAAGCTCTGTGTCAGGAAAGATTTGTCTCTCTTGAATAATTGACCTGTTTTTTCATAATAGATAAAAAGTAAGGTAACTCATCGCATTTCCCTTTTTGCCTTGGTTACTGGGAAGCTTGAGTATAAATGCTATTGCTTTTTTCCTCCTCGCTTTTGCTTATATAAAAACTTCACCCTCCTTCCCTTTCTTATTTTTACCTGTAGTTCATCTGATAAACTGACCTCATCTAAACCCCAAATTTGCAAGGTTTGAAGCGAATTAAGAATAATGGGAAGTTATTTACCCGCTGGCTATCTTGAGTTCCCATGTGTAGTTTGTGGTGTAGACACTGTGTCTTTCTCATAGTTCCCGCCCTGGTCAGTCTCTACCTCCCGGGTAAGAAGAGGAAAGGAGGTTCCAGTGGGTCTCAGGATTCAGAGAGCTCCTGGGAAGGAAAGCAACACACTTGCTGATACAGGATGTTTGCTCTTGGGTTTTCTTTTCTGTTTTTAATTTATGGGATAAGAAGCACCTTTGCTTGATTAAAATTTCCATTTACATCAGTAATAACCAAGTTACACATCATTTTACCAAATTTGAAATTGGATTCTACTTCTTCCAAGTGGGCCTTTGGGGTCTGTCATATGGATCATATCCATAAGTCTTGAATTTCTGGGATTGTTTTAGACTTCAAATATTCTGTTTGGGAGTTGGGAGAAGCACCGTACATTTTAGGGATTTGGTGTCCCTCGTACATCTCTTGAAAAGATGAGAACAAAAGTTTCAGGTCAAACTCTGTATCTTGTTTAGAACTTAGAAAATTTGCCAATCACCTGCTCAACAAGAGGAAAACCATCCCTGTCCTGAAAACCTAGCTAACTACTCAGTGCCGGTGATGTCATGGTTACTGGAGAAGAATCTACAAGCACTAATTTACTAATCCAGCATAATCCGTAACAATAATCTGTAGGCATTTGTCCTTATACCCACAGATAAGTGTGGTCTTCACTCTTCATCAAGGAAACATCTATTTACAACACGCAGAGATCACGACAGAAAACCACAGTCCATCAAAATGCAGAGTCATAGAGCCCAGTCCCAATGGGTGTGTCTACAAAACATAAGGCTCGCCAGGCGGTAGTGGCACATACCTTTAATCCCAGCACCTGGGCTGCAGAGGCAGGTGGATCTCTGTGAGTTTGAGGCTCTGGTCAACAGAGCTAGGGCTGTTACACAAAAAATACCCTCTCTCAAAAAAACCAAACCAAAGCAACCAAACAAAAAACCCATAAGGCTCAGGGAACACTAAGGAAGAGGGACAGAAAGACTGCAAGGGCCAGAGGATCAGGATTTGCCATGAGATTGTGTCTCCTAGTAATGTCAGAAGCTACACCTAAAAAGTCTCACCAATACGACTGCCCAAACATAAATGGAACAAGGATGGTATCAATGGACATGTTAAAGTGGACAGGGAAAGAGCCCATGAGGCCTGAACGCTACACAAAGAACCATAGGCAACCGAGGAAAGCTGGGAGAAGAAGAGATGGTCTTCCCCGGGGAAGAGCACAGCTATTGATTCGCCAATACTAAATGGTCAGCCCTGAAAACATATATACAAGTAACATTATACAGTCTGAGCAGATTATACTTAGAAATGGATGGGAACATATATATGTTCTTTGTACATGATTGTTATTGTATGCAATAAGAATTAATAAAAAAGAGGCCATGAATTTGAAGAAGAGTGGTGAGGAGTATATGGGAGGATTTGGAAAGAAGGGAGAAATGTAATTATTTAATAGCCTCAAAAAGAAAAAAATGCCCATCAGAATCTTACATTTTAAGAGGGACTTGGAGAACATGAACAACTATAAGAAAATAGCTGTAACCTGCTATGAATTATTACCCTAGTTTCAATTCTGTTGCTATGTTAAAATATAGCAGAAGGCAATTTAGGGAGAAAGAGTTTATTTGGATTAAAATTCAGGGGGGAAATGAATGTGTAGATGCTCACCTGCTTGTTTGTGCTCAGCTCAATTTCTCCACTCTTACACAGTTCAGAAGCCCATGCCTAGGGAATGGTGCTGCCCACAGCAGGCTGGGTCTTCCCATATCAACTAAAACAAGCCATCCAAGCATCCCACAGGCCAACACACTATAGATGATCTCTCATTGAGACTCTCTTCCTGGGAGATTCTTGGTTGTGTCAAGTTGACAGCACTATCATCCATGCTAGGTTAGTAATAAAATCTTGGTATTCGTACCCTGACTTCCAAGATTTTTTTATCAAGACCATTATTGAGCAATGGCCATATTTTTCCTTAGACATAAACTTGTTCCAAGGAAATTTGTAGTCTAATATAAGGCAAGATGATTTAGATGGGTAACTAGCTTCTATGTGTCATCCATTTGTATTCAACCCATTCCCAGTCATGATCTCCAGGCTGGAGAGATGGCTCAGCAGTTAAGAGCACTGATTGCTCATGCAGAGGATCCGGAGTTCCAGAGGACCCAGCACCCACATGTCAGCTCACAACTGTCTGTAACTCGAGTTCCAGGGAATCTGACACCTTCACACCAATGCACATAAAACAAGATAATTTGGTCTAGTGAGCTACACAAACACACACAGACACACACGGGCAGAGGAGGGGAAGACTTGCATTTTATAGATGGGAAAACCCAGGAGCTCAGAGGTATCCAAGGTCGCTTGGGCAAGTTTTAGAACTCCTTCACCAGCATTCTATTTCTCCTAGGTGGTGTTTGTATTCTGGCTTGCTGTGCAGCCCAGAATGGTTACATAGATTAATCGGTCTTAAGTGATTCAGGAGCACTGAGTAAACATGGGCGTGTATACACAAATGAACAGTCACGTACCACACAGCTTCCAGCCCTGGATATATTTGAAGAAGGGTGCTCTAGGAAGAATTTTAAAAGCTAAGCTCCAGAAGTATGAGTTTATGCAGCAGTCTTATTAATATTCTATGAAACTATTTAAAATTGATGAGTACACTACATTGTATCACTAAAAATCCAGAGGAAAGGAGTGATTCTTTTTAAGTATTGGTGCTGCTCAAATGCTGGGTCCAGGCAGTTCCTAAAGCAAACAGTGAACTGTTTTAGGATTTCCACATAATCATTAATGTATTTGTAAAAGGAACACAAGTAGAGAGGAGTGAGGCTGCTCAGCAGGGAACCATACGGATCACTGTGGGAGCAAACATCCACGTGAGGATCAGGTTTGGGGGATTTTTCCTTGTTGTCTTTGAATTATCTAAAACATTGTTTCTGAACTACTTTTTTAGAAAATATAAATAAGATAGACACACAGATGTCAGCAATGTAAAGAATTACAACACAAGAAAAGATATCTAACATCTGCGCCATGGTGATGCACATCTGTAATCTCAGCTCTCTGAAGGCTGAGACCAGAGGATTGTGAGTTCCAGGCCAGCCTGGGCTACATAGTAAGGTCCTGTCTCAAAAAAACAAAAACAAAAACAAAAAGAAACAGATTCCTCATTGTTGATCCTGATGGTTTTTCAAAACAATAGTCCTACTGTTGCTTTTGTTTGTAGAGGCAACAGGGAAAGACCAAGGTCTGATTGGCATGGGCTCACCAGAAGTATGTATGATCTGTACTGTTGCTCCTTGTCCACTTCCTCCTCTTCTCCTTCGTTTCTTAGGGAGTCTTGAACCCATTGCTGAGAAAGTACCCTGAAGTCTCTGAATAATTTCTGCTTTTGTCAGCCCCACTTCGCTCCAGACTTTATGTAAGAGAAACCCAAGGATTATTTGCGTTGCAAATTCCAGTGGTTTGCATGGTAGAAGAAAGCCCAGGCTGCCTTTCGTTAGGGAATTAAGAGTGGTTTGTATCTTGTACAAACATTCTTCTTGTTCACTAAGAGAAATGTAATGGGATATACAGATGTGGAATTCCTTCAGTTTTCTGAAATGTGTGACCTGCTGCCTCTCAGGAGAAACCCAGAGGAGACAGGGCAGGAACCTGAGAGGTCTTCTAGGTTAGAGTTTAGTGAAACTGTTTTGGAATGAGTCCAAGAGTAAATATTTAGTGCAGGACATATGTGTGGCCTCTGTTGTAATGATTCAGCTCTATCAAAGCAGCCACAAGGAAGTGTGATTGTATTTCAGCAAAACTTGACTGATAAAAGACTAACAGCATGCCAGGTTTAGGCAATGTGGACCATGGTCTAGAGCAGTGGTTCTCAACCAATTGCTGCGACCCTTCCTTTCCTCATGTTCTGCTGACCCCCAATCATAAAATGATTTCCACTGCTACTTCATAGCTTTAATTTTGTTACTGTTATGAGTCATAATGTAAATTATCTGTGTTTTCTGACAGTCTTAGGCGACCCCTGTGTAAGGGTTGTTCAACCCCCTTAAAGGGTCGAGAACCACTGTTCTTGAGTGTAGACCAAACTCTTGCCAATACAGAGCCCCCTTCAGAAGGACTCAGACTGTCTTAAATCTGGGTAGCTTTTCTTGTATGTTCTACACTGTGTTTCTTTGAAATTCTTACCCTGCTGCTATCACCACCAACTCCAACCTGGACTGTGACAGACACATCCTAGCTGGTTTCTCTGGTTCTGCCTTGCCCTTTCTACTGTATATTCCCATGTGGCAGCCCATCCTCACCCTGAGTCATTCTAATAAAGTGGAAACAAAATCAGACCATTCTTCAGTTCAAGTTTTGAGCAGTCTTCAGAATAAATCAAAATGTTTTACCTTGACCTTATGGCAATAAACCCTATCCCTATTGTTTCTCTAACCTCTTTTCCTGCTACCCTTTGGCCACACAAACTCCTCAGTGTTTTCCAAACAAGCTATGTGTGTCCTCACTTCAGGGCCTTTGTGCTGGGTTTCATTTCTGCTGCCAGGCATCTGCAAGGCTTGCTCTCTTCCTTCATTCAGATTTGTGCTTAGCTGTCACCATTTCTGGGAGGCCTCCTCCAATTGCTTTACCTGTCATACTCCATGCCTTGTTTTGTGTGTGTGTGTGTGTGTGTGTGTGTGTGTGTGTCTGATTTACTTTATTTCATAACATCCAGCACTGTCATTATAAATATATGTGTGTAACTCTTTTTATCATTTGCTCTCAAACATGCCAGTTTTACAGCATAGGAATTTATGTGTCCTGTTCACTTGTAGTTCCTATGCCCAGGGCAGCAGCTTGTGTATATCAGGTTCTCAATATTTGTTGGATACATAATGAATGTGACTGTCCACCCAGCCTTCTGTGGGACAACCCTTCTGTTCACAGGGGCAAGCTCTGCATTTCTCCCAGATCTCCCAGTATTCAGGGGTGCGTCATATTCACACCCATGTCATTTCAAATTATTCTCATAGGTCCCACACCCCTTAAGTTTGTATTTCACCTCTGCCTGTCCATTGCTTACACCTGTCATGGCCACTCTGTTTCTCTTTAGGGACCTTTATTTCCTGGGGCTTTCCCAGGCCCTAGTAAAAATAAATAAAATGTATGGACACTTGTTTATTTTAGTTGCTCAGCATCCGAATCCCTCCTTGTGCCTGAGGAGTCCCCACTTTTTGAGAGGCCCTGTATTCAGCACAGAATCCGAACTCTTCCTATGCTCCCTTTCCCAGCCCCCTGTGCAGCAAGAGTGCTGGTATGTGCTCTGGGCACCCTCAACCAGATGCTCCAACTAAACATCCCAGCAGAAGCCACTGTGGCTAAGAAGTAGCCACTGCTCCCTGCAGCAGCAAGGACAGTGTCTTAGCCAGGATTCTGAGTGGGATCGTATGGGCATGCTTTAATAGAGGGTTGTTATCCAGGATTCTGGACAGGATCGAATGGGCATGCTTTAATAAAGGAGGATTGTTCATGAGTTAAGGACATCGTGGGGGTGGACTCAGAAATTGATAAGAGATTTCTCTAAAATAGGGTTTGCGTCCCCTTTTTGCTTTTCTATGAGATTTTTTTGGATGTGTAATGGAGTCTGATACATAGTAGGAACAGACAATTTTGCAAGTCCAATGACGTGGAGACACCACTCCATTGAAACACGACAGTTTTCAAGTCTCGGCCTTGTTGGTCCCAGCGCTAGGCTTAGTTGGCCGGGTTGGTCCCAGCCAGTTTTGGGTGGTCTTAGATCTTCTGTTTGTGTGGTCTCAGGACGGCCGGCAAGAATACTGCACTGGGTTACCCTCTAGCCTGCTTCACTTTTCCCCTCAGAGATTCTCTTAATCTGAAGGGATGGAAGAGGGCCAGAAATGTATTTTCCACAACCAATTCCAGCTGCCATTGGTCATGTGGCCCCTATCTATCATGGGGAAGGGAACTCCTGCCTGCTTTCAGGGGAGACTAGGGCGGAGCAGGAGGCTCCAAAGTTGGGAATATTTCTTCATTTAGCACAGAACTGAAATTGTCGAGAAAGTTAAAAATGTGGGACCCAAATATAAAGTGAGTAATAATGGCTACCAAGTACCCCAAGAACGGTAAGAACCAGGTTAAACTAGGCAAGGTGACTGTTACTGTTGTCCAAACGGTGCTTAGGTCTGGGAGAGAGAATATTTTTTTTGTCTACATCAGCTTTGTGGAAACTCAAGGGTTTGACCAGCAAAGCTGCAGGGAAGGAAAAAGTAACACTACGCTGATGAGACTGTGACCTGCCGCAAACATTTTGCATTTGATCTCAACTAAAAGGCTGAGAAACTATCGCTGCAAACGTTTTTAAATCCAAAGTTTGATGTAGTTTAACGTGTAGGGATTCATCCCACACAAGTCCATGAATTCCATCATGTTCTTTGCAGCTTTGTTTATGATAGCAAATTACTGAAAGGGAATTAAATGTCAATCAATAAAGAGCTAATTGAGTATATTGTGATTTTTCATGAACTAGAGATATATTCATTGGCATGGAAAGGTGTCCGAGACCTGGAATAGCCAGATATAAATAGCACCTAGTGCCAGCTTGCAAAGAAAGGCTCATGAGATTGTTTTTTCTTTCAGAAAGATATATTCAAGAAAGTTTCCACGGTGATTGCTCTCGGAGGGGAGGACATATTTGTAGTTGGTAGAAGGAGGAAGATTGCTTTTTTGTTTGTTTGTTTTTTATACTTGCCTTTTCCTCATATGCAAAGTTAATTATATGTTTTAAACAAAAAGTAAAAGAAAATAGAAATTTTTATTAATCAAGTAAGTGGTTTTATTTTTGTTGTTGTTGTTTTTGTTTTGCGAGACAGGGTTTCTCTATGTAGCTTTGGACCTGTCCTGGAACTAGTTCTGTAGACCAGGCTGGCCTCGAACAAACAGAGATCCTCCTGCCTCTGCCTCCCAAGTGCTGGGATTAAAGGCATGTGCCACCACCTCCCACCTTTATTTAGTTGTTTTTGATAATAATACATTATAAGAAATATAATTCAAGATAGATAAGTCCATATTACTTAGTAGCTTTATTGCCACAATCCTTTTGTCAAGAAATTTGATAATGTGGGACAAAAGTATATGCATATTAACTTATTTTGACACTATAAAATTGTGTGTGTGTGTGAGAGAGAGACTGAGGCTGTGGGTGGTGTATGCACAGGTCCATGGGAGTTTGCACAGACGCAGAGGCCATTGGAGGCCATTGGAGGCCATTGGGTATCTTGCTCTATTGGTCTCTGCCTTGTTTCCTTGAGACAGGACCTCTCACTGAGCCTGGAGCTGGGCTGGTGGCCAGGAATCTCCACCATCCTCCTGCCTCACTCCCCACAGTGCTGGAGTTATAGGCAAGGGAAGTCAGACATGCCTTCTTAAAAAGTTACATTTGTATTTATTTATTTATTTGGGGGGTTGCCCTCCATTTGAAAGTTAGAGAACATTACCTGTGGCAGTTCTTCCTCTACCGCGTGGTCTTGGGGATCAAACTCAGGTCATGAGACTTGGCAGCAGGCCCCTCACTTGCTAGACAATCTGGCCAGCCTGTGATGGTTAATCTCGATTATCCACTTGATTGAATCTAGAATCAGCTAAGACACATGGGCAGGTCACGAGTACATTCCCAGGACGGAAGGGCTGCTGACATCAGAACCTAGCTTCTTGGGCCTTTCAGCGTGAACTAGAGCTCAGCTGTTCCCAGGAATTCTCCAGGCTTTCGGTGCCACACACTCCTGAAGTAGCCAGTCTCACGGATCGAGCAGCTGCTTGGCCGTTATCTTCCCCGGTGTACAGACAGGCTTTGCTGGACTACTAGGCCCTGTGGTGTAAGCCAATCTAATAAACCTGATCTTATAATATATATTCATTGAGTTGGTTCTGTCTCACCAGAGAAGCCTAATACGATTATCATTTAAAGTGACAGGCACAAATATTTTGTCATAAATATCTTTATAATATTAATAGGAGAAAGTCACACAGTGGATAGAACAGTCACAACCATGTTAGAAAATTTATAGAAAAAATACCAACAGCAAAATGCCTTTTTTTTTTGAGACAGGGTTTCTCTGTAGCTTTGGAGCCTGTCCTGGAACTAGCTCTTGTAGACCAGGCTAGCCTCGAACTCACAGAGATCCTCCTGCCTCTGCCTCACAAGTGCTGGGATTAAAGGTGTGCGCCATCACCACCTAGCCACATTTTTCAACTTCTATAAAATAAATGTTTATTGTTCTTGGTGGAAAAGCCTTCTCTAAAAAAGAAAATGAGATACGTTTGGTATGATTTGCTCGTAGGCGCTTACTCAGGCGCTAAGTTAATCTACCACCTCAATTTCTAAATTAAACACTCACTTATCATTTCTAAAAATTGGTTATAGCATTTTGCCAAGAATCAGTCATCAAACTTGTCGATCTTTATTATCCGAAGACGTTAATTACTCATCGTCAAGTGATGCCAATCTTGCCTTCTGAGTAACGATTGACATGCGTCTTCCTTCCTCCACCCCCGCTGTCGACTCTGGCAGCGTCCTCCATCCTCACCACACTCAGCCCGACTTGCTTCTCTTCATTCCATCTTCCCCTTGGCCACACGGGATTCACAATGCTACCTGCATTATTAATTTGCCTAAATCACTCCACTACTCTGTTGGCTCCGGAGCAGAACAACGTGGACTTCTCAGTGAGTCTACAAGGCCCTTCTCACCTGCGCCACCTCACTTTCAGCCCTAAAAATACAACAATTTTCCTGCTTCTTGGGGCTCCCCTGCCACTCCACACCCCCACACCTTTGCCTCTTATGAAACTTTCTGGCTACTTTTCCACCTTCAATCGGTTCCTGCAGGAGAGATGGCTCAGGTTCCCCGTTGTTATGGTTTGGATATGAGCTATACTCCTAAAAGGCTTGTGCACCGAGGTCTTGGTTCCCAGTACAGTGGTGTTTAGACCTGAGGATCTGAGGAAGTTTGAGGGTTCTGACTTCATCAGTGGATGAGCTTGTCCCTTCTCCCTTCCTGTCTCGGATTCCTGGCTCTGACGAGGTAAGACGCTTCGCACCACTGCACGCTCTTCTGCCGTGCTATTCTGCCTCACTACAGGCCCACGGCGGCGGAACAAAGACGGAAACCTTGGAAACCACGAGGCGAGATAGCTCTTCCTCCTTTAAAATAGCTCTTCATCTCAAGATACACCTGCGGATGCAGCTTCAAAACCACTTTCCCAAAGCAAATAAAGCAACGCTACTTGATACGTTCTCGAGGTATTTGCATATGCAGTGAACCTTCAAGATAGCCTGCCAAACAGGAAGGAAACACATCATCCCCATTTCCCCTGTAAGAACGGGAAGAGTCAAGACACACTGGGTTGCCCTTGCCCAGCTCAGAGGGCGAAGTCAGGACTCAGGTGTTCTGACCTCTGAGAATTTTCTCTTCCAACTTCATTTTCTGAGCTGTAAAAGCTACATAGGTAGATCTGGGACTATCCCTCAGTGGTAGAGAATGCTTCTTTAGAATGCATGGGGACATGGAGTCATCTCCAGTACCGCTACCCCCTCCCACACACACCACACTTAGTGTTGTGTGAAACTGTTCTTGGCAGACATGAATAAATGTCTACCTACCTCAAATAGGGAACTGACCAAAGAGTGATGTAAGGATACCACCAAAGTCCAACTTGTTAAGGTTATCTACAGGAATATGGATGAGGGGATCCATACCATAGCAGAAATAATTCAAAGATGGTTGCATCGCCAAAGTCCACCTCAGCATGGGTGACGGGTCACAAGAGCTGGGAGCCTGGAGAGCACTGCATCACCTGCAGTAGCTCAGCAGACTGGAGAGTGTCCTGTCCAGGAGTCCCTTCCAGGCTGGTCTGCTTCTTCCAGGCAGCGTGGCTGATCTGAGAGTGCCCCACCCCCGGCACTCCTTATCCCCTATATGTTCTTGGGGAGGGATGGGCCTAGTGATTCCTGTCAGTTTCATGGACTTTCTGAAGCTATTGAGTTGTTTACTTCCCTGCAGGACAGAGCATTTCACCTTCCCTTATAACATCCTATTACCTCCCTGTAACTATCCTGTATCATAGTGAGCTCACTCACTGCTCAGGACATCCTGGGGTTCCATCTCCCTTTTTAACATTCTGTCTTAAAATACTCTGTTGTTTCACATCTTGGGTCTTAAAGAACCTCACTTAAAAATGGAAAGTTTTAATCTAGAAGGAAATTGCTACATGATCCAACATCACATACAGATGCATGTGCATGCGCACACACGCGCTCATGCACAAGAGATGAAACTGGGGATCACTGATGAGTTGATGGGAGGGAAGAGACTCTAGCTGATAGATGATTGAGAGAACTAGACTAAAAGTTTATTCTGCCCATGTAAATACCGTTTATTGAATTCTCACCCTGTTTTCAATTCTATGCTAGACACGTACTGTAAATTGCCTTACCTAGAAGATAACAGACCCAGGTCTGCCTAGTTTGAATCCCAGACCTACTGTTCAGTGTCTGGATCCGGGCATGCTGCAGTTTCTCCGTCTGTAATACAAAGCTGATAAAGGTATCTCCCTCATGTGACTATGGCTCATACTTAGCCTAAGATGGTGTTATTTATTTATTTATTACAACTGCGTTAATTATTTCTATCATACCATCAAGTTGCCCAAGACTACATATGTTGTAAGTGATAGCCCCAGGCCAAGCTAGTTGGATTCTGAATCTCGTGCCCTTTCTACATTCAGAAAAGTCTAATGGCTCAGGGAGAAAGAGAGCCTGGAGGTCATGAAGTCATTGGCCAACACTTTCTGTTGGCGATGTTATCTTGGGCTGGTTGCTTAACTTCTTTCTCAGTGGTGGTTTCGACATCGCTAAATGATCAAACAGGCCGAGAGATGGCTCAGGAGAGATGGCTCAGCAGGCAAGACCTTGCTGCCAGACTTGATGACCGGAGTTTGATCTCTGGGACCCACGTGGTGGATGTAGAGACTTGAATCTAGCAAGTTGTCTTCTGATCTCTTCACATATGCCATAGCATGTATGCACACACACACTGATTAAATGCAATAAAATAATGATCAAATATAGCATGTTATATAGTATGTTATATACTGATATAGCAAATGACCTCATACATTAAGTTTGCTTATTGTGCTATCAAGATTCTGAGACTTTTTTTTTTTTTTGAGACAGAGTCTCTCTGTGTAGCTTGGGCTGTTCTGGAACTCACTCTGTAGACCAGGCTTGCCTCTGTCTCTCGAGTTCTGGGATTAAAAGGCTTGTGCCACTATGCTTGGCCTAGGTACTGAGATCTTGAAGGATGTAACAACAAGGAAGGATGTGGGACTCTGTGGCAGATGTGTAGACGGCCCAGGATCCAGGTAGAGACAGAGCTGCCATCACAGCCTGGATATGTGATATGTGGGGACTTTCCTGCTGTCTTAACAGAACAGCAGGAAAGAGAGGAGAGAGAGAGAGAGAGAAAGAAAGAGAGAGAGAGAGAGAGAGAGAGAGAGAGAGAGAGAGAGAGAGAGGAGACAGGGCAGTCAGCTGACATTACTGAAGTATTTCCTCACATACTTTTACTGTCTTTAAAGTGCTAGCCACGAGCTCTCAGTCATGACACGGATTCCTACTAACTTTACATCGTGGTAGTGGTGGAGGCTTTGAACTTTTGATCCATGTTATTGATGAAATGAATAAGATATAAATGATGACTATTTTCTAACCTGACTGGAGAAGGGGGGTCATTACTAATTCAGTTGGGACTTTAGGACTTGTCGAGTGCTATTACAACAACTGTCAGCCATAAATCCTTGTCTGCCGAGTAGAACCAAGGCATAACAAAAACTCTGTTGACTGTAACACTCCTTAGTCTACAAGGTGCAAGCGGGGTGGCAATGATGCTTAGATAGTTGTTAAGAGTTGGTGGCCGAAAACATTATAGTCTAGAGATATTCGTTCCTACTTTTCTTCTTGAAATTTAGGGGTGGGAGATAGAAAATCAGAAGTTCAACGTCATCCTAGGCTGCATTATAGTGAGTTCAAGGCTAATCTGGAACATATGAGATGCTTTCCCCCAAAGTGATTGTCTGAGGCCTTTTCTTAACTCTGAGTCCAGGGCCTTGCACACTCCAGGTAAGCACTTCAGCACTGAGCAAGACCTCCAATTCTGCTTACTTCACATAGTTCCCTGGCTAGCAGTCTCCAGTCAGGAACATTAAGGTCATTCTACCCATTGTAAAGCTGCCATTTCCTGTAGCTCAGAGTCTGTAAGGCATCAGTGACTGATTCTCAGGTTACAGCAAGCTCAGAACAAATGGCCTTTGTTTTTCTTATTTGTTTTATGATGATGAAAATAAGGACAAGATTCTTAGCTTTCAAATATCAATAGAAAATACTTTTTAAAAAAAATAGCCATTGGGAAGTATGAAACAAACCTACAGGTTTTGCTCACAGACTAGCAGCTCAAAATAAAATCGATGCATGGTGAGTATAGAAAAGGAATATAGAAGTCGTATGATGCAGCCACACGTGGCGTACCATACTTCATCAATGAGAACAATATTAAATGTCACTTTATTTGCTTCCAGTGGGAAGTGGAAGCAAATAGGTAATGTCTTAGGCTGACAGGACAGCTCAGTGGGTAAGAGTGACTGCAGACCCGATGGATGCACATAACAGAAGGAGCGGGCTGGGTTCCACAAGTCATTGTCTAGCTGCCACACGCCTCATCCCTATACAAAAGAAAACAAGATTAAAACATTCATCTCATTTCTCTTTCCAACCACATTTCTTCTGTCATGAGAAAAAAATTGCCACTGAAATGTTCTGTTCCCTCCTCTGCCTCCTTTGGCTCTTTTGTTGCTTCTTTTCTCCAGTCAGCTTTATTTAACAAGTCTTCTGCTTTGAGGGGGAAAAAGTGCATCGCTTTCCTCACATGGTTCGCTAAGCCGCAGGACCAGCTACATCATTTGTGCAAACTGAAATGCAAGGTCTTCAGTGCAGAAGTCGCTGGCAACGTGACACAGAGGCAGCTGAACACGGACCTTGCTGCTGATGCTTCGGAGGCCAGGCCGCGTACCTGGAAAGCCAGCCCTGCCAGCCAGAGAAACACAGCCTGGAAAATAGCTCTCCTGTTCCTTGGCTTCCTTTCCCCTCACGCTGCTAAGGAAATACACTCTGAAATGCACCTTTCTTTTCATAGCAAACAAAACAAAACCAAAAACCAACCAACTAAACAACAACAACAACCCCCCCCCCCCACACACACACCAAAAAAAAAAAAAAAAAAAAAAAAGCAAAAACAAAATCCCAAACCAAGAAAACGAGCAGGTTTGCTTTCTGGTCTTTCTCTCCCGGCTCTTCTACATGGACTGCAGAGGGACCAGGCCCCAAGAGCAGAGGGTCTTCCTCCTTGCTTTGCCTCCAGCAGCAGCACGTTCTCATCTCTGACTCTGGAGATCCTAAAACCCAAGCCTTGAGGACCTCCAGTGAGCTTTTCCGGAAGGCTGGGTGTCCACCTAACAGCAAAACTTCGATGCTCCCTTTCAGCAAGAATAGAAACCTGTCAGTGACAGATAAACATCAGACACTGGAAAGTCCGCAAACTGGGTTAAATGAATCATTAGATACTCTGTTATTTGCTAAAAATAATAACAAAAAAAATGTGCATCGACTAGCAAATGGCCATGAATATTTAACCACAGTTGATGCCATTTTTTTTACATGCGGAGCACTGCAGCTGTTCTAATGTACGACAAAGACGGAGCGGAGGGGGCACTGGAGACGAGGAGGCTGCTACTGTCTCTTTACTGTAAAGAGTCAGCCTTTTTTTTTTCAATCAGGAAAAAAAAATGAAGCTATGTTGTTTCATGGTTTCAAAATACCAGTTTTCAGCAAATAAGACTAGATGATGATGCTTCAGTAAGTATGAATATCAGACAAGAATTTATACTCATTGTCCTCTGGAAATCAGACAAATTTCACTGCTCATGCTCCTCTGGAATATTGATTGGTATAAGGTTTAGGCAATATGAATCCATAAAAGACCTGAAACTCTTTCAGAACAAGATTAAACTACGACTATTTTCTATAAAACTAAAATGGTATGTAAGATTACATAACACACACAATCCAAGCATCCTGAACTCAAATGTGACATCTCTACTTTCACTATCGGTGAGGTTTGAGCAAAGTGGGGTACAGTCCCCACTTCAAGCTTGTTTAAAATCTTGGGCCACCAGAGATCAAGGCACTAATGGGACAAAACACAGCCTGGCTTGTCTCCCTTCAGCTCCACTATGATATGGGCCTCGCTAGGGCCACTGGGGACACTTCTAGCCAGTGTGTTCCCATCACCTTCCTTCAACTCTCCTGTCTTAGAAACATTTACCTTCCTAAACCCATTCACTAAGCGCAGCCTTGATATGGAAGACTGTTCATTAGGCATTACAAATTAATTAAGATAATTCATGGATGTCCTCCTGAATGATAATAATGAAGGCTGCTTAATCACATTGTCTATCATCTCCATGTAGATGCCATGTAAGTCCATGAGCCTCATATTAACTGATAAGAAAACTGAACCTCATAGAGGTAAAGTGACAGCCGAGCGGTAGTGGCGCACGCCTTTGATCCCAGCACTCAGAGGCAGAGGTAGGCAGATCTTTGTTAGTTTGAGGCCAACCTGGTCTATAGACTGGTGCCAGGACAGGCTTCAAAGCTGCACAGAGAAACCCTGTCTCAAAAATAAGAAAGTAAATAAATACAAACAAACAAAAGAGGTAAAGTGACATGTTCAAGGTCACACAGCTATCACCCCATTTGGTTATGTTCGCGATACCCAGCCAGGCTTTAGAGAACACATCTTCTGGTTACTAGTTCTATCATGCCTTCTATCTAAACAAATATTTATGGACATATCTACTTTCTCATCATTTTGACAAATACCTAACAGAAACAACCTAAAGAAAGATTGATTTTGGCTCATGGTTTGAGAGGCAGACAGTCCACTCTGGAGGGGAAGGCTTGATGGCGTTCATCTATCCATGATGGATGTGATAGAAACATACCTCAGAGACCATGAAACAGAATTTGGTAGTGGGGCTGGGCTGTAACCTCAAAATCTAACTCCCAGTGACCCACTTCCTCCAGCCCCCTCCCCTTAAACCACAACCAACCAAGATAGCACAACTAACTGGAAATCAAGTGTTCAAACCCATGAGCTAGTGGAAAACCCTTCATGTTCAGACCTTAACAGTTGGGTCATAGCGGCATGTAAGACATTGTGCTGAACAACAAGGGGGTGCGAAGAAATTATAAAAGCCCTTTTAAAGAAATTTCTATGGGGCCAGCCAGATGGCTCAGCAGGTAAAAAGCCCTTGCCACCAAGCCTGAGAATCCGAGTTTGAGCCCTGAGACCCACTGGTAAGAGAGAGCTCTCACACGTTGTCCTTTGAAGTCGCCATGTGTGCTGTGGCACATGTAAGCCCACTGTGTTCAGTTACAGCCAGGTTCAGATCTATGTCTTCAGGGGCCTCCTCATTTCTGCCTCTGGACCACTTCCTCTAGGCATCTTAAAGTAGCGCTTCAATGTAGTCCTGTACAAATAAATAAATAAAATAGAAAATTTTAAATAAAATAGTAGTGTCAAGGGGCTGGCAAGATGGGTCAGTGGGTAAAGCTGCTGCAATGCAAGCCTGATGTCTCAGTTTGATCCCCGGAACTTGAGGTGGAAGAAGAGAACCGGCTCTCAACAGTTGTCCTCTGACTGCACTCGTGGGCAGTGCCTCCCTTTCTGCCCTCCGTCTCACAAACACATAGCAATAATAAAATAAATTAAACATGGTTTCTAAAACAATCTTCAGCTCTTGGTCCTTTTAATACCTACTGCTTGCTGACACATCGTGAAAATAATTTATTTAAGCCTCTTTGGCACAAAGTATTTTTAGCTAGTCTCTATTTTGTGCAGAACCACATTCAATTCCCCTGCAAGCTGCTTCAAGGACCTGGTCTAGAGGAGAGAGTGAGGATGTCCTGAAGGCAGGGGTTTGAACCTGGCTGGAGCTGAACACAAGGGGCTTGCTTCTTGGTGACTGTTGAGACAAAATAAGCATGACCAAGACATAAAAGAGCGGGGAAAGATTTATTACCTGCAGCGGGCAAGGAGGCCAAGGGAGTCTTTTCCACACCAACGCTGGCCTCCAACAAAGGAAGCACGGGGCTTTCATCCAGGGAGGAGCCAATCCATATTCACAAGGAGCCGGCCCATTCCTAAACGCGTTCAGTTTAAGGTCACAGAGATTAAAGTGACGGACAGGAATGCTTCCGGGCATGCGCATCTTGCACCATAAAGTTTTAGCTGAAAATAAAACAAAGGCTGCTTCGTGGTGCAGTGACCCCGGAGCCACCCCTGAAGCTGCCTTACTTAATGGCTCGTAGTGCAGTGAACAACTAGCCTTACTTCCTTTGTTCAAATCCCATGATCCATCTGCGTCTCACTTTTCTTACCTGTAAGCCTAGGGAATAGTGGGCTTGTTGGAAATACTCAATGAAGTCAACAAAAGGCCCAACACTTAGGGAGTATGGAAGAGTCCCACCTTACCACCAAACCAATCTCACGGACCCTCAACTTTGGCCACGCCATCTTGTTGCCGCCCTATGGACACCGTCACACAATCCTGCGTTCTTAAATGTTCTCCTCAGGCTAGAGAACCCTGCCTGTCCCACACCCGTCGCCCATAGCAAAGTCGTACTCGTCCTTAAAACCCCGCTGAAGGCTTGCTGCTTCCCTGTGGCTCTCCCAAAGCCATTCGCTCTTATATTCCTGAAGCACTTATTGTCTCGTGTCATGGATTTAATAGACCATGCTGTTATTAAACTTTTCATGCTTGTCTTACCTCCCCAAAGGTGCCGTAAGCTTCTTAGGGGGCAAAGATGAGGCCTTCTTCTCCTCTGCACCCCCCACTGAGATGATTGCGGCACGACACCAGTGACGAGTGTTCCCTAATGACAGGCAGCCCGTATGAAGGAAGGCTGCATCATATTGCGTTTTGTTAAATTATACTTGTACGCCTGGGGGCTTGAAATGTGAGAAAATTATATTGCCATTTCTCGTCTCTCTGACGCAGTTTGCCTTTAAAAATATTAGCCGTCCAACCTGTTTTGTTTTCATACGGACAGTTTTTCGTCTCCGGTATTTCATCGTACCACTTAAAATCCGATCTGAAGATAAAAAAGTATTAAAACATGTGTCTCAAATGGGTGGGGGTGGGGAAGCACAGCTATGACTAATGTCTTCAATTTATAGTATATCCAATTTGGAGAAAACCATGCTTTTTCATAAGGTTGCATAACTGCTAACAAAAACATTTTCAACCCCAGGATGTGTTTGGGAGGGGGGGAGTTAGCCCTTCACTGAACTAGGAAAAAATGTAAAAACCCAAGAGCACAGCTTTTCTCGGTATGCATATGCCCTACACAGAGACAGCACTCAAGTGCACGTCAGATGCAATGTCCTCTGCTCATCTAATGTGAGATGGGGGGCAGTAAGTCAGTTGGCCCATTCTCACTGAGCGTAGTACATTCTAATTCTGGCTGGCTGGCCTTGCGCACTCTGTCAGTATTGCCAACTATTAATCACGCGTGCCAGCTGTCAGCCTCAAGAATGATTAAAGGAGATGAGTGAGAGATGAAGTCACATATATCCCTATTCCTATCTGTTCTGGATTAAATAAACAGGCCTGTGTGTTATCAACTTCCTAATATTCGGTGTTAGAGTTGTTTGGAAGTAGAATGGCCTCCCAAATGAATCAGAAGCACTAGAACTCCAGTTAATTTGTTGACTATCAACTTACAAGGAAGTAAAGCAGGCTGCGCTGGTGAACACCTGAAGTTGATACTGCTTAGTAGTCTTTTCCATGGTCATAAATGAGGTTGTAACATCGAGGCTAGGGTCAACATGTCAAATGAGTCTGACTTACAGATGAACTAAGGGCTAAGGATGTAACTCAGTTGGTAGGGGGCTTGTCTAGCAAGCACGAAGCTATGGGTTCTACCACATAAACCAGGCATAAGTGGTACATGACT